>NC_089251.1:83157898-83462756 GCF_963930625.1 Muntiacus reevesi
GGATACATGTGATTGCATTGGGTCTCCCTGACAACCCTGCTCTCAGACAGTCTAGGATCACCACCATGCCCACCACCCCCGCCCCCCACCATCTAAAGATCCTTAACTTAATCACACCAGCCTCCCAGCCTTTTTGCCCCTACCTCTTTCTTGCTGTGTAAGAAAACGTCTGCAGATTCCAGGATTAGGATAGGGATATCTTTTCAGGGGTTGTTTTTTCAGCCTATGACAGCATCCCCACTCTAGCCGTAACTCTGCTTAAGGATGAAGCATCTTTGGTACACAGAACAGCAGGCCAGGGGGGTAGCATCTGAGCTAGAAAGCTCTATACCCTGTGGGAGCCGCCCAGCCTCCTCTTGGCACTGCGTGCTGGGCCGTGTCAGACTGCAGCCCTGTCCAGACGTGGGGCGGGGGCGGGTGTTCAGACCCACTGCCCAGCCCTGGTCCTCGCCAGCTTCCCCACCTTGACACTGTCACTGCCTGCGGGAGTCAGCGTTGACCTGGGAGCACAGGTCAGCACAGAACATCCTGGAACTGGGCTAGAGTTTGGCCATCCTGTCTGCTCCTGCAGGCGCTAGGCTGGCAGCGCAGGAAGCGGGTCCCACATTTACCCTGATGCTTGCTAGCAGCTGGTCGTCTTTAAATCCGCCTGGAGACTGTGCCAGACTAATTGCTAAAGAGCTGGCAGCGGCCTCAGGGGTTCAGCCAGTCTTCACGCCATCCTTGGGCAAAACTAAACCTGAGTGATTTATGACGTTTCCATTACTCTAAAGGAACTGGGCTTTCATAACAAGTCCTAGGGAAGTTTCTAATTTCTCCAAAGTACTCCTCTGTTATACCCTCTGGTAAATGCTACCAGGCATTAATGCCCCTTTAGGGAGACACAGGCTCGGTTCATACAGGGAAAAGCCATTTAACAGAATCACTCGTATATTTTATGAAAGAGGATATATTACTAATTTGGAGAGAAATCTATAAATAAACTGACAGTTCATTGTTCTTGCAAATTATTAATTAAAACACAATTAGTTAAATTAAAAGAAAAACTTACTTGAAAATAGTGAATATTTTTGCCACTTTAAACTCATTAGATACTAAGGATCTGGATTATCTTTTTCTCATACCATTGGCTAATTCTGAGGTTGCCAACCTGCTTCCCTGCCAGTCTGCCTTTGCTGATATTGATTTGCTAGATAGTACATGAAACATCCTGTGGACAGCCATTTATGTTACTTGCTTAGAACACAATATTTTCAAGCATAAATAAATTCAACCAACAGAGCCATCTCCTTGGTCTTCCACACTCTTCCATGGAAGACCTAGTCATTTTTGCCTGCTCTCCTTCAAGGAATAGAGCTGTCTCTAAGAGGAAGATAGAGAAAATACCCCAAATGGTTCCAATTTCTTATTGAATATAATGCCTGGTGTGACACCAAGTGAATTCTTCATGAGACCAGGTTCCTTTAGAGAAATTTGAAATAAAACTACTAAAAAAATAGTTCCTTTGTACAACTTCAGGTATATGGAAGCTTGGGCTTTTTTCAAAGATTTTCATGGAAAAACATTTCAAACCTTCCCTCAGACTCTTGACATATTATTCTTTGGACAAGGTCAAGAATAGCTCCATACTCAACCGCACCAAGGGGTCCCCCAGCTGCCTATACCTGGACATCATTAGGATTGCAGTGGGGGTGATCCAGGGCTCTTTTCACAGAGATTCTGATCCACTGATCTAGGGGGCACCCAGAAAATCTGATTGGAGAAGCATAGCCAGTGCCAGGCGGCTGGGCTTTTGGCTCCAGCCCTCAGCAGCCTGGCCACGAGGCTCTCTCCAGTCTTCTGAGCCTGGCTCCCTTTGCTGTAAAGTGGGGATGGTCAGACCTAGCTGGGGGGCTGTTGCCACAGTTAGAGATCATGTCTATAAGGGGGCCACACAATGCTTGTCACATGGTAGACCTTTGATAAATGACAGGAGCTGACATCATCGTGATACACCTGCCTCTCCCCCAGGGGAGGGTTGCGATGCTTGAGGGGATCATCCTAACCTGATTTATCTGTTCACTCACATTCTAGGTGAGATCAGGAAGCATCTTGTTAGGTTCAGGTTGGGACCTGAGCAGCTGCTGGCCTGCGCATCTCCAGTTCTCCCTCCTCCTTCCGTTTCTAAAGGAATTTTATCACCAAAGAAAGAGTGGCAACCAAGGGGGCCACCCTTTTTACTGTTCTCACTGGATTTTTTATTTGAATTGTTGAGACTCACTGCATGGTGGAACTGTCATGTGAAAGAGAGGTTCCTCTAATTTTGAGGCTGGATAAGACCCTAGTATCTCTTTTATGCTGGAATCTTTACAGCTGAGCTCAGAGTCTGCTACCAAATGTGCTCAGCACATGGTTAACTGAATGACTGAGTGAATTTAATTTTTCAGACTCAGACAACTCTGGATGGTCTTGTGATAAAAGGCTGATAGTGAGAAATGGAGATGGTGTCATTGAAGGTGGAGATGGTTCGGTAGAAGGGACAGGTGATGGGAGATATGGCTTTTGTTAGTTTTAAATGTGCATAGCAGCATTGGAATTCTCTGCTTGTCCAGTGGTTAGGACTCGGTGCTTTTACTGCCCAGGATCCAGGTTCAATCTCTAGTTGGGGAGCTAAGATCCCACAAGCAGGATGGTGTGGCCAAAAAAATATGTGTATGTAGCAGCACAGTGTGAGAAGACACCAGCTCCTCCACATTCCTCCTGGTGCTCAGTGAGTCAGGCCTGCGGGGTGGGTGGTGCTAAGCTGGGCCATGGTGCCCGGGCAGATAGAGAAGTTTTGGAACTAGTCTCTGCTGTGGAGGACCTAGAAAGCCACTGATCATCTAAGTCACCATTGGTTGTGACTGGTTTCTCTCCCCCCACCGCCCCTCCCCTCTCCCTGACCCACATCAGGGGGATGCCGTTAGACCTCTAGTGCCATCGGCCATTAGAGTGGCGCGCTTGGGGAAGGTGCTGAACCGTATCTGAAATGGGGGTGTCCTGGCCCTCTGCCTCAGGGTCGCTGTGTGGGACAGGTGTCTGGCACAGTCACAGGAGGGGGTGCGGGAATCTGTCCAGATTCTGGCCATGGCCCAGTGCAGAAGCCAGAAGGGGCCCAGTCCCCGCTTTCTGCATGAGGAGAGGTGTCACTGAATTTCCCACGGCTGGGGCCGTGCTGGCAGAACTGTGCTGTCGGTGGCCCCACCTGACCCAGGCCCCTCAGCAGAAGGACTCGAAGAAGGGGAGGGGTCTGAGGCCACCTTGGGGGAGAGAGGTGTGCAGGCTAAGAGGATGTTCCCTCTCTCCCTTCCTGCTTTGTCCTCTCCCCGGGCCCACAGCAGAAGGGGACAGGTGACATCTCAGAAATGGTCCATGGGGTGCCACCCTCTGCTTGTGGGAGGCATTAAGGAAGACTTGATTCTGTGCAGTTAAACAAACAAAAACAGGTCTAGATTACTGGAATAATTAAGAAGTCATTAAAGATATTATTGGAGAGTAACTGGGGTGGGGAATGAGAAACATCCTCTATTTGAATGCTAAGTGCCTCAAGTCAGGATTGTTTATATACACTGTAATTGGCAGAAAAAAATACAGGATAACAGTGTAGAGAGGGCTTTTTGGAGCCAGAATGACTGGATTTGATTCTCAGCTCTGCTTCTTACTTGCTGTGTGGCAAAGGGCAAGTTATTAAACTTCTCTGGTGCTGCAGTTTCCTCAAACTCTTAAGTTAGGGCTAAGAATAGTATTAATACATATCCATGGTGTTGCTGGGGTGATCAAATACAAAGATCAGGTAAATGTTCCAATGATCTTGGAACAATGCCTGGCACACAGCAAAAGCTCCAAAAATGCTGGCTAGCTTATATTGCCTATTTTAAAACCACATTCACGTTATGGACAGGAACAAAGTCAGCTAGCCTGTCAAGCTTGCGGTTGTTGTTCAGTCCCTCAGTAGTGTCCAACTCCTGCAGCACACCAGGCTTTCCTATTCTTCACTATTTCTGTTTCTTCATTATTTCAGGTTTCTGGAAGTAATGTTAATCCCACCATACAATAACTCACAGCTTCTCTTTGATGAGAAATCAAAATATTACCCCACCCCCCGCGACCCCCTCCCCCGGAGAAAGGACAGGAATGCATAACACAGTTATTGCTTTTACACAGAAACCCAGAAAAGGGTATTTTCCTAGCCTGAGTGCTCTCTGCACCCCCTTGGTGGTTCACAGGAAGCTGGGTTGGCACAACCTCCCAGACAGTGCAGTTTTGGCTGGTGGTGTTGAGATTAGCGGCTTGCTATTGTCACAGAAGCCACATCACCTTCTTTGCTTCCCTTCATTTCATACCTAAGTAGAGACAGTCTTTTCCCTTTCAGGCACCAGGGAACATTTCCAGACAGAATGTCATGTCATCTTCTAAAGTAGCAATACAATAAAATTCAAGGCAACAATCATTCTGAACAAAAATGACACCAACACGGAGATAATCTCAGAATTGCACAAACAAAAAATAAAGCCTCACTCTTCAGCCCATTGATTTCTGTGCCCGTGTTCCTGGCATCTGTTAAAATATTACTGGAGTCAGTGAAGCTTGACTGGTTAAGATGCTAATTTCCACCCTATCTTCTAAAACACAGCATTGCCTCATTACAAAATCAGAAGATTTAGATGAAATCACATGTGGACACTTGCCTGCTTTGGCAGCTGGGCTTTTAGATGATGAATATGTAAGAGACGATGGGTAGGTTATACCTTTTTGGGGTTTACCTTCTGCAAAAAAAGGAAAAAAAAAAAAACTATTTATTTCTGGAGCTAGAGATTTTAGATGGTTGCATCCTGATAAGTTGATTCCCTCCTTCTGATTTGTTTCCCTTGAGTTTAATGAAATCAGTCAGTCTCCACCCCCCTCCCATCCTTTGCTGAATTGTTGATTACAGTGAGAAAGTCAAGTGGCATTCTGTTTTTCTGTATTGCCTGTGTTTTATTAATATTAGAAAGGAAGCCATAACATCTTCATGACTCAGAATTAACATGAGCAACCCTTATTTGCTCGTGAAGATGTGACCTGGAAGCAAAGTTTTCATACATGTGACTCTGAATGTTGAACCAGGTCAGTAGATGAAAATCCTCCCTACACTCTCTTGGACATGGGAGCTCTCGTGGCTGACTGGCTGTGCATGAACAATTACCTCTCACTTTCATGGACCCTGTGGGACCCATTTGAATTCCACAGCACTAGAGAAACTTGAAAGTAGGTAAATAGAGATCAGCCTTGAAAATAGCCATTTGTTGCCCACCCAGGGAGTGAAAGTTTAGAGAAGAAATGCTAATGTGTATCAGGGAAATGGTGGAGGCATAAACAAGAAAAATGACTGGGGCTGAGTAGGCAAGTCTCAAGCCTGGTGTGACTGAACAAGCCTGGGAAGACTGCTGCTCATGGTGGTCCTCTGCCAGGGAGTTGGCCTGAAGTCCCACCAGGGAGTCTCATTCCAAGGAAATGGAAACTGTCAGAAGAACACAAGCCCCACTGAGGCAGGTAGTTGGTCTCACGGTGGCTGTTAAATCCCCAGGACCTGGAGCAGTGTCTGGAATGCAGTAGATGCTCAGTAAGTATAACTGAGGAATTACCTTAGTGCTTAGATCTCTGTCCCCTGGTCACTCGGACAGTAAAAAATCTGTCCTGAATGCAGGAGACCCAGGTTTAACCCTTGGGTTGGGAAGAGCCACTGGAGAAGGGAATGGCAACCCACTCCAGCATTCTTGCCTGGAGAATTCCATGGACAGAGGAACCTGGTAGGCTGCAGTTCATGGGGGTTGCAAAGAGTTGGACATAACTGAATGACTAACCCTTTCTCTTAGATCTCTGTTAAAATTTAAATACACTTGGAAGGGGTCTCGCCTGTTCTGTGACATTTCCACCTGATAATGAAAGCATTTTTAACTCTCAACCCAAGGGAATACTACTATAGGATGGGCTTGGAGAGGAGACGGTGTGGAGTGTCAAATAGAGATGGGCAGTGGAACAGAATCTAGTGCCTGAGTTCACCAAAGTTCACCTTCTGGCACAAGGAACAGCAAGGGTCATGAGGTAGAATGGGTAACAGGCTCTCAGGAAGGGTTTGGGATTGAGAGCAAGAAAATCTAGGTTTCTGTTTCTATTTTACCAATGGTTAACTGCCTCAATCTCTAAGACTCTTGGTGTTTTTTTTTTTTAATTCAGAAAATATGGGTAATGATAATTCAGAAAATATGGACCAATTTACTAGACAGTTGTAGGGATCTGAAGGAAAAAAATAGTTAAGATGTTTTGGAACCATGTATCACCATAGAGATGCAAAGAAGTTATTCTGGTGTTAGCTATGAATGTCACTCAAGGTGAGAAAGTGGCACATGTTTGGGCTCAAGGGAGGTACTTCATCTTATGAAAGCCCAGTTCGGCCCTGCTCCAAGTAGACAGCGTATGCTGTGCTAAGTCACTGTCTTGTCTGACTCTTTGCGACCCAGTGGACTGTAGCCCTCCAGGCTCCTCTGTCCATGGGATTCTCCAGGCAAGAATACTGGAGTGGGTTGCCATGCCCTCCTCCAGGGGATCTTTCCGACCCAGGGATCAAACCTGGGCCTCTTGCGTCTCTTACTTTTTCCCTATTGGCAGGTGGGTTCTTTACCACTAGCGCCACCTGGGAAGGCCAGGTGGACAGTGAGTGGGGCTATCTCAGACCCAAGGAGGGTGCCTTTATCCATGCAAATGCCACAGGGACACTGGCTCCTCAGTTTCCTACTCTTCTCACATCGAAAACCCTGTGCTTCTCTCTGTTTCTATTCAGAAGGAAAAGGAGCCTGAGCTCAGCTTTCTGAAATGTGGGTCAGAGGACAAAAGGCAGTATTAGGAAGTCCCTCTCTGACCTTTCCCATCTCTGAACTGTGGAAACACTATGCTGAACAAAAAGACATAACCCCTCTCCTGCCCCCTTCCAGCCTGCCAAAGTGAATTCATTAAAGACACATAGCAACATGTGAAAATTGGAAATAAAAGCCGAGAGAAAGGTCACAAAGACATCTGAACCTTCAGAAGAGGACTCTGACATGATCCAGCAAAACTCACTGGCCGTGAGCCACTGGACAGCAGATGAGCGAGCTGTGGCCACTGTCGGCTGAGACTCACGTGGCATTGTGCTCTTCAAACTCATTCACTGGTGGTCATTGCAGAGCACATATGCTTATTATCAATGGCAAAAAGTGTTTCTGGTTAAATGTCACTAGGTGACCTGAGATGACACAGCAGTTGAGACTTACAGGGAATAACACAGCAGATTGATTTTCATTTAAAAAATCCAACACATCTCTACTCGCATGGAATTCATTTTTCTCTTAAACCTCTCTTAGGATTCTTAGATTGTAGGCTAAGCACAGAAGACTGAAACCCTCTTATTCCCCCAGGGGCTCCTTGGTAAACACCAATGTGGAGATTGTACTTCTAAGATTGGCAAATTTGTATTCTAGACCTTAGTATTTTCATATGGCCCCTGTTTTGTTATGAGGTAGAGCTCACAGTACTATGATTAATGACCTCCCCACTACCTGACGTAGAAACTGGTATAGTTTGAACCCTGGGTGTGCAGAATTTCGTATGTAAGAGGAAACAGGGATTGCTCAAGTTAGAAGATCTGATTGTAGTCTTACTAAAATTATGATCAAAGGAGGCTGGGACACGGGGCATCTAAAGGTGCAAAAATCCCACCCAGATTGGACGGCCTGCTATATTATGAGACATTTCTCTCTCCTTTGCTTTAGCTGGCCTTCCATAGGTCGTACCTTCTCAGGAGAGTCACATGGCTCCTGATTTTGTGGGGAATGCCAGAAAAGTTTGCTAGAATGTATTTAAAATCCTGCAGTGCCTCTTTGGAGAAAATGAGAGATTCAAGATCCAGTGCAGAGTAAACAGTACAGGGTGAAGACAGAACACTGTCTTGTGCTCAAATGCTGATGGGGCATGTCAAAGCTAGAAGGGCTCCCAGTGGCCAAACCTGGAAGATTTGAGCATCAAAAAGAATAATGATGATAACAGGCTATAACATGTTGTATTTTAAAAAACAATCTGTATGTCCATCATGGTACTTGGAAAAATAGTTGTGTGTAGGGGGGGGAGGGCTCATTTCTTTTTGTAAGAACACTAGCTAATGTGGAAGAATAAGGATAATTTTTCAATTTCTGACTTTACTCTTGCTACTGAGGCAAGGATCACTGATGGATGTTCAAACCATTGGGTGAATTTTGGGTGGGGGGACAAGCTATTCATGCTGTTTTGAAGTATCATCCTATAGATTGCTATTAATTATAAAGTATCTTTTATCATGGGGTGATATTATAAAGTATCCAAGTTATCAAATTAAGCATCACCAACAAATGGACAAAATAACATTATATGTCTCCTTATGATCATTTATGATACTACACAATGGATATGCTATGTTACTATCTATGTAGTATCTTTACCAAAATATTTAACCTGAATCCAAGCATGAGGCAATAGCCAGACCTGTTTGTGTTGTGGTCCAGATTGTGGAACATAGTACTAGATGACTGGCTTAGACTTCAAAAATGTCATTGCAGGACTTCCCTGGTGGTCCAGTGGTTAAGAATCCACCCGCCAACACAGGGGACAGGGGTTTGACCCCTGGTCTGGGAGATTCCATATGCCACAGACCAGCTAGGCCCGTGGGCCACAACTATTGAGCCCACATGCCCTAGAGCCTGTGCTCCGCCACAAGAGAAGCGACCACAGGGAGAATCCCAGGCACTGCAGTGAAGACCTAGCACAGCCAAAAATAAATAAAATTTAAAAAATGTCATCACTACTCATGACCAAAAATGGAAGTGTGGTGGTAGACAGGTCTGCATTAAAGGAAACCAAATAGATACGATAGGTAAATACAATAGGTGATCTTTGTAGATCCACCCCCTAAAAGAAGAAGAAATTATGGTGAAGAATATTTTGGGTATAGTTGGATATAATTGAATAAGACTATTTCTTATTTTTCCTGTTTATTAATATTCATTAACATTATTGTAGCAATGCTAATTTTTTTTTAGGCATGGTACTGTGGTTATTTAGGAAAATGCTTTTGTTTTTACCAGATGTGTGCTGAAGTATTAAGGGAAAATTGTCATCATGCTGGTGGCTTACTTTCACACAGTTCAAGCAAAACATAAATAGATAGATAAAGCAAGTGTAGCAAATATTACCAGTTGGTGTGTCTGGGTGAAGGGAATATGGGTATTCATGTACTATCTTTTCATTTTTCCATAAACTTAAAAGTTTTCAAAATTAAAGGTTAGGTTGGGGAAATTCACAAAAATAAAATGAGGGGAACAGGCAGGTCATGATAATACAGAGATAGTTGGTTATCTTTTTACTGTGAAGTCGTACTAGCCATTAGGTCATTGACATTACCTCTTTGGAAAAGGGCAAAAAAAAAAAAAAAAAGTGAAAATGATTATCTATAAAATCCTATGGAGCCAGATAGTGAGAACTGATTAACAGTGAAACAATTAGTCTTAAAAAAGAAATCTTAAACACAGTTGTGGCTCAGTTCTCTAAAAGCCTGTCCCTGTCTATTCATTTACCAGATTTCTCAAGGAATAATCTAGATATGAGGAACATTGGGCATAACTAAAGGACTAGCTCAAAAACCCAAGTTATTAAATGTAATTCACTTAATTAAAAGTTTGATTGGACTTACTGATAGCTGCTGTGTGTTTAAAATGAGTAATTGGAGTCTTTTTAATACTTCCAGACTTGGTAGTGATTTATCACTGTAATTAGAATTCATTGTTTCATGATCCTAATTATCAGAAGAACTAATGCTTCAGATTTTTGTGTAATGAGGTGGGCCATAAAATAAAGCTAACAGCACACGGAAAGAGCACATTTCATCCCCTGAGGTCACTTAACCCAGGTGTCGGTTATAGGGCAGCCCTTCTCCAGGGCGCAGACGTACCTGAGACCACAAAGGATTCTCTCCATCGTGGAAGGGATAATGACCGGACGCCGTTGGAGTAGCTCCCTTTATAGCCAGACTGTCCAGCCACTTTCTGAACAAGTATTTTCCCTCCTGAATTATCAAGCACACCACTGTGAAGAGAGAAAAAAACTTTTTTTGAAGAAAGAGGAGAAGAATATTGTTTGACATATAATAGACTATGAAACCAGTTGCCATCTTAATTTTTTTCTTATTCTACATGTTATACATTAAAAAAATTTTTTAATTAAAGTATTGTTGATTTACGATGTGGTAGTTTCAGGTGTGTAGCATAGTCATTCAGTTATTCATATATATGTATTTATTCTTTTTCACATTCTTTTCCTATACAGGTTATTACAGAGGATAGACTTCCCTGTGCCAAACAGGGGGCTTCCCTGGTAGTGGCTCAGATGGTAAAGAATTCGCCTGCAATATGGGAGGCCTGGGTTTGATCCCTGGATTGGGAAGATCCCCTGGAGGAGGGCATGGCAACCCACTCCAGTATTCTTGCCTGGAGAAACCCCAAGGACAGAGGAACCTGGTGAGCTGCAGTCCACGGGGTCACAAGGAGTCAGACACGATTAAGTGATTGTGTATGCGACCCACTGGACTACAGCCCACCAAGCTTTTCTGACCATGCGATTCTCCAGTCAAGAATACTGGAGTGGGTTGCTGTGCCCTCCTCCAGGGGATTTTCCTGACCCGGGGATGAACCCGTTCCTCTTACATCTTCTGCATTGGCAGGCAGGATCTTTACCACTAGCACCACCTGGGAAGCCCACAGTAGATTCTTGCTGGTTATCTATTTTATATACAGTAGTGTGTATATTAATCCCAAGTTCCTAATTTATACACCCCCACCCATGTTTTCCCCTTGATAGCCATAAGTTTGTTTTTGAAATCTGTGACTTGTTTCTGTGAGGTTTTTTTGTAAAAAAGTTCATTTGTATAATTTCTTTTTAGATTCCTACTAGTTCTCCCTGAAGTAAAACCTCTTTCCTGACAATTTCCACTGTGGTTTTGTGACATCACAGAATGATTTCAACTATTTCAAAGGGTGGTACAGTATTTTTAGAAGCATGTTTTCCTTTTATTTTGGGGCAAGGAAGGTGTGTGAGCTAAACTAAACTCATTTAAGAAAGGTTGGAAATTGTTTCTTTAGTTTCTAGGATTTTGAAGGTTTTAGATCCTGATAGGACAGTAACTGACATAATCGACCTTTTTGCTTCCACTGAAGCAGGGGCTCCGGTAAGTCATTTTCTTGCCCCAGAGCCTAACATGGCTCCCTTGGGCATCTGTAATTGACAGCATGGGGGAACTGAAAAAGTCCTTAGATTTGTTCCCATCAACACCCTTCCTTCTCTACAGGAATGAGTGCTGCCATTTCCTTCCCTCCCACATCCATGGTGAGTCAACAACTTTCAACACTCAACTTCCTAACAGCTCAAAAGGAAAGAAGGTGATAATAATACTTGACATATAAAACCCTTAATTGCTTTCGAATCATTCCCACTCATGGTATCTTACTGAGTTCTCCCAGCAAACCTGCCAGTTGTGGAGTGGAGGGAATGCTGTCATTCCCACTTCACTGAGATAGGCTTAGGCAGGTTGAGGGATCATGTGACTCCAAATTTTATAACTTCTAAATTGCAAGGGAGGGATGTGAACCTAGGTCTAAGCGACCTGGAATCTTGGGTTTGACCCACGTGGTCACAGTTGCCTCTCAGAGTTCCAAAGCTACAGGCATCTCCCCACATCTAGTCCTCATCTCTTCTTCACTGCATTGCAACCCTGCCTGCCCTTCTCCGGGGAGCTCTCAGTCAGGGCCCCGCACAATCCCAGCTGCAGCAAGGCTGGTCCCAGCTCTGCTGACAACCCACAGGATTCCTACCCCCGTTTCTGTTCATGCTGTTCTCTGCCCTGGAGAACCTGGCAGTCTCCCCAATACCTCCTTCTCCATAACGTTGCTACACCACTTCCATGGCTCAGATGTTGAAGAATCTGCCTGCAATTCAGGACACGCGGGAGATATGGGTTTAATCCCTGGTTTTAGGGAAGATCCCCTGGAGGAGGGCATGGCAGCCCACTCCAGTTTTCTTGCCTAGAGAATCCCGTAGACAGAGTGACGCTTGCGGGTTACAGTTCAAGGGGTGGCAGAGTCAGTCACTACTGAGCGGTTTTCACTCACTTCACTTCCTAACAGTGCCTTTGAATCTTGTCTTTCCATGATGACTCTGATTTCATTTTATAAAAATTCCTTGAGTTAACTTTGTCTCTCAACTGGAACAGAAATCTTCTTATGGGATGACACTAGTTTTGCTTCTGTGTTCGAAAGCCTGTCTGTTTGTGGATGCCCCTCATGCTGACTTGTGAAAGCAGGTTGTTAGGTTCGGGATGGTGCCAAGGGGTTCATTTCACAACGGTAGCTTGAAATCAGCCACAGTGGGAGTATTTACATTACAGATGTTGACAAATCAGCTTCTACCCCCTCCTCCTTTTAAGAGGGTTAATTGGTAAACACTGACCAGCACACCACTGGCATTGGCTGACAATTCAAATTATTTTTTAAAAAATTATCCCAATTATCCTATGGTCCCTCATTTGTAACTAGTAAAGGAAGTAGAAATCACTCTTATCTTTTTATTTTCTCCTGGGGGAAATTTTTCTGTCCCTGGATTTATATTCCATTGTACTGAGGAAATGTGCAAGCAGTCATTCTTATTTTAAAAGTCAGAAGCACTGTAGGTGCCTCTCAGAGTGAGGAGGAGGTGCTGAGTTTTGCTTTGCTCAGGCTTTTAAAAAGGGAGTGGGGGAAGGCCTGGGGGTCCTTAGGCTGGACTGGGAGGTGGAGATCCCTTGTGATGGTTATAAAGGACTCCAAACCCAGACTTTGGGAAAGGCATGGACACAGAATTCTTGTCTTCTCATAGATTTTCCTGTTGTCTTAAGAGAGAGATCTTGAGAGTGAACTTCACTGCAGGATGTACGTATTTCCAGATATCCTTCTGGAGGAGGCATGGGGCAGGGAATGGTCTGTCAACTCGAGGAGGTGACAGCTGTCCCAGGGGAGGAATGCAGGGGACACTAGACCACCACAGGAGATATCAGAGGAGGCAGGGAGCCTGAAGGCCTGTGGTTGCTCTTAGGACACATTTAGGGGCTCAGAACCAAGGTAGTTTGGAGAATTTATGTAAATAAAACCTCACCTGTATCCTCATTGAGGCGGAGATGCTTCATACACATTTTCTGAAAGAGCAAAACCAGTTCCACTCCTTTGCATTCCTCAGACATCCTGCATGATGCTAAACATGGCCTTGAGGTTCACCTCCTCCCTGACCCTCAGGACAATAGGATAAGCTGAGGGTCAGCATTGTGGCTTGGAGGAAAGGGGCTGACCACCACGAGGCCAGTTTTGCTGGCTGCCATTCTCAAGATGAGCATCTGGTCAGAAATCCATGCTCAGCAGGAAGAAGGCCTCTTTGTTGTCCCATCTCAGAACTCTTCCCCTCTCCCAGGCTTTGGTCCCACTTTAAACACAGAAGTTAGTTCAGGCCAAGACTGAGCCTGAATGTGATGCCTTAATGCGTTCATTATCTCTTTGGTTTGAAAAGATCAAGGGGATCACTCATAATATGGCATCTGATTATCATACATTATATGAAAATTAAACCCTTTAAGGTAAATCTGAATTTCGAAACCAAAGTATGCCCTCTCCAGTTTCCCAGTTCTGATTGCATGGGCCTCTGGCAGGACAGTGATGGAGGGTCCCTTATGCATTTCCCACTCTTATCCTCTGTCTTCAATCCTGCCTTCTGAAGAGAGATTTGTTCTGTTTGTAAAAAACAGAACTGATATAATCCAAAATTCCTCTCTCTTTTTCCTTAAGACTTCTATACATCCTCCTCATGGGTAGTGATTCCTTCTTTCCAGTCTCCTACTATATCAGCCATTTGTCCAGGAAGTCACGAGGCATTCAGTTGCTCTAGCAGCAGATCTTTTTTGAAATAGTCAAGCTCTTCTCTGCAGTCCCTCTACCCTCATCTATATTCTTCTCAGCAAGTTCCTAGGCTCCACCCCAAATGCTGATGTTGCTGAGTCCTGGTCCTTGTCAATGCCATTCCTATTTTCTCCCTAGAGGCGTGTTCATCTATCATAAAGCCTTTCCCAACTCTAAGTGCTCCAAAGTCTATAACCTTATCATGTCCTTATATTGTACATTAAGCAACGCTGGGACCCCTCAGTTCTTACCTAAATGCATCACCTGGGCTCTGGGCTGGAAGCCAGGGGACACAAGATCTAATCCTGGAAGTAACTCGCAATTTAATTAACCTCTCTATGCCTCCCTACGGGCTTCCCTGGTAGCTCAGATGGTAAAGAATCAAAACAGGAGGCCCTGTTTTGATCCCTGGGTAGGGATAATCCCCGGGAGAAGAGAATGGCAACCCACTCCAGTACTCTAGCCTGGATAATCCCATGGATGGAGGAGCCTGGTGGGCTACAGTCCATGGGGTTGCAGAATCAGACACTTTTGACTCTTCCCCTTCTGAGGATGTTAGCAGCAGCCTCGTAGGGCTGAGGTGATGCTAGGGATGTGTAAGGGGTTACTGTCATGAAGACATCTCGTGAACTCATATGAACTCATGTGGCTCTGTACTGCACAGGAAACAAGGAAAGGCAAGAGATAGATAGCAAATGCCAGAGGAAGCAAGTGTCAACCTGGAAAAATACAGCAGGCCTAGGATAGGCTCTGCCTCTACAGAAGATGTCAGTGTCTGTGCAAACACAAACCAGAGTGTGCCGATGGTATTGGCAGAGCTGTGAGTGCATGCACACATGTGTCAGGGTGTGTGTGAGCACATACACGTGTGTTCAAGCACAGGTAGAAGGCATGAGTGTGTGAACAAGTGATCCTGTGGGGGCAAGCACAAGTGTGTGCGTATTCACGTGTAGATTTGCATATTGCCTTGCTGCACAACATTGATTTCAGGGTGAAAGCAAAATATTTTTATTCCATAGTTTGGAGTTAAGAAATAGAATTTGGTGTTTGTTTCTTTGATATTCCTCTATTTATCCTTAGTGGAGCTTTTGTATTCCCTCTCCCACTGAAAAACCAGGCAGCTCTTCATCTCTGAGTGCCGATGGGGAAGAGTATGGCTGACAAAGTCTATTAGTAACTCTTAAGTCTTATTTTAGGCAGAGATTTTTTTCATTGCTTCTGCAGATTTCAGAGAGGCTACTGCCTAGACACCTTGAAAGGGAATGAATTTTTGTCCCCCCTCTCTCTGGCAGAGATACAACTGAATGATCAAGTGACTGGCCTGCAAGTAAAGAAAAGCGAAAAGATGCCAGAGGCCTGAATAAGTGAGAAACTTCAGCCAGTATCTGGCAGCCAAGCCCAAACTTTAGAGCCGCATCTCAAAGCAGTGCTGGCTAGTGAATAGAAGCAGGAATACTAATTTGAGTTTGAATCCCTACTCTGATATTTTTCAATGGTGTGGCTTTAGAAAGGCTATTCAACCTCTCTTTCTTTTTAAGAGGTGGATAACAGTGGTAGCGTGCAGGGGAGTTGTGGGGGCTGAATTAGACAACACAGGTAGAGAGCTGGACATCCACCCATCAGCCTATTATCAAACATATTCAGTAAACATACCTTCCCCTGTGTTTTGACTCCAAACCTAAGTGAAAGAGGTGTGAGGCTTCTGTGACGGTCACGCTTGCCTCATTTAGGCAGTGCATAGTCATGTTTCCTTCTTCCTGGATCCCAAACCAACAGCTGACCAGTCAGGACCAGCTGTCACTCTCCTCACTGTTTCCTGTTCCCATTTGTCTCCAACCATCAACCAGAGCTGTGACATTTCTTCTCTAAACCTCTGGGCTCTGCTTAGTCATGTCCCTATTATTTCCTTGCTCAGCACATACAGGTAGAAAATATTTTTTTACATCATCAAAAACTTTGGTTTCTTCGTCATGAACACAGAAGAGTAGGATTCTCCTTCCCTCTCATTCATGTGTAAAGAGAAGTCAGTTCTCCTTTCTAGAGAGATTTGCGAGGAGATCCAGGGCCATGCACAGATTCTGGGTTATCCTCTGGGATAGGGCTGCTGGATAAAACGCAGGATGCTCACTTAAAGTTGCCCATTTTTGCTTGCTAATCAGGCAACCCTGCGCCGGGGGCTCCCCACCCACACCCTGACCGCTTGTTCTTAAGTAACTCAGTGTTGCCCACCTGTGAACTGCAGCGCCGCACACGCTAGAATAGGAAGCGTAGACGTCAGTGCCGTAAACGTGGTACCTGGGGTCTTGGCATCCTGGCGGACACTTCACAATGAACTCGACATTCGTTATCTTCCCAGCTCTCACATCACAGCTGATCTGAGGAACAGCTGGGAATGCAAAATGAAGTCAAGATTACACCTTGTGGTAGCAGCTTATATATGGGGTGACTGTTAGGTTATAACTATTCATTCATTTGATCTCTAAAAGCCAGAGCCTGGACTGACCCTGGATCCCCTCTGTATAATGAAAGCAGAGAGGTAATTAGGACATTCCTCAGGCCAAAAGAGCAATCACTGTCCGTTGCATTTAACCTGCTGAAAGCAAGAACAAGAGGCTCATTCCTGTGCTTAATCAAACAATTAATTGATTGGAGTAGAGAACTCTGGGAAAAGACCCACCTCCAGTGGCCAAAAATGTCAGTGTGAGTCCACAGCTGGAGAATACTGCTTTTTCAGATGCTCTGAGCTAGCCCGAGAAAAGAGGAAATGCTCAGAAAACCTTGCAGGAGGAAGGAAAGGTATTCAGTTTAGGGTGAGTTAGAGCGCATGGGCTTTGGGTCAGGACTGGCTAGGAAACGGTGGGCCTACTGCAGCCAAGACCCCAGCTGGATCCTGGAGGGAGCACTGGGGTGGGCAGGGCCAGGCCAGGAGGAGGCAGCTTGGTGCTTGTGTTCTGTGAACGAGGTGGGACTCGTTGGAGGGTTTTTGAACTGGGAGAGATAGATAACGAAAGTGATCTTTTGTCTTGGTCCTTGAGGCTGGGTCCTAGCTCCAGGGTCAAGGTAGGAGTCATCCTTCCTCCTCTTCCTCAACGCTCAGTGGAAAGCTGGGGACTGCCCTGCTGGGCATCCTGGGGAAGCCCATTCATTCGTCCTCCCTCCTCTTGGGCCTCGTGATGCCATAGCCAGCC
The DNA here is from genome assembly GCF_963930625.1 of Muntiacus reevesi. NCBI lineage: Eukaryota > Metazoa > Chordata > Mammalia > Artiodactyla > Cervidae > Muntiacus > Muntiacus reevesi. The sequence continues at coordinate 83,175,120 of NC_089251.1, forward strand.
TAGCAGTAGTCAGTCGGCAGGGCTGCTGGAGCTCCAAGCTTGCTCAGGGATAAGATGATGTAGATGCTCTAGCAGCAGTATCTAAAAGAGGGGTAAGGCTGTGTCTTCCCTGAAAAAAATCTCCCTCCAAAACTCAGGAATGAAAAGGGCTCCTAGAGGATCCTATACTGATGCCCGGGAGCTAGGAATGTATTCTCTAGAAGAGACTCTAAAGCACAAACAGCCGTTCAAAGAGTAAGCAGGAAGGAACTGGAAGCCATCAGATGCGAGGGCTGCCTGGCAGAGGTGGGGTGTTTGGACATAAGAAGGCGAGCATTAGAGGCAAGTCATAAGTAGGACTGAGCAAGAACTGGAGGGGAGGTTTCTATGGAGTTTTATTTTTTCTTTTTTTTGCCAAAAAGAACTTTCTAGTAAATGAAGTTGTCCTTGAAGGAAGGGGCAGGCAGGGACTGAACAGTTGAAGATGGGATGTCTCCATTGGGTGGGAAGTGGAAAGAAAGTCCCGCCCTGTGGTGAGAGTCAGTGATTACAAACATAGATTCCGGATCTCTGCCAGGCCACCCATCTAACTGGGTTACTGAGATGCTCTCAGAGTTGTTAATGGTTTCCAGCTGTATCCAAAGTGTACTATTTTTTTTTTTTTTTTTAACTCTTTTGTACCTGAATGGATCGGAGCTGTGTTTCCTTTAGGCTGGAGAGAGGACTGAAGTTAGAGCTCCCGCTCTTTTCCTAAACACCCCTCCCAGACAGTCCTGGCCACACAGGGCCGGGCCAGCATGGAAGTCCTCCTGGGAGCCTGGGGGCTGAGTGTGATCACAGGCTAAAACAATTTGTGGTCCCCATGGAGAAGGGGAGCGCCGCGCTTAAAACGGTTTTGTGGTTTCATTCTCCCCACCACAGGCTGCTTCCTCTCCAGTTATTTTCTTTTTATCTTCCATTCTTTTAAACCCCGATACTCAAGGCTGCATGGACTATTTTGAGTCTTGGAGTACTGTTTTAAAGAGACAATTTGGGGATGGAAGATGCCTGTGTAGCCTCTCCTTAAACTGGTTAATTGTCAGATCATTGGGTGTATAACTAAATGCATTCAACTCTCCTCCCTTCCGCAGATCACTGCCCCATTCCTGAATGCAGCTCCTCCCTTGGATGCAAAGAAAATGAAAGCATTCCCTCTTGGCTCTTAGTTGTGTGAAATAGGAAGTGACAGCTCTGTGCCCTGGGATTCCATGTGGGCGTGACCTTGGCACCCTGAGGTTTTGGACCTCCTGGTAGGCCAACCCAACTCTTCTGGAGTTGTAAATGGGGTGCTATGGAGAAGCTTGTTGCATGAATGTCACACAGTGATCGAACCTACAGCAAGACAGGTGCACAGGCAGTAGAATTTTCCATGAAATAGTTGGCTTAAAATGACAAGGGAAAAAGTGTCACATGGGAATATTTTGCTTCCTGCTCATCAATTCCCACTCTCAACTAGCTCCTTCCTTTGGGGGGAATTTGTTGTTTTGTCTTGCTTTCACAAAGGCCCGGGCAGTCCCTTCAATAAGATCTTCTGCTTTATCTGCATCTAGTTGGATTATACATTGGTGAATTAATTCACCTCATAATAGTGGGAGGGGGGATAAAATGAAATCAAGCATGTACACTCGTGTACTTTGGAAGGTGTACCGTTCACTGTCCCCGGAGCCTTACTTGCCAAATCAGTGCCTCCCTGCTCCCTTCAGACCTGAGGCAGATACTTCTTGAGCTGCCTTAATTTTGACTTCTCCTCTGAAGGAAGGATTATTTCTGCATTTTTGAGAGGAAACACAAAGTTAGATGAAAATGAACCTAAACAGCAGAGGAGAAAGAGAGAAAAGGAACACTTCTGGGAAGGCATGTGGGATCTTCCCAGACAAGGGATCAAACCTGTGTGTCCTGCATTGGCAGGGGGATTCTTTACGAGTGAACCACCAGGGAAGCCCCCATCCTATACATAATAGTTTGCATCTGCTAACTATCAGCTGTAAAGTGGGAGAGTTCAAAGTATGCAGAGGAAATCCAGAGATAAGTCATTTCATTTGGGCCTTAAGTGGATGGATGGAAGATTCTTAGAAGGTTGCAAGAAAACAGACTACTTCACAAATAACTGGGAAAATACTGTAAAGGAACAGACCGTGGTTTCCATATACTCAGAGAGAGCAGTCTAAAAGATGCGAATGACTGCTTCTTGTTGACTGGATTTAGATATTACACTTTCCAATGAGTTTGGCCATCGCTCTGAAATTATAATTAGCTCACTTTCTTCAGCTTAATTTTCTGTACAAATTGAACACATATTTGACATTTAGACATGCTTTGTCATTGCGCCCTGTTCTTCCAATGTGCTTGATTATATGTGCTTGATTTCATTCCTTCCTGAGTGTACTTTTGTGAGTAGAAGTCAGAGAGCCCTGGGCTGAGTTCCAGAGCTCCTGGAGGAGCCCAGAACTACTCAAGTGGAAGCTGCTCAGAGACCTGTTTCCTGGCCATTTGCTCTGCTCCCACCTCATATGATTCCTTAAGGTTACCTTGCCTTCTCAGGGCTGTTATCATTTTCTTGATGGAACTCACATCAGGGCATCTCAGAATCTGTTCTTCCCAGAGGACCTTGGCACTAGACACAGGGAAAAGAGAACCATTTGCAACCCAGATGGCAAGAACTAAAGATAGCTTTTAGATGTTGTTCACTGAGGCAATGGGTCTGCTGTACTGATCTCAGAAGCAAGACAGGTACTGTCTGAGCCTCCACTTTCATGCAACATCGGGATCTTAGAGGCACGACTGCAGATATTTCTGCTCTAAGTTGGGTTTTCTGCCTGACCTAATAATAGAGTGATTATTGGGTGATGTCACATACAATAAGCCAATGATGTAGAGGCCAAATCAAACTGTATAATCTCCCACTTATTTTCCATTCATCTTTTCAGTGAATGTGGTTTTCCAGGCAAACCACATCGCTTTGGGAAAACAAATTTCCTCATCAATTAGAGAAGGCTGTTATAAGCTTGCCTCCTGGCTGTTAATGAGAAAGAATTATTACAACATAAAAGCACTTATGCATAAGCAGTTTTGATATGAAACTTAATTTTGTTGGATTGTGATATTCAACTAGAGTAAAATTCTGTTTTTAAGAAAATCATGCAAAAACGTTAATGAAACAAAATGACCACCAAATAAAATTTTAAGATGAAAGCTCCCTTTCTCCTTGATCCTGACACCAGTGACCAGATCATGGTAATTCTTCCTTGGCAGCATATTCTTTAGCAGAGATTCTTTTCCGTTTTGCTTAAACAGTCTTTGACCATGTTGAATCTTTTTAAAAAATTTATGTTACTGAAGTATAGTTGATTTAAAATGTCATGTTATGGCTGATTCATGTCAATGTATGACAAAAACCACTACAATATTGTAAAGTAATTTGCCTCCAACTAATAAAAATAAATGAAAAAAAAGTCATGTTAATTTCTGTTGTACAGAAAAAATTTTAAAAAATTTTTGTTTATTTATTCAGGCTGCACTGGGTCTTTGTTGCTGCCTGGGCTTTTCTCTAGTTGTGTTGAGTGAGGGCTACTCTCTAGTTGTGGGACTCAGGCTTTGCGTTGTGGTTGCTTTTCTTGCTGTGGAGCACATGCTTAGTTGCCCTGAGACATGTGGGACCTTCCCGGACTAGGGATCAAACCCCTGTCTCCTGCATTGGCAGGTGGATTCTTTACCAGTGAGCCAACAGGGAAGCCCCCATCCTATACAGAATAGCTTGCATCTGCTAACCCCAAACGCCCAATCCTTCCCTCGCTCACCTTCTCCTCCCTCTTGGCAACTGCAAGTCTGTTCTCCATATCTGTGAGTCTGTTTCTGTCTCACTGATAAGTTCATTTGTGTCATATTTTAGATTCCACATATGGGTGATATCTATGATATCTGTCTTTCTCTGTCTGACTTACTTCACTTAGGATGATAATCTTTACATCCATTCATGTTGCTGCAAATGGCATTATTTTACTCTTTTTATGGCTAAGTAGTATTCCATTATATATATAGGTACACACCACATTTTCCCTATCCATTCATCTATTGGTGGACATTTAGATTGTTTGCATATTTTGGTTATTGTAAATAGTGTTGCTATGAACACAGGGATGCATGTATCTTTTTGAATTACAGTTTTGTCCAGATATATACCCAGGAATGTGATTGCTAGATGACCATGTTGAATCTTTGGTCAAAAGCTATCAGTACCTTTTTGCTGCCTTGAGAAAAAAAATTCCAAAATCTTTAAGGCCTTTCCATAGTCCCCTTCATGGGGAGTACTGGGAGTTAAATAAGTATTTTCCCTTGTGTATAAAAGATTTCTCAGGATGCAACAGTTGAGGGAAACCTAGAATGTGTGATGAAAAGGGTTTATAAAGACAAAGCTAGTAGCAGACACTTGCCTCAATAAATAAATCCAAGCTCCAGTTCTAACCATGTCAAAAAGCCTATAAAGATTGGTCCTTCTAGCTAGTGTTTTTGTCAGCCTTGAGAAAACACCTTCATCCATACTCCATGGATAAAAGAGTAATTGAATGACAGAGGTTAATATGCCTGTGGTGACACAGCTTTTGGGCAATTGCAGAAATTCGTATGTCTAAAAATAACCTACTCTTTAAAAAACGTTTTTTGGCTGCATCACAGGCATATGAGAGCTTACTTAGTTCCTTGACCAGGGATAGAACCTGTTGCCTGCAGTGTGGAGTGTGGAGTCTTAACCACTGGACCGCCAGGGATGTCCCTAAAAGTAACCCACTTTTAATTTAGAAAGGACTGTAATACATGATTTTCACTTGACTCTTACAAAACCCTGAGAGGCATATTGTCCTTATTTTCCAGAGAGATAAGTTTGCTTGTTCAAGCTCAGGTGCCAAGTGGCAGAGTCAGGCCCTGAACTTGCGCCCCGGGGTTCCAGGCACATAGCTTTGCCAGCTCCACTTGGTTGCTTCTCCTACTACCGAAGAGAAGGAGCTAAATTGTTGCCTCCCTGCCCTAATCCTGCAAGGCTTTTCTGAACTTAAAGATCACTGACAATCACTAGTGGGTAAATACAGGAAATGTCTTGTAAATAGGTTATCTGTGTGGGTGTGTTTGTGTGCATTTGTGTGTATCTGTACACATCTGTGCATTTATCCCAAACACTTGCAAGGCAACTCTTCTAGTGCAATTTTCCTTGCATTCTTTGCCTATTATTTCTGAGGATTGCCATGGTAGAATTTATTCAACTAAAAGTCTGCAGCAAAGAGTCAGCCTTCTTTCTCACCTACACACCAGAAGGAGGACTAGAAGTTAATCCACTTCCTTTTGCATGGTTTGAGAGAGGGCACATGCACCAGTCTGTGTGAAGACACTGGTGTTGGAACCAAGTATGTTCTTGGTACCAACAGCTAAAGAGCGAAGAAACACTGGGGGTTACTTAGCAGTTGCTACAGCTGACGACATATGAGCTCAGTGAGGAAGCTGTGTGTGTGCTGTACCCCAACCCTACAAGCACAGAGCCGTATGTCTTCCATAGCTCCAATACAATCAATAACCAAGTCCCAGAACAGTTACCTCCTCACACTGAGGAATTATCTTGGAATTATCCACCCTTTCAAGGTCGATTGCAAAAATATTTCCATGCCTTACATGGTATTAAGATTAATTTACTGGAGAGAACTATGCGAATACAAGGTAATACATTTCACCCCAAGCTAAGACTATTTCAACAGACTCCAATATAGTGGAAATATTTCAGAATGTGGTTTCACTGCCTGCAGGGAATAACCTGCTGTTGTTTATCTTGCTGACTGTTGTCTTCATCATGTAGATTTCCTGCTCAGAACACTCTCGGTGTCCCTACCCTCTAAAGAATGGCAAAGAACCAAGCTTCTAAGACTGACATTACCTAGTCCTAACCCATCTTCCAGCTGCGTCTCCCATGATGCCCCAACAGTTAAGCCCAATCACGCCACTCACTATTTCCTGATGCCATCTCACTCACGATATATGGAAAGCCTAGAAAGCCCTCCCACCTCTCTCTGCCTGTAAAGTTCCACTGATTTTTCATGTCCTACCTCAAATACTCCTTCAAGAAACCAGTATGAATCCTATTGTATGTGCATGCTAAGTCTTTTCAGTTGTGTCTGACTCTCTGTGACCCCATGGACTGTGGCCCACCAAGCTCCTCTGCCCCCATTTCCAGGCAAGAATACTGGGGTGAATTGCCATGCCCTCCTCCAGGAGATCTTCCTGACCCAGGGATCGAACCCAAGTCTTTGATGTCTTCTGCCTTGGCAGGTGAGTTCTTTACCACTGGTGTCACCTGGGAGGCCCTTGGAATCCTATTGTAGTCCCCTTGCTATTCTTTTGTAGCATTTACCACATTTTGCTTTATTTTACAGTATTCTGTTTCATTGCTGTTCTATTTCAGTCTGCTGTTTGTCCATTCATCCAGCAAATACCTAATGAGCACTAATTATGTGTTCCTGGTGATTTTGGTCTAGTTGAAAAGACAGATTATATATATATATATATTTTAAAAAGCTCTTATAATAACGTGCAACAGTCAACAGTAGAGGAAGTGTAGTGTACCCTGGAGCCATGTAAACTGGTTTTTGGTGTGTGGGCAGTGGCTGTTGGGTCCAGGAAGGCTTTCCTGTGCATAATTTTGTTTTACCCTGATTTATTTATTCACTGATCAGGTGCTCAGTGAAGTCAGAGACTTTGCAGAATGGGCAGGCAATAATGTGTTGGAGTTAATCACCACAACTCTCACCTGGGTAACACTATCTCACCTGACCCCACTTTAGACTAAGTCCATTGCTTCTGGAGCTCTCCTGGGGCTTCCTTACATGTAGAAATGCTATGGAAGAGATTTTGCAACTTAAAAGCTTTTCTCTCTCTAGCATAGGAACTCTGCCAGTCAGGGACTTTGCTAGAGTTGTTCCCCATAACTTATGGGGAAAAGTATGATGTATTTATTACAGTATGGGCTGGAAAGCTCATGAGTTGATGAGAAAGCCTTTTTTGAATGTGGAATCTACACATAAATGAAATTTATCCTTAAAATCCATAAGATATCTTGACTACTTTAGGAGAAGGGTTTCATGAACACAACTAAATCGTTCAACCTTTATTTGTAGTCTTCAATGATCAAGAAAAATGCAACCGCATTTTGGCCATTTGTTATAAACTGTGTGAATAGGTTTATGCTGACTAAATATATCAGTGACATGCCTGTGGGTAAGGTCGGACCTATGGCTCCAAAACATAGCAGGAAAATGAGAGCCTTGAAAAAGTCACCTGTGTAAAAAAACGTGATAAAACTCTCATTTTATACAGTATGGTAAACTTTACTCTGCACCATACAGCACGTTAATTTACTAAGTCATCTGTGTGTGTGTGCTCAGTCATGTCTGACTCTGCGACCTCATGGACTATAGCCAGCCAGGCTCCTTTGTCCATGGGATTTCCCAGGCAAGACTACTGTAGTAAGTTGCCATTTCCTTCTTCATACTAACTTATGCTTATTTTTATTGTATTTTCCCCTCTTACTGTTCCAAGAAGGTAGTCAGATTTTTGTGTTCTCCTGTTTGGGGCTCAGGGTTGCAAGGGAGAGGGCAGGGGTTACCTGGCAACCCTCCCTCAGGGCTTTGGGAATTAGATACCCTAAATCCTCCTTGTTTGAGGTGATTGGGCTTGGCCAGTCCAAAGAGTGATGGAGAAAAAATGACCTTCAAAAACTGGGAAGATGGGAGTGAGCGGGTAGGTCCCAGTAAGGGAAATGTCTCTGTTCCCTAACAGTTGCCTTGGGTGAGCATCACTTTGGGACTATACCTGGGGTGGTGCCCCTCTGGGTAGAACCTTAAGCATGAGGCTTCCCCACATTTCCAAGATCCCACCATTTATGAAACAGCGGAGCTATTCAGCTTCTAGGGATAACATGGGTTTGGACATTGAACAGTGCAGGGACTCTCCCTGAATGTTGTAGATTGGACAATGCTCCTGAGGACTGGAGCTGGAAGGGAGGAAGGCCACTATGGAGGGAATTTTAATATCTCAGCCCTTGACAACTGGCAGTTTGGAGTCAGACTTGATTTGATTTATAAAATAAGGTCATGTGATAAGCCAAGTGACAGAAGAAAATTGTACCCAATACAACTCTGTACATGACATCAAAATACTGGCCTGGAGTGAATAGTTGTATATGAGTGGGAGGAGCAGAACTAGTAAAAACTAGTTCCACTGTTTTTATCTTTGCTTTTCCTTTTGTAAAACCCCCATGTGAGATTATTTTCAACATGTACTACCTTCTTGGTCCAAAGTTCTGCCAGTGAAGCTGAGCAACATCCAAAAGGGTCCCTGGGAGGCGATGGGTAGACCAAAGAAATAGAAGGAAAAAGAATTGAGAAGAAAAAGAAATGAGAAAGCAGAGGAAGTAAGGAGGAGAGAAAGCGACAATTACCTAAAGTAACAGTAACCCTCTGCAGAGACAGAAGAGATACACAGACGTGGCCCAAGGTCTCAGGCCAAGTCAAAGGAAGAAACTCCTTTTTTCTGTTTTCCCACATTTCGTCTATTGTGCCACATCTCTTCTCTTTTATTTCGTATTTGGTCAGCCCTTGATTATCTTAGCACCTCATCTGCTTCAGACAACAGATATTGGGTTAACCAAAAAAAGTCATTTGGGTTTTTCCATAAGATGGTACAGAAAAAGCCAAATGAACTTTTTGGTCAACCAGACACTTCATTCCTAAATTCTGGATAGTCTGGGACGAGGCACTGGGAAGGCATCTGGGCTTGAGCCTCACAGAGACCTGAATTTCAGATCTGGCTCTGCCAACTCATGGCACCATGTCTGATCACTAGATCTTCAGGAGCTGAAAGTAGTTCTATATTCAGAGTAGGTGTCAGTACACTGTCCACTGAGCAAAACTCTCAAATGACCTCTCCCTTGTTATTTTACCTTCAGCCCTCTGGGTGGTGAAGACTTTTAGTCCTGAATAAACACTGGGGAGAATTGAGGGTGGGCTAGGAAAGAAACAGAGGGCCCTGAAAGAACCCATGGTTTCACATTTACATCTGTAAGCAGCTGTGATCTTATGTACGCCTAGTCCATCAGTTCTCAAATTTCACCAGGCATCAGAGTGGAAGGTCTCCAGACTTCTGATTCTTGGATACTTATCTTCAGAAGGAGCTTAGGGCTCTGTGGGTATACAAAAGACATTCAGCAGGTACATGCACTTATCTTTCCTGGAGTTAGGAGAAGTTGTAATTGTTCTGTCTTCCACTTCACTGTATAAGTTGATGTGAAATTCTGTCAAGACTCGGTAGCTACTTTCCTCCTATCTGTAGATACATGTCTATTTGTAATACTAACTCACTAATATATTTTGTTCTCTCTCTTCTCTCTTCATGTATTTGGACAAAGAGATTTTGTTGCTTTTCCCTGGCAGGATTGTTTTACCTCCCTAACACAACCCTAACCATTCTATTCTTTGAAAACCACCCTCCCAGCCTACGCTGCTGCAGTTAGAGTTTTTCTCCCAGGACTTTACAATCAGGACCGAGAGACATGGTCTGCATGAAGCAGAGTTGGGGGGTGGCGGTGGGAGAGATGGGGGCTTGGACAGTGAGGCAGATATATAGAGAGGATTAGAGGCACCAATTCTTGAGGTCTTTCTGCCTGGGGTACAGTCCCAGTGAGTTCCATCTGCCCTTCCAGCCTTGGGTTCTGCGAGATACTTCCTGTCCTGCCAAAATCTCCTTTTTTTGCTTATGTAAATTGCCCTTGGATTTCTGCTAATTGAGTCTAAATAACCTGCACTGAAATACTCCCCATTGCCCTCATGATGAACTGCAGATTGCTGGATACAGTAACAAAGCTCTTTGTGATCTGACACCTGCTTACCCCTCCATCTCTCATCTCAACACATTTGCCTCCCGCTCTAAACCTCAGTCATACTAAACTAATTTTTTTAGCTCTTTCTGTTCTTTAGGCCTTGGAGATGCTTTTTTCTTTCTGTTTATAACACTCTTTTCTCTTCATGTTTGCCTGATCAATCCCTATTTGACTTTCAGATATCAGTGTTGGTATGTCACTTCCTCCAGGAAACCCTCCCAGATACGTAACTTTTTTCTCTATATTCTTGGAGCACCTTTAGTTCCCAAGGCCTAGCATTTATATAAGACATCACAATTGCCTGGTGACCTGTCTTTCTTCCTCTGTAGATTTTGAGCTCTGTGAGGGCAAAGTTTGAGTCTGAATCACTGATGTATCTGAGTGTTTAACAGTACCTGGTACTTGGCTGGCACCAAATCAATACTTGTCAAATGAATGAATGATGTGCCTTCCTTGCTATCAGTCACCTGCCCCAGTGGCAGATTAGCAACGTTGAATAGAAAGAATGAAAATTACTTTGGCCTCAATCTATAGACTACAATTTGGAAATACTCCTGAGGTAAAGAATCAGATATCACCAGACTTTGGGAATATCCTGTTACTTTCATTGTATCTATCTTTCCCCCCTTTTTAAATGACTGTGACAGAGTTTCTAATTAGAGAAAAAACTTCATGCATATATTGACTCAAAAGTGCTGTATCACCAAGGGAGATTTTGTGAATAAGGTTAGAATTTAGCATATCAGAAATTCAATCCACTTGAGATCTCTCTAAGAGGTTTGCCCTTGGGTCGTTTAGCACAGACTTTTATAGTCACTGAGAACTGTTGTCATGGTAATCATGGAATCTTTCATGATTTTCGTATATGAGTCAATGAAGATACTGGAAACAACCCAAAGGAATTCATACTTGGGTGTGCATTTGTCTCCATATTAGCCCAATCACTGTTCTGAACACACATCTGCCCCTGGGCCAATTCTCTTGGCTCTCAGCCTTGACAGGAATAAATAAACAACTAATTCCTTTTTAGTATTTCAGGCTAGGAGGCTGTGGATGGCTGCCCTTTTGGTCTCATTTCAACAGGAAGTCATGTACAAACAGCTTAAAAGAACAGAAAAATAAATGCTGTGTGAAACATCTTTTCTTCTATTTCAGAATTTTAATGTTGCTGATTTCAAGGCACCTAAATCTAATGCCTAAACAGAAGTTCCTATTGTAGAGAACACAGAACACTGGCTGTACCTAAAGTCTTCCTTTTATGGTCCTTCATAAATATACCTTAATCCAAGCCTCCATCACGTCTACAGATTCACATCCAGGTAGTTCAGTGTGCTCAGAATATTTGAGATTTTCCATTTATGTCCCATCCTGCTAGTTCCCCCCCCCCCCAACATCTATTTTCTCTTCTTTCCTAATAATAGAACACCTTGTATTTAGGAGGCATGTAGATTCTTGAAATCAAGACATTTCTATTCTCCCTGAATGCTGGTCAATGGTATTTAAGTCAAAGTGGTGTATTTGACTTCCTGCACTTATCTTTAAAGGGAGTAAATATGTAACCTCCTTCATCCCTTCCTACTGACTGGAATGTGGACATGCTGGATGGAGCTGGGGTAGCTATTTTGGACACTGAGTTGAGAACCATGTTGGGAAAAGCAGAATGGCAGAATAGAAGGAGTGTGGGTCCCTGAAGATTGTGAAGCTTCCATAAAAGCCTAGATTATGTTCATAGGAGAGAGACAGGAACTTCAGTCTTATTTAACTATGGTTATTTTGGATTTTCTGTTGTCTAATCTTAACTAGAAGCCAAAAATGAAATTAATTATTCCTCTTTTCACTGATGGAGTGTGAAATTTTTTGTGAGATTACCCATTGATTCCAGGGCATGCTGAAAGGTAGGCAGCTTTGCATTAGCCAGACTGAATTTTCTGGTGTGGGGATTCGAGACAGCATTTCCATGGCAGAAAAATGCCTACTTCAGATTAGTCATAGAGACACAGTGTTTCCTGGCTTTGTATGTACATTTTGAATTTTTCTAATATAGTGAAACATATCTATCCTAAAACAAGAACTTGTATTTCAAACACTTTTTGGAAAAAATAGATAACAAATAATGGACTTCTCTGATGGCTCAGTGGGTAAAGAAACCACAGGCTAATGCAGGAGACACAGGAGACATGGATTCAATCCCTGGATCAGGAAGAAGCTCTGGAGAAGGAAATGGCAACCCATTTCTGTATTCTTGCCCGAAAAATTCAATGGACAGAGGAGCCTGGTGAGCTACAGTCAAAAGGATACTACAAATCATCACTAATTAGTCTGAGTGCAAAGTAATTGAGATAAGAAAATAAAACCCTGTAGATATTGCGGTGCTCCTATGTTGGGTGCATATATATTTATAATTGTCATTCCCCCCCATCAGCAGATGAATGGATAAGGAAGCTGTGGTACATAGACACCATGGAATATTACTCAGCCATTAAAAAGAATTCATTTGAATCAGTTCTAATGAGATGAATGAAACTGGAGCCCATTATACAGAGTGAAGTAAGCCAGAAAGATAAAGACCATTACAGTATACTAACATATATATATGGAATTTAGAAAGATGGTAATGATAACCCTATATGCAAAACAGAAAAAGAGACACAGAAGTACAGAACAGACTTTTGAACTCTGTGGGAGAAGGTGAGGGAGGGATGTTTCAAAAGAACAGCATGTATATTATCTATGGTGAAACAGATCACCAGCCCAGGTGGGATGCATGAGACGAGTGCTCAGGCCTGGTGCACTGGGAGGACCCAGAGGAGTCGGGTGGAGAGGGAGGTGGGAGGGGGGATCGGGATGGGGAATACGTGTAACTCTATGGCTGATTCGTGTCAATGTATGACAAAACCCACTGAAATGTTGTGAAGTAATTGGCCTCCAACTAATAAAATAAAATTAAAAAATAATAATAATAAAATAAAATTCTAAAAAAAAAAAAAAGAAAATAAAACCCAACCCCAAAACAAAAAAAACCCCCAAACTTTCCAAATTAACTGAGACAAGTGTGACAGTCTTCCACATAGGAGACACAAGTCTTGTACTAGTGAGGAATTGCAGTTTTACTTACTGAATTTGGGCCTTTTCATTTTCTTCATCATTTCTTGATTTGAGTGTATTCCAGTCACCAGCAAAACTAAATGAAGAAAATGCAACAAATCTAATCAGTATTATTTCACTAAATACTTCCTCTCTTTTGACCTTTATACTTGCTTCAATCACATGTTGAAATAGTCTCATTAATAAAACTAATTTCCCCTTATTTTATGTTTAAGGAAATAAGATGTATCATGTGTGCTTTTCTTAGCCTCTGTTGAAAGGGCCTTTCCAAAATACCTCTTGGATGTCTGCCCTTTGTTTTGCTGTCTCTAAATTTCACCACACCAACTCCACCATCTTTACTTTCCAAAGACAGGAACCTAGGTCTAGAGAAGTCCGCTGATTTGCTTGGACCCAGGAATGAGTGATAGAGGCGAGATGAACACCCAGGCCTTTCCTGTGCTCTTTCTTCTGTTCCACACTAAGCTTCCTTTGAGCCTTGGGTTTTTAAAATACAACATAGACCTTTTTTCCCTTATTACTGAAATAATAGGTATTGCTGGTAGAAGAGCATAAAAAAACGCACAAAAACAATACTACAGAAAATATAGATGAAAGCAAAAGTGCAATATTTTCAGGCTTTTTCTGTATGTGTGTATTCATATGGGTACTTTTAAACAAAGTTTTGATGTTGCTTATACTGTTTACAAGGTGTCATGAACATGTCGGTTTGGCCAAAGAGTTCATTGGCATTCTTGATACCATCTTATGGAAAAATCCACATGAACTTTTTGGCCAACCCAGTATTTCTACTTCAAGATATGTAGAGACCTTTTTTTCCCGGTCATTCAATGTTCCTCCCATAATAATCTTAACTGCCTGCAAAATATTGCAGTGTACGATGTATCAAAATTTAGCCAACCCCTTATTTAATATAAATAGCTTCCTCTTTGTGTGGATTTCTTATTATTTCCTTAAAATAACATTCCAAATACAATTTCTTGTCTGAAAGATAAGCCCACTTAAATTTTTGACATATATTGTGAAAATTTCTCTGAGCAATTTTTTATTAATAATGTCTGAAAATTCTCATTCCTCTGTACCTATGCTAATTGTACTGGTAAACAGAAAAGCACATTTTTTTCTTTCAAAAGTCTACTCAGTCTCTATTCTTATTCCTTCCTCTCCAGGAATTCTTCTACCTTACCTACCCAAAGATGGTACTGCTGTAACTTGCTTCCATTTTAGTCACTCTTTTGAGAAACCCATTTTCTGGGTGGAGTTGGGATTCTGGAGGTGAACATGAGTCAGTAGAATAATTAAAACAGGCATTTTACTTCCTACTTTATGTGCTTTTTAAAACTTTTATGTAACAGAACATAGATGCTTGATTAAGGCATAAATCAGGACTTAGGAATTCTTTAATTGGCAACTATCTTTGAAGGAAAAAGTGGCAATGTCACCAAGTGTTGATTAAGAAAAATTTTATATATCTTATGACTCTCTAGCTAGGCTGTGCCAGTGATGTACCTCATGAATTATCCCCAGTTCTGACTGTTTAGCACTCGTTGAGGCCTGGACAGTTGACATACCATGTCCTGCAGGAACAGAACCATAAAAGAGAACTGAGTGAAAACCAAAAGTCTAGCCAAGCAGAATGAAGGCAGACATTTTTTAGGTGTTATTTACTTCTGGGGTTTGGGTGGGTGTGAGTGTCCTGGAGGTCTGATTTTTATAGTAGCCTCTGTGTCACTTAACTTTATCCAAAGACCGCATCTTCATTTTATACACAAAAATAAATAGCTAGAATTCTAGGATTAAAAAAAAAAGGATAATAAATATATAGAAAAAATGATGCAAGTTAAGTAGAAAGAGCTAAATAGTAATAAATTTGGTTATCAGTTCTTGGTGGAAAACCAAGTTCTGTCCTTCTAGGGCTGTGTGCCTGTGGCGAGTGGTTTATAAGTCTCAGTATCATTAGGACTATAAATATTTCAGTAAGACCACCCCATCACTCGCTTTTGCTCACCCAAGACCCTCCAGGCTGAAAACATGCAGAGCTGGGTTCGGTTTTACAGCAGTGGTTAATAAAGTCATTATTTTCAGTGGTAGACAGAGGCCCTCCCCTCAGCCTAGATGCTTGTTAATTAAAACTGCCCAGAAACCACTCCTCAAGGGGTGGGCTGGTCAGTAAGGTTGTGAAAGTGCTTGTGCCCTGAAGCAAGTCTTCATTCCTCATCATTAGGGCCCTTCTTGGTACCTTGGAATTGCAATGGCATTCTATTGCATGTAGAATTGGGGTGAGAGGAAAATCTGTCTTGCATTCCTAATCGTAGGAACAGACAGAGCACAGAGATGGATGACTGATGCTCACTTCAAAGTCAAAGCAGAACACAGGTCTGAAAGTACTTGCCTGGGAGTAGTTAGTTATCTGGCCACTGAGGCCATCAGAATCTAGAGGCTTTGAGGAGATCAAGTCTAGAGTCTGAAGTTCCAGGGCAATCATGATTTACCAACTCTGCAACAGTACTTCTCAGTTTTAAAAAATTCAGTGTTCCAATTTTGATTAACATGAAAAGTTCTCACCTTTCACTAGTCATGCTTGACATTTCAAAACAAAGTAAATACTAAAGTTATTTTTTCAAATAAAATTTTTCCTCTACTTCTCTTTCTCTCTAATGTGGCCATCAGGATGGTTAAGATGTCTGAGGTGCAATTGCTTAAAACTTCAACAGTTTAAATACATTATCATCCAGATAATTTATAGAGAAAACACAAATGAGTTAGCTTGAAACAATGTTAAATCTCATTAATGATTAAAAAATGCAGGCTAAAGCAAAATGACATTATATTTTCTCATATTGTGTACTGAATATTGAACTCAGGATTATAGTTATTCCTAGTATGGACTTGGGATTAGGGCAGTCCAGTACATGATTAGTAAATTCTGAGCAGGTAGAATCATCTTGGAAAGCCATGGGCAATACATTTCAGTAGCCTTAAAAAACATTTCTATTCTTTGTCCTAAAAAATATATACGTAGTAATATATCCCAAGTTATAATCAGAAATATCCAACTAGGATCCAACTAGTCCATCCTAAAGGAAATCTGTCCTGAATATTCATTGGAAGGACTGATGTTGAAGCTGAAACTCCAATACTTTGGCCACTTGATACAAAATGCTGACTCATTTGAAAAGACCCTGATGCTGGGAAAGATTGAGGGCAGGAGGTGAAGGGGATGACAGAGGATGAGATGGTTGGATGGTATCACGGACTCATTGGGCATGAGTTTGTGTAAACTCCGGGAGTTGGTGATGAACAGGGAAGCCTAGCATGCTGCAGTCCATGGGGTTGCAGAGTCAGACACGACTGAGCAATTGAACTGAACTAAATCAGAAATATAGACAAACATTTAAATTTATGTAAAAGATGTTCATTACAGCATTATTTCTTTTCCTTTCTATCTTTTTTTTCTCAGCTGCACCACACTGCATGCAGGGTCTTAGTTCTCCTACTAGGAATAGAACCTGTGCCTACTGCAATGGAAACAGTGAGTCTAAGCCACTGGACTGCTAAGGAGGTACCAGAGCACTATTTCTAATAGCAATCTGGGAGTGACGAAAGGTTGAGCATGTCCCAACAGTAGGGGAATACCAAGATGCTGAAGTTGAAACTCCAGTACTTTGGCCACCTCATGCGAAGAGTTGACTCATTGGAAAAGACCCTGATGCTGGGAGGGGTTGGGGGCAGGAGGAGAAGGGGATGACAGAGGATGAGATGGCTGGATGGCATCACCGACTCGATGGGCATGAGTTTGAGTAAACTCCGGGAGTTTGTGGTGGACAGGGAGGCCTGGCGTGCTGCGATTCACGGGGTCGCAAAGAATCGGACACGGCTGAGTGACTGAACTGACTGAACTGAGGCATTTATCAGGCCTTCACAGGTGGTTCAGTGGTAAAGATTCTGCCTGCCAAGCAGGAGAAGTGGTTTGATCTCTGAGTTGGGAAGTTTCCCTGGAGATGGAAATAGCAACCTGTTTCAGTATTCTTGGCTGGGAAATTCCATGGGCAGAGGAGCCTGGTGGGCTCCATGGGCTCCGTAGAGTCCATGGAGTCACAAAGAGTCTGACATGACTTAGCGACTACAACAAGCAAAGCATTTATTATGAATGAGGTGTAGCAGAAGATTAAATGACCTGGAAAGCTCTAATCGTAAGCTTGATTCTGAAAAAATTAGAACATATACAGAGAGAAATACCTGGAACAAAAATATCCCAAAATGTTAATAATGGTGAAATTATAATTCCTATTTTATATTTTCTGTTTTTCCCATTTTAAAGTATATTTCTTACACACATACACACACACACATATGTATATATTCTATATTTTTTATAGAATGTTTCTTTTCTCATTAGAAAAAGACAATGGTTCATTAATTTGGTCATATTGATATCATATTGATGTGATAATGAAAAATGCTTTCTAAAACATTAGCATGGTTATAGGCACTTGTGTTCCACTTTTCCTGTTGGTAATAAATTATAACCAGAATCCATTTACATTCAAGGAAAGACATGAAATGCCATAACATGTAGCCAGTGATCAAATTAGTAAATACTTCATTTCAGTTCAGTTCAGTTGCTCAGTTGTGCCCATGAATCGCAGCACATCGGGCCTCTGTTCATCACCAACTCCCGGAGTTTACCCAAATTCCTGTCCATCAAGTCGGTGATGCCATCCAGCCATCTCATCCTGTGTCGGCCCCTTCTCCTCCTGCCCCCAGTCACTCCCAGAATCAGGGTCTTTTCCAATGAGTCAACTCTTCGCATCAGGTGGCCAAAGTACTGGAGTTTCAGCTTCAGCATCAGTCCTTCCAATGAACACCCAGGACTGATCTCCTTTTGGATGAACTGGGTGGATCTCCTTGCAGTCCAAGCGACTCTCAAGAGTCTTCTCCAACACCACAGTTCAAAAGCATCAATTTGGTGCTCAGCTTTCTTCACAGTCCAACTCTCACATCCATACATGACCACTGGAAAAACCATAGCCTTGACTAGATGAAACTTTGTTGACAAAGTAATGTCTCTGCTTTTTAATATGATATCTAGCTTGGTCATAACTTTCCTTCCAAGGAGTAAGCATCTTTTAATTTCATAGCTGCAATCACCATCTGCAGTAATTTTGGAGCCCCCCAAAATAAAGTCAGCCACTGTTTCCACTGTTTCCCCATCTATTTCCCATGAAGTGATGGGACCAAAGATGCCATGATCTTAGTTTTCTGAATGTTGAGCTTTAAGCCAACTTTTTCACTCTCTTCTTTCACTTTCATCAAGAGGCTTTTCAGTTCCTCTTCACTTTCTACCATAAGGGTGGTGTCATTTGCATATCTGAGGTTATTAATATCTCTCCTGGCAATCTTGATTCCAGCTTGTGCTTCTTCCAGCCCAGCTTTTCTCATGATGTACTCTGCATAGAAGTTAAATAAGCAGGGTGACAATATACAACCTTGGGGTACTCCTTTTCCTATTTGGAACCAGTCTGTTTTTCTACGTCCAGTTCTAACTGTTGCTTCCTGACCTGCATATAGGTTTCTCAAGAGGCAAGTCAGGTGGTGTGGTATTCCCATCTCTTTCAGAATTTTCCACAGTTTATTGTGATCCACATAGTCAAAGGCTTTGGCATAGTCAATAAAGCAGAAACAGAAGTTTTTTCTGGAACTCTCTTGCTTTTTCGATGATCCAGCGAATGTTGACAAGTTGCTTTCTGGTTCCTCTGCCTTTTCTAAAACCAGCTTGAACATCTGGAAGTTCACGGTTCAGTTATTGCTGAAGCCTGGCTTGGAGAATTTTAAGCATTACTTTACTAGCATGTGAGATGAGTGCAATTGTGCGGTAGTTTGAGCATTCTTTGGCATTCCCTTTCTTTGGGATTGAAATGAAAACTGACCTTTTCCAGTTGCTACTGCTGAGTTTTCCAAATTTGCTGGAATATTGAGTGCAGCTCTCTCACAGCATCATCTTTCAGGATTTGAAATAGTTCAACTGGAATTCCATCACATCCACTAGCTTTGTTTGCAGTGATGCTTTCTAAGGCCCACTTGACTTCACATTCCAGGATGTCTGGCTCTAGGTGAGTGATCACACCATCATGATTATCTGGGTCGTGAAGATCTTTTTGGTACAGTTCTGTGTATTCTTGCCACCTCTTCTTAATATCTTCTGCTTCTGTTAGGTCCATACCATTTCTGTCCTTTATCGAGCCCATCTTTGCATGAAATGCTCCCTTAGTATCTCTAATTTTCTTGAAGAGATCTCTAGTCTTTCCCATTCTGTTGTTTTCCTCTATCTCTTTGCACTGATTGCTGAGGAAGGCTTGCTTATCTCTCCTGGCTATTCTTTGGAACTCTGCATTCAAATGGGAATCTTTCCTTTTCTCCTTTGCTTTTCACTTCTCTTCTTTTCACAGGTATTTGTAAGGGCTCCTCAGACAGCCAATTTGCTTTTTTTCATTTCCTTTCCATGGGGATGGTCTTGATCCCTGTCTCCTGTACAATGTCACGAACCTCCATCCATAGTTCATCAGGCTCTCTGTCTATCAGATCTAGTCCCTTAAATCTATTTCTTACTTCCACTGTATAATCATAAGGGATTTGATTTCAGTCATACCTGAATGGTCTAGTGGTTTTCCCTACTTTTTTCAATTTAAGTCTGAATTTGGCAATAAGGTGTTCATGATCTGAACTACAGTCAGCTCCCGGTCTTGTTTTGCTGACTGTCTAGAGCTTCTCCATCTTTGGCTGCAAAGAATATAATCAATCTGATTTCAGTGTTGACCATCTGGTGATGTCCATGTGTAGAGTCTTCTCTTTTGTTGTTGGAAGAGGGTGTTTGCTATGACCAGTGCGTTCTCTTGGCAAAACTATATTAGTATTTGCCCTGCTTCATTTTGTACTCCAAGGTCAAATTTGCCTGTTACTCCAGGTGTTTCTTGACTTCCTACTTTTGCATTTCAGTCCACTATAATGAAAAGGACATCTTTTTGGGTGTTAGTTCTAGAAGGTCTTGTAGGTCTTCATAGAACCCTTCAACTTCAGCTTCTTCAGTGTTACTGGTACTGAATGCTTAATATGTATCTAGAACTTTTATAAGAATGCCCCCGTCTAGCCCATCAACTTCCTGTTCGATCCCTTAGTGCCACTCAGGATACTAACTCAGGTGGTGTTAACAAGGACTCTCTCCTTGACCAACTTTATCAGGCTCCTCTAAGCCCTCTTCTCAATGAGGCTTTGGCCTTGGGCTTGTGTGTCTGTCCTTGTAGGGCCTCCATCATGTGGTTTTAGCAAGAATCTTGTTCAGAGAGAATCTTCCACTCTTGCTATCTGATCATTCTGGTCTGCCTTTAGCAAGAACCCTGTCTAGTGAGTTTTGCAAAAATCTTCCTATTCTCTTGCTATCCTCTCAGGCTTTTCCATTCCCTGACCTCTGCAACCTGCTCCTTGGCTATAAATCCCCATTTTTCCTTGTTGTATTCGGAGTTGAGCCCAGTATAACACTGTCCTCTCCTTTCCTTTCTCGCGGTGGTTTCTGATTAGAATCTGTTTTTACTGCTTTAAATACTGTCCAGCTCTGGTTCTCTTTAACAGAGTTCACAATGCCTTCCTAAAAACTGATTTATAATGCAGATTATTTTAAATCAGCTCAAATTTCCCCTATGCTTCGTTTTGGAGTTGCATATTCAATGAAACATCTACCATCAAATACATCGGAGCTCCAGGACAGAAACAGGACAACTTATTCTCTATAATCACATAAATCAATAAATTATGCTTCAGATCACTGAATATTGAAGCTGGGAGGAGCTTTGGAGGTCATCTTTTTATTTTATAGAAAAGAAACCAAGGTCAAGATTGATATCTTGACTAAATCTGCTGTTTTGGAGGTGGTGGGGACAGAAGTTGGAGCCAGAATGCATGTTTCTGGTGCAGCCTTAGGCTTTTTAGGCTTCTTTCTCCCCATAAGTGCAGCTGTTGATTTACGTGGTGCTCTGATGACAGTTGGCAGCATTAAATTCTGCTACGTCATAAATTTACACATATTTAGAGCAAACATGCTAGCTCTGATATGTATTGGTTAAGCACTTAATTGACATTAATTTAGAGGGCTTTTGGGGAATCACTGGATGGTTCTGTGTGATATGGTAATTTATTATAAATACACATTTTGGCCTTTGGGCCAAGTTCCTGGCTAACAGCTCCCTAAAACCCTGGAATATCCTCAGTGATAAGAGCAATGGAAGCATCTTTTGTTGTAATATTTGATTTCTTGTCCTCAGTTCCTGAAATCAGAATCATAAAGGTGAAATGGATGTCTTGTTACTCATAACAAGCCCCTTTCAGTTACAACTATTTATGTTAATGAGGTGTCTTTTGAAAATCCCTGAAGATGATGGAGCTGGTTGCCAGGGAAACCAACCCAGAATAGAGGGTTGGAATTTATTCCCATCTCCTGATTTCCCAGGAGGAAAGAGGGGCTGGAGGTTGAATCAATCACCAATGGCCAGTGAGTTAATCAATCATGTCTATGTAATGAAGCCTCCATGAAAATCCCAAAAGAGGGGGTTCAAAGGGCTTCCATGTTGAGAAACCAGAACTCTTCCATGTGCCACTGTGCTGGGCCCAAATTCCATGGGGACAGAGCTCCTTTGTTCAGTACCTTGCCCTATGTGTCTCTTTTATCTGGCTGTTGATTTGTATCCTTTAATATCTTTGTAATAAATTGGTGATCTAGTGAATAAACTAGTTTCCTGAGGTCTGTGAGCTGCTCCAGAAAATTAATCAAACCCAAGGAGCAGGTCATGGGAACCTCTGATTTGTGGCCAATCTGTCAGAAGAGCAAGTGAAAACCTGACTTGCAGTTGGCATCTGGAGTGTGTGTGTGTGTGTGTGTGTGTGTGTGTGTGTGTGTGTGTGTGTGAGACTGAGCCTTTACCTGTGGAATCTGAGGCTATCTCCAGGTAGATGGTGTCAGAATTGAACTGAGTTGTCGGACACCCAGCTGGTGTTGAGGAATCACTTGGTGTGGGGGAAAAACTCACAGAGAGGAATTGTGTGCAGACTCAGACTCAGACTCTGAAACCCGAAATACCCAACATCCCTGAGAGAATACTTTATTTGACAATGTTTCTTGAGTGCCTGTAAGATGTGCTGAGGACTTAAAATGCAACAATGAGCAAGACACAGCTCCTGCGCTTGGTGATGCTCAGTGAGTGTCAGGATAGCAGACTCCTGATGAGGTGAGTACAATATGACGAGGTTATAATCAATACAGGGCTCCAGGGAAGCTCGCAGGAAGATGGTCTGATCAATTGGAGAGCAGAGGAAGCTTTCTGGAGGACTGTTAGGTTTTGTGGGGGTGAGAGGAAGAATATTCTAGGACAGGAAACCACACAGTCAAAGTCCGGGAAGTAAACGACTCAACTTTCAGGGGAATGAGAGGATCAGCACACTCCAGGTCCCTGGAAGCCAGGATTGGGCTCTGTGATTGGGAGGAGAACAGGAAAGGATGGAAAGAGCCATATCAGAGAGGCCTTGTCAGCAAGCAAGTGCTTTAAGAGGCCTGGGCTCCACCATAAAGACAAAAGGAAAATATTGAGTGTTAAATCAGGAGAGTGGAATCAGATACGGGCTTTAGGGAGATTAATCAGGGTGTGGTGGAGAATGAGTTGGATAAGGATGTGGGACAGGGAGGCTGTCACAGTACTGAAGAGGGTTATGGGGAACTTGAGAGAAATGGTCCTGGGATGGAGACAAGCAGATGCATAAAAATATAGTAGGGAGAGGGGCATGTAAGGACATAGAGAAAGAACTTTGTAACAGGAATCTCCTTTTTCCACTTTGATTTCTTACTTTTGGGATGAGCCAACCCTGAGCAGAAATGGATTTTGCAGAAGGGCAGGTCAAAGAAGGACAATCAAGTTCTTCTTGGTCCACAATGTGGGGGACATGGCAAATGGGAACTGGCCTCAGGGTTTCTGTTTTGTTCTGTTTGTTTTACTGTGGCTAAATCCTTCCTATTCCTGACCTCCTGCCCCACCTCCATCCCACCGTGTCCACCTCTACTAACCTACAGGTTAGTACAGGGGACACAGATGCCTCTCAGAAGGGCAAGGTGGGAACGAAGGACCCTGTGCTCTTAACGTGAATATTCCTTGCTAAGTTAGTGGTGGAGTCAGGACAAGATTACCCTAGCCTCCTAGCCCAGTCTCCTATCAGCATGCCAGGAATCCCCTTGCCTTTCCAGCTGTGTCACCTCTTTCTCCTCCAGTCCTCAGTTCTGCTGTGTAGACTCCCTCTGCACAGACCTTGTGCATTCTGAGTATATCATGGGTTGAATTGTGTCCCTTCCCTACTTCCTACATTCATAGGACTTCATGTTGGACTTCATGTTGAAGTCCTAGCCCCCACAACCTCAGAATGTGACCTTGATTGTAGATAGAGTGGTTGCAGCTGTAATTAGTTAAGTTAGGATGAAGTCATGTGTGGGCTCAGTTGTGTCCGACTCTTTGTGACTCCATGGACTATAGCCTGCCATGCTCCTCTGTCCATGGAATTTTCTGGGAAGGAAAATGGAGTGGGTTGCTATTTTCTTCTCCAGGGGATGTTCCTGACCCAGGGATTGAACCCCTGACATGAGCATTGGCAGGTAGATTCCTTACCACCGAGTCATGGGGAAGCCCAAAAGTGAGGTCATACTGGGCTCCTAATCCAATAAGACTGGGGTTATAAAGGAGGAAATTTGGATATAGATACAGACACACTCAGAGGGAGAATGCCATGTGAAGGTGAAGGCATAGATTGGGGTGAGGCCAAGATATGCCAAAGATTGCCAGCAAACTACCAGCAGCTAGAAGAGAGGCATAGAACATATTTCCTTCTAAAGGAATTGGCCCTGCTGACACCTTGATTTTGGACTTCTAGCCTCTAGAATTGTGAAAGAATAAAATTTCATTGCTCCAAGACACCAAGTTTGTGGTATTTTGTTATGGCAGCTCTAGCAAACTAATACTGTCTAAAAGGCCTTTATACCCGTCCCTGGTAATAGCTTCACAATGGCCTATGAGATCACTCTGCCTGACACAGAGTGGCCACGGTCCTATAGGGTCAAGATTAACAGAAGATTACTCTTGGGCTGAGTGCCAAATCCATCATCACTTTTCTTTCTTTCAGCAGGCTTACTTGTTGCTCCTTAAGGGCCTACCCCAAATTGTGTTCTCTGGTGATAAGTTTAAAGGATTTCATCTCCTAAAGTATGAGTTGTCAATGGTACACCTAGATAGCAAATTGCAAAGCAGAGACATTACTTTTTCGGCAAAGGTCTGTATAGTCAAAGCTATGGTTTTTCCAGTAGTCATGTATGGATGTGAGAGTTGGACCATATAGAAGGCTGAGTGCTGAAGAATTGGTGCTTTTGAACTGTGGTGTTGGAAAAGACTCTTGAGAGTCCCTTGGACAGCAAGGAGATCAAACTAGTTAATCCTAAAGGAGATCAGTCCTGAATATTCACTGGAAGGACTGATGCTGAAGCTGAAGCTCCAATGCTTTGGCCACCTGATGCGAAGAGCTGACTCACTGAAAAAGACTGTGTGTGTGTGTGTGTGTGTGTGTGTGTGTGTGCGCGCGTGTGAAAGTTGCTCAGTCATGTCTGACTCTTTGCGACACCATGGACTATACAGTTCATGAAATTCTCCAGGCCAGGATACCGGAGTGGGTAGCCTTTCCCTTCTCCAGGAGATCTTCCCAACCCAGGGATCGAACCCAGGTCTCCCACATTGCAGGCAGATTCTTTACCAGCTGAGCCATAAGGAAAAGACCCTGATGATGGGAAAAATTGAAGGCAAGAGGACAAGGGAATGACAGACATATGATGATTGGATGGCGTCACCAAATCAATGGACATGAGTTTGAGCAAACTCTGGGAGATAGTGAAGGACAGGGAACCCTGGCATGCTGCAGTCCATGGGTTCACAAAAAGTCGGACTCAGCATCTGAACAACAACAACAAGGTCACGTCAGAGATAAGAATTTTTTTTTTTTGAGAAATTAAGAAATAAGTTTCCTAAATTCAGAATCTGTCAATATACTTTATCTGAAGTACTTGCCAGTTGCTGAATAATATACACACACACAAATATGTGTTTATGTATGTATGCTTAATATGTAATATGTAGACATACATCTGCAATATATACTTGCTTTATGTAAAAAAATATATAGACATACATCCTAAATGTAATCTACATTTAACATTCTCAGTTAAACATCTCTCCAAAATGTTTATCCTTAAAAGATACACTGAACTGTTTATATGCTCTGTCTTGGATTAAACCTCTTGGCAAGATTCTTTGGACATTAGGAGAATGTTAAAAGCGTATCCAGATACACATATAAAAGTACTTACCAAGGAACATTTCAATAACAGATGCCTTCATAGTGAGGACAACAATCCCCATAAATATCAAAATGGCACCCTAGAGAGGAAGAAACAATAACATCATCGTGTTTCAGCCAGGAGTTCTGAATTGCATGCACAGAGTGTAGGGAGGGGCGGCCTCCTTTTGCATTGCCCTCTGGAGTCTTAAGATTTCAAGCTGTGGCTCTCTGTAAACAACACATGGAGATGGCGGAGGTCAGCTGTCATGGTACCGAGAGGCTCTTCTCAGAAAACCCACTCTAGCCGCCAGCCGCCTCTTCTTCAGAGATGTGGCCTTAGACTAAAGAGGAAATAATTCCACAATTTCCTGGATATGTTCAACCAGTCTTCCAATTAGGACAAAAGTCACACTTATGGCATTTACAGAACACTTTTAGATTACAAACTGTTCTAGATTACAAAAGCGATTCATTCACTGTTTTTTCAATAAACATTTACCAAACTCCTATTATATGCCTAGTGATGAGTTTATAAAAGTTGAATTAAAAAATAGTTCTGCTGTTAAAAGACACAGTTTGATAGAAGTGAGAAAACGTATGTGGACAGAAATGACCCTAACATTAGAGAGTGTGCAGGCCCCAAAAGGGAGAATAAGGGGAGTTTATGGGCCAGTAGTTCTCAAACTTAGCCACATATTAGTATCATCTGGGAGTTTTGAAAGGCCCTGATGCCCGGGCTGCATCTCAGACTAACTGAATCAGAATCTCTAGAGTAGGATCTATCTAGGCATCAGGTTTTTTCAAAACTCCACAGGTAATTCCAATGTACAGCCAAGTTTGACTGATTTAGAACAAGACTTCCTAAAACTTAATGTACATATCTGGGGATCTTGTTAAAATTCAGATTCTAATCCAGAGAGTTGTCAAGAAGTCCCCAAGAATTTTAGAGGAAAGAGAGATTATGTCAGCTGTGGGAATAAGAGAAAGTCTCGTGAAGGTGGCAGCAACTGGGTTAACTCTGAGAGATGAAAATAGGAGATGAAGTGGCTCCAAGTTGAGGTGAACAGCATTTAAAGATGCTCAGAGGTTGGAAAGCACAGTGGATACAAAGATGCTATTGATCTATAGAGGTTCCAACTTCTCTTAAGACAATGAGGAAATGTTAGGTTTATTCATACCACCATTAATTGAATGAAAACTGTGCATACTGTATTGTCTAGAATCTGCACAGCAAGCAAAGTAGCAGATTTTATGATCCCCGTTGAACAAATGAGGAAACTAAGGCTTACAAAGGTAAGTTAGAGGTTACGCATATGGTAACCAGGCAGTGAGTAGGATTAAAATGGAGGTGGCAGTAGGGGGGAAGGATCTACCCTGGGCTTAGGCCATATGGAAGAATATGGTCTATAGAGAATTTAAAGACTTAAAGTTGGTCTGCTCTTTATTATCCTTATAAACTAGCAATTCTAAACAATGTCAGTGATAAAGCTCTCCTCCTCTCTGGGGCAGATGGCCCCCACTGTATTCACTCCCCACCCCGTCACCTCCCGCCTGCCACTGCTGAGTGGCTTTTAGGTTTTAGCTGGCATTCATAACTCTACCCCCTGCTATGTCCACTGGTGTGCTAGGAAACCTGCTGTATGGAAAATAAGTTCTGATTTAAAGCATTTGTCAATTTCTATGGCATAAATCCTCCCACCATGGGTGATTCTGAAGTCACCAAAGTGATGTCACTGCCTGGAGATTTGGAAAGAGAGAAACACAATCTGGTACTAGCTAAGTCTAGAGTAAGCATATAGTTAATAAATAGATACAGTTCTGTGCAAAGTTTATTAACAAAGAGCAGTTATTAGATTATAGCTAGGGTAGTAATACAAGCACTTGATACTATCAACTTAAATAAAAATGGTAGTTGAAAGGCTTTATTACAAACAAATTAGGCAGGAAGAGTAACCTCAAGCAGAACTATCCCTTTGCTAATTTCCAGCAACAGCTGTAATGTGTTAAATTTCCCAATTAAGGTAGTTGACCACTAGCTAAGTAAAAGGAAAATGGTTTTTTCCTTCAAATAGAAATAATCATACCCTGTGTATGATCAGCAATTTGATACTTAATTAGCTGGGTCATATTTTGGAAATAATGTGATAACAAGTCAAATTTCTTTTTTTTTTTTTTTTGTCTTTTACAAGTTTGAGAAGCTGCAGATCAGCTCACATGTTTTCAGGCTTAAAATTTTAACTCTTCTGTTGGGATAAATGCAGTATATTAATCTGCTTCCTGACCCACCTAACTAACTTCACCAATTGGCTGTTGCCATCTGGCACTGGACTTAAAAAATTTTTTTTAATTAATTAATTTTTTCATTGAAGGATAATTGCTTTACAATATTGTGTTGGTTACTGCCATACATCCACCATGAATCAGCCAAGATATACATATGTCCCCTTCCCTTCCCACTTGAATCTCCTTCCCATCTCCTACCCCATCCCACTCCTCTAGGTTGTCACAGAGCAATGGTTTGAGCTCCCTGAGTCATTCAGCAAGTTCCCACTGGCTATCTATTTTGTATATGATAATTTATATGTTTCCATGCTACTTTCTCCATTTGTCCCACCCTCTCCTTCCCACAGTGTGTCCACAGTCTGTTCTCTATGTCTGCGTTTCCACTGCTGCTCTGCAAATGGATTCATCAGTACCATCTTCCTAGATTCCATGTATATGTATTAATAAACAATATTTGTTTTTCTCTTTTTGACTTCACTTTGTGTAATAGGCTCTAGGTTCATTCACCTCATTAGAACCGATTCAAGTGTATTCCTTTTTATAGCTAAGTAATATTCCATTGTGTATATGTACCACAACGTCTTTGTCCATTCATATCTGTCAGTGTACATCTAGGTTGCTTTGTCTGTGAGTCATTCTAGATTTCTCTTTCTCTTGTCCTGCACATCTTTTCCATCAACCAAGACTGCTGACTCTATGTGCATAGTTTATCCAGACTCTGACCGCTTATCCTATCTTTACCATTCCCATCTGGTCCAGGCCATGCCCGCTCTCACCTGGATTAAAGCAATTAGCCTCCTAACTATGCTGTCTCCTTCTTCCCCTGCAAACTGAAGTCCACACAGCCACTACTGTGATCCTCTTCAAAGCAAATCAGTTCATGGCATTCCTCAGATCAAAACTTCTGTGGTTCTCTATCTTAGAAGAAAAGCCAAAATCCTGACAAGTGGCTCAGGACCCCATGAGATTTCGCCACCGTTGGCCGTCTGACCTCTCTTCCCTCCATTCTCCTTCTCACTTAATAAGCTCTGGGCACACCTCTCCCTTCAGGGTCTCCTCTCCTGCTGCTAAGTCACTTCAATCATGTCTGACTCTGTGCGACCCCGTAGACGGCAGCCCACCAGGCTCCCCTGCCCCTGGGATTCTCCAGGCAAGAACACTGGAGTGGGTTGCCACTTCCTTCTCCAATGCATGAAAGTGAAAAGTGAAAGTGAAGTCATTCAGTTGTGCCAGACTCTTAGCGACCCCATGGATTGCAGTCCACCAGGCTCCTCTGTCCATGGGGTTTTCCAGGCAAGAGTACCGGAGTGGGGTGCCACTGCCTTCTCTGCAGGGTCTCTGCACTTACTGTTAACTCTACCTGGATGGCCTTCCCCCAGATCAGAACAGGGTTTACTCCCTCATTTCTTTCAGGTCTTTGCTAAATGTTATCTTCTCCTGAGATTTCCCCTAATCACTCAGCTTAAAATTGCAATCCCTCTCCCACCCACCATCAATTGGCACAGCCTACCAAGTGGTGCAGGTGCTAAAGAATTCACCAGCCAACGCAAGTTCAACCTGTGAGTTGGGAAGATCCCCTGGAGAAGGAAATGGCAACCCACTCCAGTACTCTTGGCTGGAAAAATCCCATGGACAGAGGAGCCTGGCAGGCTATAGTCCATGGGATCTCAGGAGTTGGACATGACTGAGTACCACCAAGCATCATCCTTTCCTTATTATCTTTTTTTTTCAGTCACTTACCACCTCTGACATACTCTGTACTTTGCTTATTGTATTTATTTATTGTTTGTGTTCTCCACTGGAATGCAAGCTCCATGAAGGCAGGAATTTTTATTTGATCTTTTATGGGCTTGATAAATATATTTAATCCATGAGTGAGTAGTTAGGGCTATTTCTTTTCCCAAGGAAATTAAGAAGGGAAACAAAACAAAGACAATCTGTGAATACTCTAAAAGCTACTGAATTGTATACTTCCAGAGGTGTATTTTATGACATGTGGATTATATTTCAATAAGCATTATTAACAGTCATCAAACAAAGGGAAGATGGAATTGCAGAGAAAAGGGCTCTCAGATCTGTCCTACAACTTAAGAAGACATGATAGACCTGACCTTCATACAAAGGGGTGGATGGATAAAAATCAACAGGATTCCAGGAAACATACTAACCCCAGAGGAAATATCCCACAAGTACTGACTCATCAGTAATGGACCACAACCAGAATCACTCTGGTCTCTTAGAATCAGAATGTTCTGAGGTTTCTTTCTTACCACTGCATTTTCTCTCTTTGCTTGGCTCATTTACTTACACATTTCAAGTGTAAATATGCCTTTTGAAATGTGTGAAAAAAATTCAAAGCCTTTCTTAGCCTTTACAGAAATGAGATAAGGATGACCACCAGTATTGTTAAACAGTTTCTGCAGGCAGTTCAATGTCAAGGAGCTATGGGGTACACAGTGATGTTGGAAACTTACTATCTCATGTGCTCACCAGGTTTCTAGCAAAAACAGAACAACAGAGGTTTCCAAAAGAATGAGTTACTGATTCATAGATTTATAAATTGTGAGGTGTAATATAGAGTTCTGAATACGAAGTTCTGGTAAGGTAAAGGAAGGCTGATTGTGAGATAAAAGTATGCATAAATAGAGTAGCCAGCCAATTTAATTAAATCTCTTGCTGCCTAGAATTGGAAAAGAGCTGATCATTGGTTATAAATAATAATGCCACCTTATTTTGTGTGGCTCTTCAGCATTTTTCCTCCATTTTTTAAAAAGTATGGTAAAATACAAAAATGTAAAATTTATCTTAACCATATTTAAGTGTACACTTCAGCAATTTTAAATACATCCATAAAATGCTATCATCACCATTATCCATCTCAAGAATTCTTCTTGTCTACAGACAAGAACAAAATTGAAACTCCAGATCCGTTAAACAGTAGCTCCCCATTCTTCCCCTTTGCCCAGCTCCTGGAAATTACCACTCTATTTTCTGGCTCTATGATTTTGACTATTCTAAGTACTTCATATACCGTATTTTCTTTTTGTGACTAGTCTATTTCAAATAGCATAATGTTCTTAAGTTTCACTCATATTGTAGCATAATGTCAGAATTTCTTTCATTTTTTCGGCTGAATAATTCCATTGTGGGTATATACCATATTTTCCTCGTCTATTTATCCACTGATGGACACATGGGTTGCTTTTGTGTTTTAGTTATTGTGAATAAAGTTGCTATGTACATGGGTGTAAGAATATTTGAGACCCTGTCTTCAATTCTTTTGTGTCTATACCTAGAACTGGAATTGCTGGATCATATGGTAATTATATTTCTAATTTTTTTGCGGAAACTCCATACTGTTTTCCAGAGTGGCTGTATTACTTTACATTCCCACTAATATGTGGACAAAGGTTCTAGTGTTTCTACATTTTCCCAGCACTTATTATTTTCTGCTAGTACTACCACTAGTAGTAGTGGTAGTGTTGGTTGCTTAGTTGTGTCTGACTCTTTGCAACCCCACGGACTGTAGCCCACCAGGTTCCTCTGTCTGTGGGATTCTCCAGGCAAGAGTACTGGAGTGGGTTGCCATTCGCTTCTCCAGAGGATCTTTCCGACGCAGGGATCGAATCCAGGTCTCCTGTATTGCAGGCAGATTCTTCACTATGTGAGTGACAGGGAGGTCATCCTAATTGGTGTGAGGCGGTATCTCACTGTGGTTTTGATTTGCGTTTCCCTAATGATTAGTGATGTTGAACATCTTTTCATTTGCTTATTGGCCATTTGTACATCTTCTTTGGAGAAATGTCAGTTGGAGCCCTTTGCCCGGTTTTTTATTAGATTGTGTTTTGATTGTTGTTGAATTTTAGAAGTTTCTCTATACTTTCTGGATACTAATCCCTTATCAGATATATGATCTGCAAATATTTTTTCCCATTCGATGGGGTTGTCTTTTTATTCTTTTGAATAGTATTATTTGGTGCAGAAGATTTTTAAATTTTCATGAAGTTCAATTTGCTTATTTTTTTCTTTTTTTGTCTATGCTTTTGGGTGCCATATTCAAGAAATCATTACCAAACCCAATGTTGTGATGCTCTTGTCCTATGTTTTCTTTCAAGAGTTTAATAGTTTTAGGTCTTACATTTAGATCTTTGATCCACTTGAGTTAATTTTTGTATATGGTATTTGGTAAGGGTCCAACTTTTTTCTTTTGTGGTTGGATATCCACTTTTCCTGACACCATTTGTTGGAGAGACTGCATTTTCCCCATTGAATGGTCTTGGCAAGAAAATCATTTAACCATATATATATAAGTGTTAATTTGGGGGCTCTCTATTATGTTCCATTGGTGTGTATGTCTGTATCTATGCTAGTCCTGCAATGCTTCTCTTCTTTTTCAAGATTGCTTTAGCTATTCAGGGTCCTTCAATACTCCATATACATTTTTGTATTTTTTTCTTCATTTCAGCAAAAAGTGTCATTGGGATTTTGATAGTGCACTGAATATGTAGATTGCTTTGGATAGAATTGATATCTTAACAATGCTAAGTCTTCCAATTCATGAACATGTGATGCTCCCGCTTGCTTATATCTTCTTTAGTTTCTTTCAGTAATTAATGTTCTATAGTTTTCATTATACAAGCCTTTTACTTCCTTGGTTAAGATTAATTCCTAAGTATTTTATTCTTTTTGTTACTACTGTAAATGGAATTGTTTCCTTAATTTCTTTTTCTGATTGTTCATTGTTAGTGTATAGAAATGCAACTGACTTTTGTGTATTGATGTTGGATCCTACTACTTTGCTGAATTCATTTATTAGTTCTACAGTTCTGTTGTGGAATCCTTAGGATTTTCTACATACAAGATCACATTATCTGCAAGCATAGGCAATTTTATTTCTTCCTTTCCATGTGCATAGGTTAAAGTGGACTGTATTTTTACGTATTTTTCTTGCCTAATTGCTCTGGCTAGAACTTCCAGTACTGTGTTGAACAGAAGTGGTGAAAGCAGGCATCTTTGCCTTTCTCCTTATCTTAGAGGGAACGCCTTTAGTCTTTCACCATTGACTATAGCATTTGTTGTGGATTTTTCATGTATGGCTTTTATTAGGGTGATTTTGCTTTCTCCTCTATCTAGTTTTTTGAGCATTTTTATCATGAAATGGTGTTGAATTTTGTCAGGTGTTTTCTCTGCTTCAATTGAGATGATCGTGTGGTATTTTTCTCCTTCATTCTGTTAACATGGCATATTATATTAATTGATTCTTGTGTATGTAACCATCCTTGCATTATAGGAATAAATCCAATTTGGTCATAATTATCTTAATATGCTAGTGAATTCAATTTGTTAATATTTTGTTGAGGATTTTTTGCAATCGGTGTTCATAAGAGATATTGTATCAATATGGGAAACTGTGCTTTCCTTTTCTTGTAGCATCTTTGTTTTGGTATCTACGTAATGCTGGTCTCATAGGATGAATTAAAAAGTGTCCCATAATTTTCAGTTTTTAGAAAAAGCTTGAGAAGAATTGATATTAGTTCTTCTTTAAATGTTTAGTAGAACTCACTAGTGAAAGCATCAGGTCCAGAGCTTTTCTTTGTTGTAAGATTTTTGATTACTGATTCATTCTCCTTACTAGTTATAGAACTATTCAGATTTTCTTTTTTTTTTTTTTTTTCAGATTTTCTATTCATAGTTTAGTCTCAGTAGGTTTTGTGTTTTTAGGAATTTGTTCATTTCATCTAGATTATCCAATTTGTTGGTGTACAGTTACTCATGAAAAAAGTTAAAGTGTTAGTTGCTCAGTTGTTTTTCGACTCCTTGTGACTCCATGGACTGTAGCCCTTTAGGGAATTTCTGGCCATGAAATTCTCCAGGCAAGAATACTGGAGTGGATAGCCATTCCCTTTTCCAGGGGATCTTCCTGACCCAGGGATTGAACCTGAGTTTCCTACCTTGTAGGTGGATTTTTTACCGTCTGAGCCACCAGGTAAGCCTGGCTTCATAGGACTCTCTTATAATATTTTTGCTGTATTTATTTTTAAATGAAAAATAATTGCTTTACAGTATTGTGTTGGTTTCTACCAAACATCAACACGAATCAGGTTTACCCATGTCCCCTCCCACTTGAGCATCTCTCCCACCTCCCTCCCCATCCCACCCCTCTGATCTTTTTAATTTCAGTAGCAGTGGTTGCTTCAGGGAAAGAGAACTGGGCAAATGGTGATCAGAGCTAGGAGTGCATTTTACAGTTTTCTTCCATTCAAATCTTTAACCTGTGCACATATGTTAATAAAACAAATTGATAAAATGATCTCTCTTGGGAAGACTTCACATAGACAGACAGTGTTGATACCAATGAGAAGCTACAGTAACCTCCAAATCCTCCCCTTGATATTTTTTGCTCCAGATCACCTTTCCCTCTGGTTGGAAAGGATCACCTTCCTAAAACACAGCTCTGACTATGCATTCACCTCCTCCGAATTCTTCACAGTCCATTCATCCTCTGCAGAATAAAGCCCAAATTCCTGAATGAACTTTTCATGAAATGGCCCAACTTATAATACTTTGCAAACTGTCTCACTGCAGGTCGCTTCTGTAATCCTCTCCTCTGACCCTCGCACACCCCAGACTTTTGGTCCTTTCTCTACACCTTGCACATTGGAGTCTTAGCTCATGCTCTTATTACTGTTCTTTTTGGAATATGTTACCACCCCTCATCTGCCTCTCACACCTGTCTGTTTTTCACAGTTTGCTCATGGGCCATTTCTATTTAAATCTTTCCAATATCCTGAAATCATAATTCATCTTCATTCATGCATGCATTTAATCATTAAAAAAAAAAAAACCATGTGTGTACCCTATGCTCAGCAGAGAGGAAGAAGGGTCAGGTTTTATCAAGTTGCTTTAGGTCTTCTAGAAACAAACTGCTGCATTCATCATAACTAGCATTAATTGAGCACATACTAAGTGTCAGTAATGTATTAACTCATTTAATCTTCACAACAACCCAACAAAGTGGGGACTATTTCTTGCCTTAATTTGAAAAGTAAGGAATTGAAAGCATGCAGAAGTTAAGTGCTTTGCCCAAGGTCATAACCTGGAAAGAGGAGGAGTTGGAATTCAAACCAGGTATTCTGAGTACAGAGGTCCAGTATTTCATTTCGCTACTTAGCATAGATATTTCATAATAAGCAAGTGCGCTTCCCTCATCTACATTCTGATTTGGTTGGTCTGAGTTGAAATCAATATTGTTTTAAAGTTCCCCAGGTGACTCCGCTGTGCAACCAGAATTCAGAACTTCTGCTGTCGGGGATGTGGTGATGGCATAAAGGGTAGATGATTAAATAGTCCTGGGGCATGAGGATTGGAAGAGGCTTCAATTAGCTTAACTGGAGATTGGAAAACAACGAGGGGTGAGGGAAGGACAGGATATAAGAGACAGAGGAGCTTCAGGAACTGGGAGCTCCTGGGCCAGGGTGGGAGAGGAGTCAGACTGTTAGAGAGGAAAGAAGGGGCCATGTCAGCCTTGAATGTCATGCCTGAAGAATGTGGAATTGATCCTTTAGGCAACAGGGAGACATGGAAGGCTTAAAAATTATTTTTGCATTCATCATTTTTAATAAGTCCCCTTGAGGTTTTCACGAGCCACTCACTTGAAGAAAATCTACCCTAGTGGATATGTAGGATTTATGTAAGGCTAGTGTTTGTCTGAGCTATGGTGCTACGTGGGGGAGCACCTAACAATGCCCTTTGTCCACAAGGCAGAAAGAACCAGTGTTCATTTGGAAACATTTAGTAGTTATGAGAGGCTTGTGCTATATTTTCAAAATGCCAAAAATCCCTTGAGGACAGACATCTCTGAATGGGGGGAGGCCACGTCTGCAGCCTTGCTTTCTCCACCTCTGCCTGATATAAAGCCTCAGCCATTTGTCAGTGATGTGGGTTGATCTGGTGAGGATGGAAAAAGGAAGGCTGGCACTAAGAGGGGCCTTTACAATGGGGAGGTGGCCTCAGCCTGCATGTAACAGTTTATACAGATCGTATTCCTTTGGACTAAGCCCATAACACTGCATTTCCTGTTGCCATGACATCAGTGGTCACTGTTCCAAACCCGAGGATTCTGCGAAGAAAGAGAATGAGCCAGAGACGATAGTGGTTTTTCTTATTTCCCTTCTTGTTCCAGTTCTTTCATTCTTTTATCTCACGGAAATGCCTAAAGAAAAGTGCAAGTCAATCAGGCAAGGAAGGCAGGGAAAATTTTGCTTTTTCTCAATATCTCGGCTCCTAAGAATACACCAGACTCCTTGAAGATGTGCTTAGAATCTGAGTCAAGCTGTCTGGACTGGACACTGTTATTGCCTGGCAGAGTACCTGCTAGCTGGCTTCCTCTTTCCTAACACAACCCCAACTTGTTAAAGGGAGTGAATGCCACCAGAGGGCTCCAAGGAAGCGGGTCCATCCCCAGTTTCTGTTGTGGATCTGACTCCTAGTCTATGCCAAGGATGATTCCATATATGTATATATTCCACCTTGCTGGTGGTTGCTTCAGGACTGTAAGCTTGAGCCCATCAGCACAGGGCCCTCGCCAGTTGACCATGACTACTCAAGGGGCGGGCTGTGTCCCAAGCTGAATCAGACCAATAGAAAGGGAAAACTTAAATTCTTTGTTTTTCAGGATAAGGTTCTCTTGTTGGAAATGAATAAGGGGGTGGGTTGTTACCAGTATGCTAGCAGCCATGTTGTGACCATGAGGCAAGTTAGACTGAGGATAAAGCCAGCACAAAAAGGAGGAAGGCAGCCAAATAAATTAGAGAAATGGAGCTGGATCTCTGATTGTCTCGTGCCTGGAGGCTGGGCCTACCCCTGGACTACCTATTCTGTGAGATAACAAATTTCCCTTTTTGGGGGGCTTACGGCTGAAAGATTATTCCTGACTGCTTTCTAACTCACTGTGCCTGCCATCCAGTGAATTCAACTAGGGAAGACTGTAATGATATAGGTTTATATCAGAATCTGCAGAGTGTTTTCTCAACAATTCTCTCATCCATACCACCTAAGATCCTCTGGAGGCAGATGTAGATATTATCTACATTATCATTCTTATAATTCAGAGCAGTGAAGTGACTTGCCTGAGATCACACAGCTCGTATCCAAGAACCGTGGCAGCCACTGAGAAAGAAAAACATGGTCTGCATGCCTGGGATGCTCTGGGTAGAAAAATGGGAGAAGGAGACCCAGAAATCATGCTGTCAGAATGTCCCTGTGGAGTTCTTGATGTACTTGTGACCATGGTTCACGACAAGGGGTGATTTTGCCCCCCAGGGAAGACTTGTCCAAGTTTGAAGACATTTCTGGTGTCACAAGCTGGGGCGGAGATGTATTGGCATCTAGCAGGTAGAGACCAGGGATGCTGCTAAAGAACCTACAGCATACAGGACAACCTCCACAACAAAGAATTATTCGGGGACTTCATAGGTGGTCCAGTGGTTAAGATTCACTTTGTAACGCAGGAGATGCAGGTTTGATCCCTGGTTGGAGAACTAAGATCCTACATGCCGCAGAGCAACTAAGCCCATGAGCTGCAACTATGGTGTCAGGGTTGAGAAACTCTGATTTAAGAGAACGTTCATTTTTTCAGTGTATATATCAGAATCTTACTGATGTTCCAATCTAGGAATTTTCCATAAATATTATAGGTAATTTTTTTTTTTGATGGTTAAAGTGTGTACTACTCAAGATCTCTTTTCCGAGATCATTTTTGATCACTATATCATTAAGGGAAAATCCTAAAGCAACGATATTCACCCCTGGGAAGCTGAGTGGATTAAAAGGCTCTTATGCATGTGTTCAATAATTGATATACGCCTATGCCATGAGAGTCATTGATCCATGTGGCATGTTTCTACATGTCACAGAACCAAAAAAGGAAAGCCCATCCTGGTGCGTGTGTTTCAGAGCATCATTTTGTACCTCGTTAAGAACCTGACATATGGTAATGCTTACCACATCCACAAAGGCTTCGACCAATAGTGATTTCCAGTGAGGTTGCAAACAGTAATTACGTTTCTGAAGTGGTAGTTTAGATCTTATATTGCCAGTGGGAAAAAATACTAGCTTGCAGGCATGCCCCCAAATGAGCTCTAAAGAACTCCTTACAAGAGTTATTTATCCTCTGTAATGGAAGGGGGCAGGAAGAGCAGTAAATCTGGAGGGGGACAGGCAGAGGGCCTCAGTAAAAGGCCGGGTGGACCATGACTGCTCCTTGTAGTTACTCTGGAAACCGTTCTTGCTTTAAATGGTTCTCATGGAAGCTCTGGAAGACGAGTTTCTCTCATCAGCAGCATCTTTACCTAATACATTTGATACTGTGGATTACCTTTCTTCCTCCCAGCAAGTTCTCTCCCCTGGGCTCTGAGGTTTGTGGTTGCCAAGGGGCCGTCCACTGTTGAATCTGGAGCTGGGTATTTGGTTCAGTCCAACCGGGATCCCCAGGGCCTTAACTGGCCCAAATGCTCTGTGCTTTTTTGGTCTGCCTTCAATTCTGAGGCCCAGAAAAACATTTTTGGGTCTGGCACAGCCTTCCAGCTGAGCTAGGAAGATGAGGGTGTGTCTGCAAGGTCCGTAGTGTTTTGCTGTCGGCCTCTTGGTAAAGAGTAGGTTAGTCTCAGATGACAGGGTCCAGCTCTCTGGCTGCGACCATGAGGCAGGCATGAGGCTGCGGGTCCCAGTGCATTCCTGGGACCCACTGGAATTCCTGGGACCAGCAACCAGAGGCTTGGGGAGAGTGGGGGTTGTGGAGGAGGACTGAATCTGAGGCTGAGCTATTGATGGCTTTGAAGGATTAAGTCCCAGAAATTGGTGGGGACCAGCAGAAGAAAGAGAGTCATTTAGAAGCAGGAGACCCAGCTCTCCAATGGGAGCCATGTGACCTCATGCTCCAGAGGTCCCCTAGGCCCATTCCCAGGTCTGTCCACTGTGGCTGAGCTGTCTGGTGGCCTGGATGTAGGATTGGTCCTTTGTTCCTCTTGAAGGAAAGTTTTGGAAGCTTATAGTCCACTCAAATAATAACAGTCATATCATTTGTTGAATGCTAACCATATGTTATACATTGCACCGGTGTGATCTTATTTATTATGGTGATCCCATCAGGTCACTACTATTGTACCTATTTTTCAGGGTAGGAAATAGAGGCTCAGAAAACTTTAGCAAGCAATCAAACTTTAGTAAGCTGTAATTAAGTTATGGAATAAGTATGTAATAGAATCCAGGCCTCAAACACTTAACCCCACTCACTACCAAGTTACCATCAAAAGATGGTTTTCCCTTCCTTTTTGTCTTGATGCATCTATCCTAGGCTTTTTAAAAATGTTCTGTGGACAATAGATTAGAGGCATACTGCGAAATACATAGATTTGTGACAAAATAGTCTTAGTTATGAGGATTAAGAGATTTTTTTGTTGTTTGAGAGTCATATTTGGACCTGAACTCAACACAGCTTTCTCCTTCTCACAAATGTTATTTAGAGTAAAGCGATGCACCAGGCCTATTTTTAAGTTTAACCAGGCATAACACACCCATCTAAATAAACATTTGAGAGTATTGTCATTGGCTGTGTAATGGGATGTTAAAATGGGATGAGCCTTTGTCTAAGCTTCAGCTGAAACCAAGTGCCAACTACTTCCCTGCTCCTAAGTGGTCTCTTTGCAGTTTCTCTCGCCATTGCCTGAGCAGGTGGAAGTGGGGAGACCACTGGCTCCCTTTCTGCATCTGGGGAGGCAGAGGAGGAGGGAACATGCCAACAACTATTCCTAAAGAAACCCTGCTCTCTAATCTCCAGCTACCCTTGTGGCTTCTACAACCACCTGTGTTGTGTCTGGAGCGGGACAGATAGCCAGGACCCTGGTTTTTGGTTACGTCCTTTGGAAGGCCAGCTGGGATGCCCAGTGACCAGTTGAAATGACTGAGAAGTTGTGTCCGTGGACTTGAGGGCACAGTGGACTCCTGATTAAGACAAAGAGGGAGTAGTTCCTGGCAAACAAGACTACCTGTGTGAGAGTCAGCCGGGGGTGGCTCTCGGTGCCTCCTAAGCTGGGTCCAGGGAGGGCTCAGGAAAAGGCAGGAGAAAGCCAGTGGACATTGCTCACCAGCTGCCCAGTGGCTGGGGGAGGAACTGTAAGCCCCCAGCCAGAGCAAACCCAAATGAAATAACATCTGGGAACCACAGGCAAGGCGTCACTAGCAAAGTCAGGGGCATTTTCAAAGAACCCATAGAAATGCTCCCATGGGGACAAGAAACAGTGGTACATGCCTGCCAAGCCCAGGGAACCTGGATGCCAACTCAGAACAGTGCCAACCAGTGAGGCCCTCTGTCACCTTTATCTTTCCTCTCTGCCCTCTTCACTCTGGAACTGGAAAAGCTACCATTAGCAGTTAAGGGGAAGAGTGGTAAAGATGCAATGCAGAGAAAGAGAATGCAAGCCTGCCCTTTCCCATTGCAGAAAGCAAGCCTGGAATGGGGGATGAAATTGTGAATGCCATTTGCAAGTTTTTAAGAATTACCTAAGTATCACCTCCACATTAATGACTCAACTGAGATTGTTGGCAGGTGTAGTGTGAGCAAGCTCTTTTAAAACACTCTGAACATGGGACCTATTCAGATTTCTTCCAGGGCAGAAGCAGGAACTGTCCATAGATGGTGTGTGAGTGGGCATTTGGGGGTGTCTGGGTAAAATCTGGGAACATTAGGATGGTACCCTCTGTGTCTGCTTTCCAAACAACACCCTGAATCTCACCTCTTTTCTTCCTTCCCCAGCCTGCTCCCAAGTGTGGTCCAACCTCAGGGCCTTTGCACTTACTCTTCCCCCCTAAGAGTCCAGAAAGGTTGCTCCCTGGCTTCCTTCACCTCTTTCTCAGTTTAAATGTCCCTTTATCAGACATTTATTGAACCACACATTGCAAATCATCACTGCTCTGTCCAGCCCCCTTATCCCACTTCCTGAAGTTTTTTTTCACATCCCATATCACCACCAGACTTAGACCTCTTATGTCTATTTTCCCAGGTTGGCAGCTCTAGGAGAATGGAGACTATTTTGTTCACTGTTCCCAAGCACATCGAATTGTAGATGGTACATGGCAGTAATCCAATAAATATTTGTTTTGCTGTCATTGAATAGCTCTGCTTCCCCAGATTCCTTTTATTGTTCAGAGTACAGATCTATTCACCGTATTCTAAAAGTGAATCTGGTCTGGGCAAGTTGACTTGTACCTTTATGTCCCAAGCATGTTTTCTCTGTCTGGGTTATAAAGGGGCCCAGAGGGATGGATTCACTTCTCACTGAGATGCCAGTGACCTGATCCCTTGGAAACTGTACATTGGGTGCCCCCAAAGGAATAGTCTACCCCCTTTTTAGAATTCCTTCTCCCCATAGCCCGAAGGGTGATTTTTATGAATTTTTACCACATGTCCACACAAAACGTTAGCCTTTCTCTCACTGTGGGAAAGAATTTGAGCAATTTTTACTAGAGTCTTGTCAAGGTAGAGACCCTTATCAGGGAAAATGATTTTCTGAAGCCGCCTGAATTGTCAGGCAGTACGATTCTTTCTTGATATTGATTAAAAAAAAAAAAAATTGGAGTATAGTTGCTTTACACGGCGATGTCAGTTTCCACTGTACAGTGAAGTGAAGCAGCCATATATATACATCTCCCCTCTTTTTCGGATTTCCTTCCCATTTATGTCACTACAGATCCCCGAATCGAGTTCCCTGTGCTATACCATAAGTTCTCATTAGTTATCTATTTTATAAGTAGACGTGCATATATGCCGATCCCAACCTCCCAATTCATTCCCCCTGCCTTTGCCTTCTGGTGTTCATATGTTTATTCTCTGTGTCTTTATTTCTGTTTTGCAAATAAGATCGCCTATGCTGTTTTTCTAGATTACACATATGTGTGTTAATAATTGGTACTTTGATTCTCTCTGTGACTCGTTACCATTTGACCCTAGAATGGAGATAAAGGATACATTTTGGGAACTGGCTACTCAAAGAACTTGATAATGAGGCCCTGCTCCTTGGCCTTGCCCCTGAGAGTCTTCCCAACACCCCAGAAAAGTGATTCTTAAGTCAGAAAATTATTCAAGTGTGACAGAAATAAAAACCCTCTCTTCCTAACAGCTTTCCCTTGTTACTTCCTGACCTCCACTCCATTCCATCGGTATTACTGGGAAGTCTATGTTTACAAAGAGGAATGATTTTCTTAGAAATTTGACCTGGCTTGAAAATTGTATTTTTAGAGATGGCAAAATTAATTTGGTGCAGTGATAGAAAAACCAAGACCATGTATACTTGTCACCTGATAGACTGATGATGTGAGCTCTGAAACTAGAATGCTTGGGTTTGGAGTTGAGCATCACTGGCTGTGTGACACTGGACAACTTACTTCTCAGTGCTCAGTTTTCTGATCTGTATAATGGAAATCATGATCACCTATCTCCTATGGTAGCTGTTAGGATTAAGTGAGTTGACAGATGAAAAGGGCTTAGAAGAGTACCTGGTACATAAAACTAACTCTCTAAGTGTTGGCAGTACTTACTGTTGTTAGGGTGCTGGTTAATCATGATTACTATCATCATCAACATTCTCATAACCATCCTCCTACCAAACATGGCCCATTCAGGCTTTAGGATTTAGCAGAGGTAAAGCCACAAGTTGAATCTCTCCAGTAAGATTCTGCCAGGATTTGTTGTTGTTCAGTTGCTAAGTTGTATCTGACTCTTTGCGACCCCTCGCACTGCAGCATGCCAGACTTCCCTGTCCTTCACTATCCCAGAGTTTGCTCAGATTCATGTCCACCGAGTTGATGATGCTATCTAACCGTCTCATCCTCTGTCATCCTTTTCTCCTTTTGCCTTCAGTCTTTCTCAACATCAGGGTCTTTTCCAATGAGTCATCTCTTCACATCAGGTGGCCAAAGTATTGGGGCTTCAACTTCAGCATCAATCCTTCCAATGAATATTCAGGGTTGATTTCCTTTAGGATTGACTGGTTTGATCTCCTTGATGTCCAAGGGACTCTCAAGAGTCTTCTCCAGCACTACAATTCGAAAGCATCAATTCGGTGCTTAGCCTTCTTTATGGTCCAACTCTCCCATACATGACTACTGGAAAGACCATAGCTTTGACTATACAGACCTTTGTCGACAGAGTGATATCTCTGCTTTTTAATATACTGTCTAGATTTGTCAAAGCTTTCTTTTCAAGGAGCAAGCGTCTTTTAATTTCATGGCTGTAGTCACCGTCCACAGTGATTTTGGAGCCCAAGAAAATAAAGTTCTTCACTGTTTCCACTTTTTCCCCATCTATTTGCCATGAAGTGATGGGACTTGATGTCATGATCTTAGGCTTTTGAATATTGAGTTTTAAGCCAGTTTTTTCACTCTGCTCTTTCATCCTCATCAACAGACTCCTTAGTTCCTCTTCTGCCAATAGAGTGGTATCATCTGCATATCTGAGGTTATTGATATTTCCCCTGGCAATCTTGATTCCAGCTTGTGATTCATCCAGCTTGGCA
Organism: Muntiacus reevesi; assembly: GCF_963930625.1. Lineage (NCBI taxonomy): Eukaryota > Metazoa > Chordata > Mammalia > Artiodactyla > Cervidae > Muntiacus > Muntiacus reevesi. Next base: position 83,218,416 of record NC_089251.1, read on the forward strand.
TATTGCATGATGTACTTTGCATTGAAGTTAAAGAAACAGCGTGACAATATACAGTCTTGTCATACTCCTTTCCCAATTTTGAACCAATCAGTTGTTGCATGTCCAGTTCTAACTGTTGCTTCTTGATCTGCATACAGGTTTCTCAGGAGGCAGGTAAGGTGATCTGGTATTCCCATCTCTTTAAGAATTTTCCACAGTTTGTTTAGATCTACACTGTCAAAGGCTTTTACATAGTGAATAAAGCAGAAGTAGATGCTTTTCCTGGAATTCTCTTGCTTTCGCTATGATCCAACGAATGTTGGTTTCTGGTTTCTCTGCCTTTTCTAAACCCAGCTTGTACATCTGGAAGTTCTCGGTTCATGCACTGCTGAAGCCTAGCTTGAAAGATTTTGAGCATAACCTTACTAGTGAAATGAGCATAATTATATGGGAGTTTGAACATTCTTTGGCATTGCCCTTCTTTGGGATGGGATGAAAACTGACCTTTTCCAGTCCTGTGGCCGCTGCTGAGTTTTCCAAATTTCCTGGCATATTGAATGCAGCATTTTCACAGCATCATCTTTTAGGATTTTAAATAGTTCAGCTAGAATTTATTGCCTCCACTAGCCTTGTTTGTAGTAATGCTCCCTAAGGCTCATTTGATTTCAGACTCCAGGATGTCAGGCTCTAGGTGAGTGATCACACCATCATGATTATCTGGGTTGTAAATACCTTTTTTGAATAGTTCTGCTATGTATTCTTGCCACCTCTTTTTAATTTCTTCTGCTTCTATTAGGTCCTTAACGTTTCTGTTTCTCATCATGCCCATCCTTACATGAAATATTCCTTTCATCTCTCCAATTTTCTTGAAGAGATCTCTAGTCTTTCCCATTCTAATTTTTCTCTCTACTTCTTTACACTGTTCATATAAGAAGGCCTTCTTTTCTTGCTCCTCTCTGGAGCTCTGCATTAAGTTGGGTATATCTTTCCTTTTCTCCCTTGCTTTTTGCTCTTCTTTCCTCAGCCATGTGTGAAGCCTCTTTGGACAACAACTTTGGCTTCTTACATTTCTTTTTCTTGGGGATGGTTTTGGTCACTGCCTCCTGTACAATGTTATGAACCTCTGTCCATAGTTCTTCAGGCACTCTGTCTGCTAGATCTAATCCCTTGAACCTATTCATCACCTCTACTGTGTAATTATAAGTGATTTGATTTAGGTCATGCCTTCCTGGTATGATCTAGTGATTTTCCCTACTTTCTTCAATTTAAACCTAAATTTTGCAAAAAGGAGCTGATGATCTGAGCCACAGTCAGCTCCAGGTCTTGTTTTTGACAGAGCTTCTCCATCTTCTGCTGCAAAAAATACAGTCAATCTGATTTTCGTATTGACCATTTGGTGATGTCTATGTTTAGAGTTGTGTTGTTGGAAAAGGGTGTTTGCTATGACCAGTGTATCCTCTTGACAAAACTCTGTTAGACTTTGCCCTGCTTCATTTTATATACTCCAAGGCCAAACTTGCCTGTTACTCTAGGTATCTCTTGACTTCCTATTTTTGCATTCCAGTCCGCTATGATGAAAAGGATATCTTTTTTTTTTTTTTTTTTTATGTTAGTTCTAGAAGGGCTTGTAGGTCTTTATTGAACTGTTCAGCTTCAGCTTCTTTGGCATTGGTGGTTGGGGCATAGGCTTAGATTACTGTGATGTTGAATGGTTTGCCTTGGAAACGAACAGGGATCATTCTGTCATTTTTGAAATTGTACCCAAGTACTGCATTTTGAACTCTTTTGTTGACAAGAGGAATACTCCATTTCTTCTAAAGGATTCTTGCCCACAGTAGTAGATATAATGGTCATCTGAAATAAATTCACCCATTCCCATTCACTTTAGTTCACTGATTTCTAAGATGTCAGTGTTCACTCTTACCATCTTCTGCTCAACCACATCTAATTTACCTTGATTCATGGACCTCACATTCCAGGTTCCTATGCAGTATTGTTCTTTGCATCTTTGTACTTTGCTTTTACCAGACTTTGGCCCAACTGTCTCATTCTTTCTGGAGCTATTAGTAGTTGCCCTCTGATCTTTCCTAGTAGCATAGTGGACATCTTCCAACCTGGGGAGGGCTCATCTTCTGGTATCATATCTTTTTGTCTTATCATACTGTTCATGGGGTTCTCATGTCAAGAATACTGGAGTGGTCTGCCATTCCCTCCTCCAGTGGAACATGGTTTGTCAGAACTCTCCACTATGACCCATCTGTCTTGGATGGCCCTGCATGGCATGGCTTCTTTGGGTTATGCAAGCCTCTTCACCACAAGACTGTGTTCCACGAAGGGGCTGCCAAGGTTTGATTTTAGGATCCTTGGTGAAGGAACTGTGACCATAATTGGGCTGAGTTCTCCTTGAGCCCCAGACAGGGGACAGTTCTGTAGTTTTGTCCCTGCTTTCTCTGCTCAGAGATTTATAGGGATCTTTAGCCCATTCTCATGAAAATCTTCTATATGACTGTCAGACAATAGGCTCAATTGAATGGCTAGGGAATGTTATCTAGCGTTCCTAAAAAGAATTGAAAAAAGCACCTTGAGAAGTGACAGTGAAGCAGTGTGTGTGCATGCTCAGTCACTTCTGTCATGTCTGTCTCTTTGCAACCCTATGCACTGTAGCCTGCCAGACTCCTCTGTTCATGGGATTCTCCAGACAAGAGTGCTGGAGTGGATTGCCATGCCCTCCTCCAGATCTTCCCAACCCAAAGATCAAACCTGTGTCTCTTATGTCTCCTGCATTGGCAGGTATGTTCTTCAACTAGCGCCACCTGGGAAGCCCCAACATTGATGCAGACATGGGCCTAAATATTTTTTTAAGCTATAAGACCAAAATCAAACACAGCACAATATTCTCTAAGCTGAATCTAAATCAAATGCATTTTTGCTCTGCTTTGTTTCAAGACCCTGGCTTGTGAATTTGACTCAGGAAGGATTCTGGCTTCTCAGTTCCCCTTTCTCCCTCAGGGTATAAGCACCAGAGGAATGCGAGAGTGGATTCCAGTCACATCTGCCAGTGGGGGATTTGCTCTTTGCAGGTTGCCACACGATGTGCCGCTTTTATGGGTCTCAACTCTGAGCATCGCCTGGTGCCTGTTGCATGCATTTTCTAGGCAGCCTGGAGCATTTCTGATGGGCGATCTCTCAGGGTTTCATTAAGACTTGCAGTCTGTTAAGTGGAAAAGTTTTCTAGTTGATTAAAAACAAGTTCTGAATCCAGTTGCAACAACTGTGTGTTTTGTGGTAACCATAGGAAAATGCAGTCAACAAGACTGAAATAGTCTTTGCTCTGTTGAGAATACGATTTTGGCCCTTCACCTCCTGGTCTGTAAAGAACTCACCTAGATGGTCTCAGATTAACTTCAATTTATGTGTGTGTGTGTTTTAGTTAAAATTCCCATTGGGTTCTTTTTCAATCTTCTCTGTCCCTTTGCTGAGTTTCTCATTTTGTTCTCCTGATTTGGTTAAATTATTTATCTGTATTTTCTTGTAGCTCTCTGAGCATCTTTAGGAGAATTATTTTGCATTCTTTGTTAGGCAGTTCATGTATCTCCATTTCTTCTGTGTCAGTTACCGGAGGTTTACTGTGTTTCTTTGGACGCAGCGTGTTTCTCTGATGCTTCATGATGCCCATAGCCTTGTGTGGATATCTATGCATTTGGAGAAATAATCATCTCTTTCCAACTTCATGGACTGATTTCTGTAAGGAAAGACCTTCGCCTGTGATAAGGGGCACACCAGAGTGTACTGTGACCTGTCTAATGGTGCAGGGCTCTAAGTATGGGGGTTGCAAGGAGATGTGATAGCTTGACAGCTCAGGCCACAGCATCAACAATATCGTGGTCCCTGGAGAGGAGGGCAGAGGATCCACAGTGGCTGCGAGGGCTGTGGGAGTCCTCAGTGATGCCTTTAGAGGCTGGGGATCAGTGCAGGCAGTAGCAGTGGCTTGAGCCAGGAGTGTGCATACACTGGGTTGCAGGGTCAGCTGTCTGTAGGGTTGAGAGCCAGGGCTGGTAGCAAGGGTTAGGGCCAACCTTGGGTCAGGGCCCCTGGCTGTCAGCAAACACCCCTGTCGCTGCAGGATCTCCCCATGGGGTGTACACAGCAGTACAATCTGGTGAAGGGAGTTGGGCTGAGGGGCATGGGTACAGAGCTGGAGGAACCAGTTGCAGGAGAACCCCACAGTCCAGGCCAGTGTAGGAATCAGGCCCTGGCTATCTATGTGCAGTCCTGTGCCTTAATGAAACTTTAAGAGCTGGCTCTATCAGAAAGCCATTTCCGACGGGGAGCCACAACTGGCCCTGATCTCTCGCTCGTTTCTTGCCCCATTCTCTGCCTGAGCAGAAGTTGCTCACTGCCACCTGCGCAGGGAACATTCACGTCTGTAGAAACTAGCAAATTCTCTGTGCACTTCTCTCTCTCAGCGTATATGTGTTCAGGGAGCCAGGAATTTTACCACCTCCTGCAAGCCACAGGGAAACACAAGTTTTGGCAGCCAGAAGGGGACCTTTGGAGATTCTCAAAATACAGACATCACAGAATGGCTGTGCCTCTCTTGATTTAATATTTGTTGAAATATTGATTAGTTCAGATCTCCTGCAAGATAGCAAGAATTTTCTAATAATTGAAAAAAATAATTGGGGCTGTATCACATGGCATTTGGGATTTTAGTTTCCCGATCAGGGATCAAACCTGCACCCCCTGCATTGGAAGCACAGAATCTTAACTGCTGGACCACCAGGGAAGTCCCAAATTTCTATTAATTATATTAAGATCACATAGTTCCACATATCTATTTGCTTACTACATCCAAAGAGTTAATGTTTAAAAGTTTGAAGAGGATTGCAAATGATTTCTTTAACAGCTGATTTCAGTTCTTCATTCCAGTCCCATACCATAAAAAAATTACTTGCTAACATTTGGGTACTGACCAAGCTACGACAACTTGTACCAGCTAAAAGCTGAAGTTTTTTTTTGCCACAGCCCTATGAGGTAACCACTAATAGTAGACTCTTTTTACAGAGGAGAAAACTGAGGCTCAGAAGGTTTACAAAATTTGTCAAAGGTAACACATTTAAGAAGTGTCAGAACCTCCTGCCTGACAAGCCCCTACAGGATCCATAGCGTAGGAGGGCCACCTGGCCTTTTACTTTACCTAAATTTAGATATTTGACATTATCACCACATGAGGTCATACAGTCATAGAAATGCACCAGAGAACTAAAAGAAGTCAGAACCACACTGTCCTCTATGGAAAGATAAGTGTAAATATACGTCTACATATATTTATTTATACACATAGGATTATACATACACACATACATGTATACACACTGGATTATATTTCATTAGCATGAAGTTATATTACTTTTCATTTTTGAGTGTGCTGAAGTCTTTAGTTAGGTGAGCACAGACATTTTCAATATATTGTAGGTCCCATTACCCTGTTTTGATTTTGTATCAATAGTATACAGAAAGTCTCAACAGTGAAATTGGTCTGGCCATGTCTTAACATTGAAGATATTCCAGTGAATAGAACCATAGGATTAGGAAGGCAATTTCATCACTCCTTTTGTGAGGAAATAGAGACACAGAGATGTTGAGTAACCTTCCCAAGGTCACACAGCTAGAAAGCCCTCCACTGACCGAGCAGTGAGCTCTGTCCTGCACCCACTGCTCTTGATTGCTGGCTCGTGCCTCCAAACTAGCCAGGAGAGGCTAAGTCTCACATGTGGGCATTGTTGTAACAACATCTTAGAGGCCAGGAAACATTTATTTCACAACCAGTGACTCCTTCCCATGCATTCTTTTTTTTTTTTTAATATCTGGGAAGAATGGTTCCATTTTTTAAATAGCTTTTCACATTTCAAAACCCTTTTAAAACTGAGAATCAATATTGAACCCCCTAGCCATCCTGGGAAGAAGGGTTGTATGCAGGCATTGCTTTTTCTATTTTTCAGAGGGAGAAACAAAAGTCAAAAACTGTTACACACCTTTCTCAAGATAACACCACTAAACAGTGACAGAGCTGTGACGGTAATGTAGGGCTCCTGGCTTGGGCCATGGCACTGAACCACACCACTTTCCTGTCTAGCAGTATGTCTTACAGGAATTACAGATGGGAACAGCACAAGCATTTTTGTTCTCCTGATGCTATTCATAAACCATTCTCAAACCCAGTGTATTTTCACTGAAAGAAACTATTCTTCATGTGATCAACAACTTGGCAAAAAAGATAATTAGATCGTCTAAACGCTATTCATAAAGTAAACGCTATGTCAGGATACATATTAAGCACTTTCAAAGTTCCTACCGTATTTCCTTTCAGGGGTGAGGTATAAGATATATTTAAATGAAGCTTAGTCTGGGAAACCAGCATATTGCAATTAAAAATGCAGCCCTTGTAGCCTTGCAATTCTTTGTCTAAAGTCCTTCAACAAAAGAGGGTATTTTAATTCAATAAATAAAAGACAGGCACTTCCAGCTTTCCTATGGGTGGAGTAGCTACTGCTTGCAGTTCATACGCGCACAACAGAGAAAATACACAAACAAATAGTATTTGATTTTTCTTGGCTACAGGCGATTTTCATCTTTCAAGAGACCGAAGGAAAAACAACCTTAGAACCTTACCACCAAAACTTCCAAATTTATTGCAACACAACGTAATGGCAAAATGCTATTTTCTTAGTGCTCACATTTTTGAATAACCACCATGGCCAAAAATGCCTGGTTTTATATTTACAGTAAACCCAAAGAAAATCTTGAATTCCACTCTCAAAGCTGGGGATGGCAAAGATGCCGTGGGTTGTTCAGAGCAAACCATCGCGTCTAATTATTCAATCTTATCCTCTCTGTTTAACCTGAGCTTGAGGCATTTATTTCATGTTTATACTGGTTTAACACAAATCATGCTTGAAAGAGATTTCGTATCCTGTTTCCCTGTGTAAAGTTAGGCTACAATAGAAGACTTAACAATGCCCGCTGTTTCTTGGGGTTATCAGTTAAAGAAACATTCAACCTAAGAAAATACTTCCAGTGTAAACAAGATACAAAATCACACATATAGCCACATTCCAAGATCTGTCTGATTAGGGAGAAGTATAGATCTACTCTAAATAATTTCTCTTTTAACTTAGCATCAATATGCCTGTATCTGCTTTTCCTTCATTGTTATAAGCAATTTGTTCTGCTGCTATTTTATTCCACATAGAAAGTAAGGTATAATATGGGGTAATAATAGATTTAAATGTACTTTAAAGTTCTGCACAAACATTAAACTTTTCAACTTATTTTAACCACAATTAAGTTGGTTTAAAAGACACAGTGAAAATCTTGTTCTAATCTTACCTCAGCACAATTTATTTAGAGTTGATATACGTATATTAGTTGTTTCCAAAGATGTCAATTACCATTCAATTCTCCTGAGACTGAAATTTGTATAGACTGATTACTTGGTCAAGGGATGTATTCTAGTTTCTTAATGATAAAGATATTTTCATGTTTTTATAACAAGAAATGGAAAGCAAACTATCTAAATAATGTAGCAATTCATTAGAACATACCTTGTTTGAAGAAAGTAATTTTTTTTCAAAACTTTTCCACCACAGAGAACGGATATCCCTTTTTCCTTAAGCTTTTCTGCATCACAGATCCCATCCAAATTATTCTAAAGAAGAAACAAGAAGAGGTCCAAGCACCTTTTCTTTTCTGAGAGGAGCTAATCAAACATTCCTATCAAACTCTCAGCACTTTGAAAAGCACATTTTACACTACAGACACACACACACACACACTCTCACACTCACAGACACTGCTTCTCACACTGGTTTTAGTACTGAATTAGGCGGTCCTCTTTTAAATTTCCACTCCCACTTTTTTTTTTCTTTGGGGTAAGGATTTCTAAATATTCTTTCTAGCCCAAAGCACACATTTCCAGCAAGCAAATTCTACAATTAGAAGTTCTAAAAAGTAGCAGAGAAGCACCTAGATAAGATGGAAAAATTTTAAGTATACTTTAAAATTGTCTTAAGCAGGGCAATTATATTTTCTCTTTCTTTTTCAAATGCTGGCAAACAGCTGGATTAAATTGCATAGAGAAATAAAACTGTACAAACACTACTGAGCTGGTTCTATTGGACTCTCACTTTTGGAGTAGAAATAATTTTCCTACATGTTAAAGCTGTTTTTTGGTTTAGTCCGCTTTGGTCCTTTTTGCATTTTGGCAAGTTTAACGAAATGACTGTAGTCTATGCTGCTAGGAACAGGACAGAAGATAATAACAGTGGGAAGCAAAACTTGACTCGTGTTTCAAAAAAACAAATGATGGATAGCTCACAACGTAAGTGCAATCTGCAGGATTTTATTTATTTACATATTAGTGCCATCAATTAAATTGAAGGGATTCAGGCTCAAAACATACATGAGCATATCACAACATCTTAAAAACAGACCATAAAAAAGTAAATCTGACACTCCTGGAGATTCAGATGTTTATCAGTCTGACAGCTTCTTCTCTTCAGCTAGGGTGGGAGGGAGCCCAGGGCGGGTCCTCTGCCTGCCTGGGACTGTGCACTCACCCAGCCCAGCCCAAGGAGGAGAATCTTCCCCACAAAGGACCCCTGGGGATTGCTCGGGTTTGAATCTTTTCCCTTGTTTGGTTCTGCGTTTTCTCAATCCTGGGGACTTCCCTGGTAGCCCAGGGGCTAAGACTCTGCCCTTCCACTGCAAGGGGCATGGCTTTCATCCCTGGTCAGGAAACTAAGATCCTGCATGCTGCACAACACAGCCAAAACATTAAAAATAAATAAATAAAAATTCTCGATTTTATTTCTTCTTCCTTAAAATCCTAGGTCCATTGGTGGTAAGGACGGTATTGCCACATGGAAGATGCCCTGTCCCATCCTTTGAGGGAAGGTTTGGATGAAAGGGCAGTCCAAATATAATTAATATTGATACTATTTCTATTAGTGTTAATAGTGTTAATTACCATTTATGAAATACTTATGCTGGGAAAGGTGATAAATCCTCTACATATATCAACTCATTTAATAGAACAAGCTACAGGGATTGTTACCATTACTTTCACACTACAGATAAGAGAATGGAGGCTCAAAGAGATTAATTGACTTTCCCAGGGTCAGCTGGCTGGAAAGGTAAGAGCTGAGGTTCAAATTCAAAGTTGGCTGACCCTTAGGCAATGTGCTGTGTTAGGGCTGAGAGCTTCTTTTCTTTCATTTGTTTAATTTGTTTTCTTATGGTGAATAAGGCAGATTCAAATGTAAACATACTAAAAGCATAAGAAGAGATGCTCAAAGTGAAGTGGAAATTGAATAACAATGTTTGTGGTGATGGAAAGATTTGGAAATATATAATGATGGTTGTACTCCGCTATGTGTATAATTAATGCTAATGAAATAATTAGCAAAATGGCAAAATTTTTGTTGTACATATTTGCCACAATAATAAACAGTATTAAAAAAGAGAGAAATTCTCCTTTAAGATAAGCAATGAAATATCACTTTTTAACGTTGATTAAATAATTTTGATTATTTTTTAAATGTCTCCAAGAGCTCAGGAAATTCTTTTCATTTCCTGGAGATTCAGTTCTCTTATTTTTTAAAATTTGTATCTGTTTTTTAAAAAACTTAATTGAAGTGTAGTTGAGGTACAGTGTTGTGTTAGTTTCAGGTGTACAGCAAATTGAATCACTTTTATACACCTGCGTCCTCTCTTAGGTTCTTTTCTCACATAGGCCATTGCAGAATGCTGAGCAGAGTCCTCTGTGCTGGACAGTAGGTCCTTAGTAATTACATACTTTATATATATTCAGTTCAGTTCCGGTCAGTCGCTCAGTCGTGTCTGACTCTTTGCGACCCCATGAATCGCAGCACGCCAGGCCTCCCTGTCCATCACTAACTCCCATAGTAGTGTGTATATGTCAGTCCCGCTCTCCCAGTTTATCCCTCCCCTGCTTCTCCCCGGTGAGCATAAGTTTGGTTTCTACATCTGTGACTCTATTTCCGTTTTGTGAATAAGTTCATTTGTACCATTTTTTAGCTTACACATATAAGTGACATCATATAATATTTATCTTTCTCTATCTGACTTTCTTTACTCAGCATGTCAATCTCTAGATACATGCATGTTGCTGCAAATGGCATTATTTCATTCTTTTTAATGACTAATATTCCACTGTATATATGTACCACATCTTTTTTTGTTTGTTTGTTTTAATTTTTTTCCCAATTATTTTTATTAGTTAGAGGCTAATTACTTTATAATATTGTAGTGGTTTTTGCCATACATTGACATGAATCAGCCATGGATTTACATGTGTTCCCCATCCTGAACTCCCCTCCCGCCTCCCTCCCCACCCCATCCCTCTGGGTCCTCCCAGTGCACCAGCCCCGAGCACTTGTCTCATGCATCCAACCTGGACTGGTGATCTGTTTCACTGTACCACATCTTCTTTACTCATTCCTCTGTCAATGGACTTTTAGGTTGCTTCCATGTCCTGATTATTATAAATAGTGCTGAAATGAACACTGAGGTGCATGTGTCTTTTCAGATTATGGTTTTCTTTGGATATATGCATAGAAGAGGGATATGGTAGTTCTACTTTCAGTTTTTTAAGAATCCTGCATACTTTTCTCTGCAGTGGCTGTATACATTTGCATTCCCACCAACCCCTTTTCTCAAACCCTCTCTAGCAATGTAGACTTTTTGATGATGGCCATTTTGACCAGTGTGAGGATACCTCATTTTAGTTTTGATTTGTATTACACTAATAATTGGTGATGTTAAGCATCTTTTCATGTCCTTTTTGGCCATCTCTGGTGGCTCAATGATAAGAATCCACCTGCCAATACAAGAGATGCCGGTTTGCTCCCTGGGTTGAGAAGATCCCCTTTGGAGAAGGAAATGGCAACCCACTCCAGTATTCTTGCCTGGGAAATCCCATGGACAGAGGAGCCTGGAAGGCTATAGTCCATGGTGTCGCAAAAGAGTTAGACAAAACTTAGCAACTAAACAATAGCAACAATGTCTTCTTCGGATAAATGTCTATTTAGATCTTCCATCCATTTGAAATGTCACTTTTCATCAGATTGCCTAGAATTGGAAAGCTGGTAAATGCCTATGGCAGACACATGGTGACCCTGATGTGCTGCCTGTACTGCGGACATGTGGTTATTCTACAGAGCCATCTAGACGTACTTACTCACGTTACATATGTATCCTAGGACCCATGAAACTCCTTGTGGGATAGTCTTTAGTGAGCTTCTTGCACAGAATCATGAGAAATCCGTCCCTAAAAAGTTAAGAGTTAAGTATGGGAGATACACAGTATGAAATATTTAGTAGCTGCTAGAAGCAAAGAGCCAGATGTGGGATTTGATTCCCCACACCAGATCACCTAGGTCTGCCTGTTGGTTTTGCCACCTGTCATTTGGTAAGTAACCTAGCTTCTCTGTTTTTTAGTCTCTTCATCTGTAAAATGGAAAAAAAAAAATAATAAAACATGTATCTCCAAGTTATGATAATTAAAAGAACTAATACTTGTAGAGTTCTTGGGATCTTGCCTCTTGCCTTGGGATTTTTTTCTTGTGAAAGAAAAAAATGCTACTATTTGTGTTTTTTAAATAAATAAAATGGACAGCAACACTGATTTTAGCCAATGAGGCTAAAATCAAAGTGTTGGTGGGACTGGTTCTTATCTAGAAGCTCTGGGAAAGACTCCACCAAATCAGATTGTTGGTAGAATTCAGGTCCCTGCAGTTGTAGGACTGAGGTTGCTGTGTTTTCGCTAGCTATCAGCCAGGGGCTGCTCTTAACTACTAGAGGTCACCCCACTCCTCATCACATGGCTCCTTTCATCCTCAAACGAGTCATGGTGTGTTGAATCGTTTTCACGCCTGAGTTCTCCCTGAGTTCTTCTTTTACAAGAAGCTGGAGAAAACGATTTTTAAAGAGCTCATGTGATTAGGTTAGGCCAACTGGGATAACTGTCTTATCTTAATGTCAATTGATTAGTAACTATAATGATATCCATAATATTGCTTTGTCAAGTAACATAATATCATCATGCCCCAGGGGCAAAGATTGGGGTGGGGGGGCATCTTAGAATTCTGCCTACCACAACTGTTAATCTTAAAACACATTATTCTTAGTAGAAGTAAGAAACAGATTGAGAAATATAATATAGTACTGGGATGGCTCAGATGGTAATGAATCTGCCAGCAATTCAGGAAACCTGGGTTCAATCCCTGAGTCAGGAAGATCCCCTGGAGAAGGGAATAGCTACCCACTCCAGTATTCTTGCCTGGGAAATCCCATGGACAGAGGAACCTGGTGGGCTACTGTCCATGGGGTTGTAATGAGTTGGACAGAACCGAGCAACTAACACTTTCACTGTTCACTGGGATGGTTAATTATATGTGTCAACTTGACTGGGCCAGCAGGTACCCAGATATTCAGGTCAGTTCAGTCACTCAGCCATGTTCAACTCTTTGTGATGCCATGGACTGTAGCATGCAAGGCTTCACTGTTCATCACCAACTCCTGGAGCCTACTGAAACTCATGTCCATCACGTTGCTGATGCCATCCAACCATCTCATCCTTTGTCGTCCCCTTCACCTCCTGCCTTCAATCTTTCCCAGCATCAGGGTCTTTTCAAATGAGTCAATTCATCGCATCAGGTAGCCAAAGTATTGGAGTTTCAGCTTCAGCATCAGTCCTTCCAATGAATATTCAGGACTGATTTCCTTTAGGATGGACTGGTTCGATCTCCTTGCAGTCCATGGGACTCTCAAGAGTCTTCTCCAACACCACAGTTCAAAAGCATCAATTCATCAGTGTTCAGCTTTCTTTATAGCCCAACTCTTACATCCATACCTGACTACTGGAAAAACCATAGCTTTGATTAGATGGAAATTTGTTGGCAAAGTAATGTCTTTGCTTGTTAATATGCTGTCTAGGTTGATCATAACTTTTCTTCCAAGGAGCTTGCATCTTTTAATTTTATGACTGCAATCACCATCTGCAGTGATTTTGGAGCCCCCCAAAATAAAGTCTGCCACTGTTTCCACTGTTTTCCCATCTGTTTGCCATGAAGTGATGGGACCAGATACCATGATCTTAGTTTTCTGGATGTTGAGTTTTAAGCCAACTTTTTCACTCTCCTCTTTCACTTTCATCAAGAGGCTCTTTAGTTCTTCTTCACTTTCTGCCATAAGGGTGGTGTCATCTGCATATCTGAGGTTGCTGATATTCTCCTGGCAGTCTTGATTCCAGCTAGTGCTTCATCCAGCCCAGTATTTCTCATTATATACTCTGCATATAAGTTAAATAAGCAGGGTGACAATATGCAACCTTGATGTACTCCTTTCCTGATTTGGAACCAGTCTGTTGTTCCATGTCCATTTCTAACTGTTGCTTCCTGACCTGCACACAGATTTCCTAGGAGGCAGCTCAGGTGGTCTGGTATTCCCATCTCTTTAAGAATTTTCCACAGTTTATTGTGATCCAAATAGTCAAAGGCTTTGGATTAGTCAGTGAAGAAGAAATAGATGTTTTTTCTGGAACTCTTTTCCTTTTTTGATGATCCAGCAGGTGTTGGCAATTTGATTTCTGGTTCCTCTGCCTTTTCTAAATCCACCTTGAACATCTGGGGGTTTACAGTTTATGTACTGTTGAAGCCTGGCTTGGAGAATTTTGAGCATTACTTTGCTAGCATGTGAGATGAGTGCAATTTTGCAGTAGTTTGAGCATTCTTTGGCATTGCCTTTCTTTGGGATTGGAATGAAAACTGACCTTTTCCAGTCCTGTGGCCACTGCTGAGTTTTCCAAATTTGTTGGCATATTGAGTACAGCACTTTCACAGCATCATCTTTTAGGATTTGAACTAGCTCAACTGGAATTCCATCACCTCCACTAGCTTTGTTCATAGTGATGCCTCCTAAGGCCCTCTTGACTTCACATTCTAGGATGTCTGGCTCTAGGTGAGTGATCACATCATCATGATTATCTGGGTCGTAAAGATCTTTTTTGGATAGTTCTTCTGTGTATTCCTGCCACCTCTTCTTAATATCTTCTGCTTCTGTTAGGTCCATACCATTTCTGTCCTTCATTGTGCCCATCTTTGCATGAAATGTTCCCTTGGTATCTCTAATTTTCTTGAAGAGATCTCTAGTCTTTCCCATCCTATTGTTTTCCTCTATTTCTTTGCACTGATCACTGAGGAAGGCTTTCTTATCTCTCCTTGCTAGTCTTTGGAACTCTGCATTCAAATGGATATATCGTTCCTTCTCTCTTTTGCTTTTCGCTTCTTTTCTTTCCACAGCTATTTGTAAGGCCTCCTCAGACAGCCATTTTGCTTTTTTGCATTTCTTTTTCTTAGAGATGGTCTTGCTCCCTGTCTCCTGTACAATGTCATGAATCTCTCTATATAGTTCTTAAGGCACTTTGTCTATCAGAGCTAATCCCTTGAATCTGTTTGTCACTTCCACTGTATAATCGTGAGGGATTTGATTTCGGTCATACCTGAATGGTCTAGTGGTTTTCCCTACTTTTTTCAATTTAAGTTTGAATTTGGCAATAAGGTGTTCATGATCTGAACCACAGTCAGCTCCCGGTCTTGTTTTTGCTGACTATATAGAGCTTCTCCATCTTTGGCTGCAAAGAATATAATCAATCTGATTTTGGTATTGACCATCAGATGATGTCCATGTGTAGAGTCCTCGTGTGTTTTTGGAAGAGGGTGTTTCCTATGACCAGTGCATTCTCTTGGCAAAACTCTGTTAGCCTTTGCCCTGCTTCATTCTGTACTCCAAGGTCAAATTTGCTTGTTATTCCAGGTGTTTCTTGATTTCCTACTTTTGCATTCCAGTCCCCTACAATGAAAAAGACATCTTTTTTGGGTGTTAGTTCTAGAAGGTCTTGTAGGTCTTCATAGAACCATTCAACTTCAGCTTCTTAAGCATTACTGGTTGAGGCATATACCTGGATTACTGTGATATTGAATGGTTTGCCTTGAAAATGAACAGAGATCATTCTGTCATCCCCAAGATAGATGGTCATGGTGGAGAGTTCTGATAAAACGTGGTCCACTGGAGAAGGGAATGGCAAACCGTTTCAGTATTCTTGCCTTGAGAACGCCATGAACAGTATGAAAAGGCAAAAAGATAGGACACTGAAAGATGAACTCCCCAGGTCAGTAGGTGTCCAATATGCTACTAGAGATCAGTGGAGAAATAACTCCAGAAAGAATGAAGAGATGGAGCCAAAGCAAAAGCAACACCCAGTTGTGGATGTGACTGATGATGGAATAAAGTCCGATGCTGTAAAAAGCAGTACTGCATAGGAACCTGGAATGTTAGGTCCATGAATCAAAGCAAATTGGAAGTGGTCAAACGGAGATGGCAAGAGTGAACGTTGACATTTTAACACTCAGCAAACTAAAATGGACAGGAATGGGTGAATTTGACTCAGATGACCATTCTATCTACTATTGTGGGCAAGAATCCCTTAGAAGGAATGGAGTAGCCATCATAGTCAACAAGAGTCCGAAATGCATTACTTGAATGCAATCTCAAAAACGACAGAATGGTCTCTGTTCATTTCCAAGGCAAACCATTCAGTATCACAGTAATACTAGTCTATGCCCCGACCCAGATATTAGATTAAACATTATTTCTGACCATGCCTGTGAGGATGCTTCTGGATAAGATTAATAATTGAATCAGTAGACTGAGTAAAGCAGACTGCTCTCCCCGGTGTGGGTGGGCCTCATCCAATCTACTGAAAGCCTGAATAGAATAAAAAGCAGAGTAAGAAAGAATCATTTCTCTCAGCCTCTGTCTTCAAGTTGGGAATTTGGTTTTCACCTACCTTTGGAGTAGGTCTTGGACTGAACTACACCATCCAGGTCTCAGAACTCCAGAGTCTCAAGTTTTCTGACGGAAGATCTTGGCCTTCTCAGCCTTCAAAATCATGTTAGCCAATCTCTTATAGCATGCATGCATGCATGATAAGTTGCTTCAGTCATGTCCGACTCTTTGCCACCCCATGGACTGTAGCCCACCAGACTCCTCTGTCCATGGGATTCTCCAGGCACGAATACTGGAGTGGGTTGCCACGTCCTCCTCCAGGCTCTTATAGTATATCTAAATCAAAATATCTAAACATATCTATATATCTTTAATTCTCTTTCTATGTATACCTCCTATTGGTTCTATTTCTCTGGAGAATCCATACTATTACAAATGGAATTATGAAAATTAACATATATACACCTAAACCAACAATATACATTTTGTAAGAACATGTATAAGTGAATGTATACTCACTAGATCCATGGTACTTCAGAGACTTTTACAGCCTGTTCCCAAGGGCTTCTTTTGGACACCTGCATGGCTCACATGTTCACCTTCTTCACATCTTTATTCAGATGTTACCTTCTAAATAAGCCTTGCTTGGTTACCCTATTTAAAATAGCCCTACCCCCAGCATTTCCTCTTCTTCTTTTTCCTTCTTTAGAAGTCTTTATTAGATCATAAATGTACAGCCACTTCTTAAGTCTACACAGGCACTTCAGTTTTTTAAAGGAATACATGTAACTGTATGTCTCATTATACCATAATCCTGGATTATAGCTTTTTAAGAATTTGTGAGAAAAATCTTGAAAAGTGTTCTACATATCCCTCTTCCTCTTCTTTGTTTTATTTTGTCCATAGTAATTATTACCCTTTAATACCAGTTGCTACTTAATTTTTCATTGCACATCCCTCACTGAATGTAGGCTCCCAGAAGACAAGTTTTTTTTTTTAAATATTATTCTATTTTGATCACTGATGTGTTCCTAACCCTTTGAACTGACATGTAATAGGCATATATACAGTAAGTATTAGCTAAATGAATAATTACAAATACACTAGAATGCTTGCTTATGGGGAAAAAGAATGGGAGTGGAGATTTGGGATAATATAGGATAAAAAAACATAAAAACAAAAGTCCTGGAGCCTTGTGTGGACCAGTGATGATGATGCCAAGAACTGAGTCAACCTTCCACACCCAAGGCTGGCAGCAACACAATGTTTACAAAATAGTCAAGTTTATGAAAGTTTACAAAATAGTCAAGCCTCAGTGAAATCTTTGAGGTTCTTTAACTAAATTAAAACAAGATCATAACTTCCCGGTAAGTGGCCTTGAACTTGTTACTTGACATTAACAGAACTTCTAGTTATTTGTAGCTGAGAACAGAAATTGTGATGTTCAGTTTTTCCTGCTTTACTATTTGAGATTCTGTTTTGCTTGTAAATTACCTATAGTTGCTTGAAAGCATCAGTTCTTTCCTAAATACCTATTTGTCACTACATAAACTTGGTGTCCCAGTCTGGTGCTATAGCCAATGTAAAAACTCAAATCTCTTTTAGAACATTCTTTATTGAAAGTTTTTATTATTGTTGTAAACATTGAACTTGATGACTCTTTAAAATAGTGCCTCATTTTTTTTTTCCACTCCGGAGATAGAACTCAGAGAAATCAATGTAATTTTCATATCACAAGTTCATTCTTTTATGGGACTTTTAAAAATCCAGGATGGCAGTTTAAGAGTCAAAGTAATGAGAGAGTCTTTTCAGATACTTCTGATACTTTTACTGCGTGCAGATATAAAACACAAGAGTTACACTTTTCATAACATGAGCTCACTGAAATGTCTAAGACTATATCATGCTTGATGCTACATCAATTTTTCATAGAAATATGATTTGCCTTGAACTCCTTTACAGCAATCTGGGGACTTTTTCTCCCTGCACTGTAGTGGAAGCTTACTGCAATGACCAGATGTTATTTCAGTTTCCTGGACACTGTTGAATAGCACTGCTTAGTACACATGTTTTCTGTAGTGTCAATGTGAATGGAGAATTTGCTAACATAATTAACTTTTGTTAAATTTATGTTATCACTATCTGCCAGAAGCAAAGAGGTTATTACAAGGAAAATATGTCTTTCAGAAAACTGAAGGAGCCAAATTGGGAGCACAAATAGACTATAGGAAGTCAAAAGAGATTTTTGCCAAAGAATGTCAAAGCCTCCAAAGTTAGAAGGAAGAGTTCTTAAGAATAAATCAGAGGAAAATTGATTAGAGATTAGATAGATATTATTGACTGTGATTCAAAAAGTCAACTTAGTGGTCCACAGGAAATAGTGGATCAATAGAATTCATCTTCTTTCTTGGGCTTGAAAAAAAAATGTTAAGAAGATTACTACTCCCAAATCCTTCCCTGAAAGAAATGAGCTGGAACCACTGTATCAAATTTTGGACATCACCCACAATAGTCTAGGCCAAACTGACAAAAAATAAATGCAGATAAATCACTGTGATTACAATAGCATAAAAGAGATTCAAAGACCTAAAAACGGTATGGGGAGCTAGAGGCTATAACGTAGATCCTAGCATTAAAAATAGGCTGCTGGTCTGGCAGATTAGCAAAACACAAAAGTAGCTTATTCAAAACAAGGGCTCAAAATGGTTGGCAAGAGATTATAGGCCTTCTAGCTCTCTTTTATGCCAAGTAAGCAAATGGAATCTAAAATAAATGATTGGTTCACTGAACACTTGTCAGCTGGGGCCCTGCTGATCTAAGCTGTGTTGTACAGATCCCAGTACAGCTCTGTGGTTGGCTAGGGAACCTCTGCTCTATATGTATGTGTCTTGGTCCCCATGCTACAGGGCAACAGCTGTAGGTGGAAGAGCTTCTTCTCTTGGCAATGGCAAAGTCATTGGTGCCCAATAGGAAATATGTGAGGGATCTTAACATTTAGTCTTAGAACTGACACACTGCCGTTCCCTTTTAGCTATTTCATTGGCCAAAACGATTTCATGACTAGCCCCAAAGTCAAGGGATGTGGAATGAGACTCTGCCCATAGAAAGGCTATGGCAATGGTAGATGAAAAGAGGTGTGAAGATTTTTATTTTAATACGAAGGCATATTTTATCAATGCCCATGTTTGCCATTGTGTCTCTCTTCCCATTCCTTCTGCTTGGATTCAGATTTCTTCTTGCTGATAAAAAGATTCAAGAAAATAAGAATTGATGGGTACTTAACATAAAATATATATACCATAGTCCTAAATTCATCATTTACTTAAATATGAAATTCTAGAGGCATTTCCACTAAGATCAGAAACTCAACAAGGATACCTACTATCTCTATTACTATTCATGATTGTACTAGAGATGTTAGCCAGTGCAATTCAACAAGAGAAATCTATTAAAAATAAAAGTTAGTAAAGAAAGAGTAACACTATCTCTATTTACCAGTATAGAAATTGATATCCGTGTGTATATGTTTGCCTTAGCTTTGCTTGCTGAGAATGCCTAGAAGCAATGGAGCCCAATGACTAGTGAGTATATGTAGAATAAAAGCTTGGTTTCAAAAAATAATTATCAGTATACAAAATTGTATGCACTCATAAAATACCTGATTTTAGGGCTGGGGATGGGAAAATACATGATGTATCTGGAATATTTTAGAGCTAGTGAGAAAAATGATGATAATCTGTCAAATGGATACAGAAACCAACTTGAAAGAGCTCTCAGTGGCCTAATCTGGGGAATTTGAACAACAAATCAAATAGAAATATTAATGAATTACAGCATATACAATAAAGGAATAATATTTGGGTTTCTATATAAAAAATAAATAGGGGAGAGGAATAGCTTTCCTTTAAAAAATAATTCCAGCTAATGAATGAAGCAAGAATGAAGTCCATCCATGGAATTTTCCAGGCAAGAGTACTGGAGTGGGTTGCCATTTCCTTCTCCAGGGGATCTTCCCAACCCAGGGATCGAACCCAGGTCTCTTGCATTGCAGGCAGATTTTTTACCATCTGAGCCACCAGGGAAGCCTAATGAAATTTGCTCAGTGCTATCTGACTGTTTGCGACTCCATGGACTAGTTCTCCAGGCCAGAATACTGGAGTGAGTACCTTTTTCCCTTCTCCAGCAGATCTTCCCAACCCAGGAATCAAACCGGGGTCTCCTGCATTGCAGGCAGATTCTTTACCAACTGAGCTATCAGGGAAGCCCCAAATAGAAAATTGCTGTTCAGCATATAAGTAGTGGGTGAAAAGATGATGAAAAACAGAATACTTTTGTAATATTAAAGTCTCTCTCCAGACGATATTTATTAATTAAGTAGGGGAAAATATCTTTACAGTGGAGAAGCATGGAAGATGCCACTTAACGTTGTGATTACAGTTCACATTATCAGTAACTAGACTGATTGACATCTTGTGCCTCCTAATATGACACACTGGGAAGAACACATCACTTCTGTGGAATTATTTCTAAAAATGTGCAGCAGACTTTAATAATGAGAATTCATCGCAGACTCAAATAGAGGAACCATCTACACATGAACTGGCTAGTACTTTTCCAGAGCGACAAGGCTGTCAGAAACAAAGACTGAAAAACTGCTTTTGGCAGAAGAAGACTAAGAAGGTATCATAGTTGATGCAACATGTGATTTTTAGATTTGATCTTGGACCAGAAAGAGGATGTTAATGGGAAATTGGTGAAATTTGAATGGTCTAAATTATTAGATAATGAGGCTGTATCAATGCTAATTTTCTGATTCTGATAATTGTATGGTAGACATGTGAAATATTAGTATTTGGGGGAAGCTGGCTGAAGAGTATCATCATCCTTCCATATCCTCGGAAGTTGATTCCAGGAATCCCTGCAGATGCTAAAATCTGTGAATGCTCAAATCCCTTATTACAATGGTGTAGTATTTACATATAACCTATGCATATCTTCCTGTATATTTTAAAGCATCTCTAGATTACTCAAGGTAGCTAATGTGATGTTATGTAAATAGTTGCTGGTGCTCAGCAATTTTAAGTCTTGATTTTTGGAATTTTCTGGAATTTTTTTCTGACTATTTTCCATCTGCAGTTGGTTGAATTTGTGAATACAGAACCCATGGATAGAGAGGGTAGATGTATGCAAAAATTCATTGTACTATTTTTACATTTTCATAAATCTGAAATTACTTTATTATAAAATAAATCTTCAAAAAGGAAAAATGATGATATAAAAAATGGAAAACTCATAACTAGAATATCTTTCATACCTAGAAAGAGATAGCAAGTTTTCATTGAAATAGCGTCAGATTTATATCAGGAAAGCTTTCTCATGTGCTTTGGCTCTTTAGCCTTAAACTAGGCACCTACGAAGAATCCACCTGCAGTGTCTCCTGGTTCTCCCAGGAGATGCAAGTTTGATGCCTGGGTTGTGAAGATCCCCTGAAGGAGGAAATGGCAACCCACTCCAGTATTCTTGCCTGGAAAATCCCATGGACAGAGGATCCTGGAGGGCTACAGTCCATCGGGTCATGAAAGAGTCAGACACAGGGACTTCCCTGGTGGCCCAGTGGCTAAGACTCTGTGCTCCCAAAGCAGGGGGCCCCGGGTTCAATCCCTGGTCAGGGAACTAGATCCCACATGCTGCAACTAAGATCTGGTGCAGCCAAATAAATAATTAAATATTAAAAAAAAAGAGTCAGACACAACTGAGCACAAGATGGATGGAAGGCACTTGAACACTCAGATTCTTTATTTGTAAAATGAGGAATATAATTTGTCTGACCATTTTGAGTATCAAATAAGGTAAAATTGATTTTTTTATAAAGCCCTTTAATCTATAAATTGCTGTACTTGTGGTGGTGGTTGTTTAGTTGCTAAGTTGTGTCAGACTCTTTTGCAACCCCATGGGCTATCCATAGGATTTTCCAGGCAAGAATACTGAAGTGGGGGTGCCATTTCCTCCTCCAGGGGATCTTCCCTACCCAGGGATCGAACCTGTGTCTCCTGAGTCTCCTGCATTGCAGGTGGATTCCTTACCCCTGAGCTACTGGAGCTGAAAACCAGGCCTTGATGGGTAGCAAGGCAAGGTGATACACCCGAGGATAAACCAAATTCCTGCCACATGCATAAGGAAAGGTTTTAGAATACTTTTAACAGATACAGATAAAGGGCCTGGATCTCCTTATGGAAGGGACCCCAGGAATATATGCACAAATCCTGGCCACACAGACTAACATGTTTGTCATATGTTACCGTCTTAATGTAGAAAAACACGGCAGATTACCATTTGGAAAAGTGTTGTTTGGTGACTCTCTTCTGGATGGACAAATAATCAACATAGTTTATGCTGTATCCCTGAGCTGGAGGTTACCCAGTCAAGAGCCTGGCTGTCATGGATAGGCGTGTGGATGGGTCTTTCCAGCACTGATCCTGGAGGCCTCCTAGGTTCAGCACCAACACGTGTCCCTGAGCTGCTGGGTTGAACTCCTGATCTATCATCTGAACTCCTGATGGGTAGGGGCTAGAGTTCTGCTATGTGCTATTTGTGTTTCTATGCCTCTGGTCTCAGGAACATTGATAAGAGTGGTAACCACAGTGTTAATATAGTCAACTCTTGAACAACACAAGTTTGAATTGTACAAGTCCCCTTATATGCAGATTTCTTTTCAATAAGTATATTGAAAAAACTTTTTGGGATTTGTGGCAACTTGAAAAAATGCAGATGAATCTTGCAGCCTAGGAATAGTGAAAAAGTAAGAAAAAGGTACATCATGAATGTGTAAAATATATGTAGGTATACATATAACAGGCTTCCCTTGTGGTTCAGCTGGAGAAGAATCCATCTGCAATGTGGGAGACCTGGGTTCGATCCCTGGGTTGGAAAGATCCCCTGGAGAAGGGAAAGGCTACCCACTCCAGTATTCTGGCCTGGAGAATTCCATGAATTGTATAGTCCATGGGATCGCAAAGAGTCAGATAAGACTGAGCAACTTTTGGGCTTTCCTTGTGGCTCAGCTGGTAAAGAATCCACCTGCAATGCAGGAGAACTGGGTTCGATCCCTGGGTTGGAAAGATGCCCTGGGTTGGGAAGATACCCTCCTCCCTGGTTGGGAGGAGGGAATGGCTACCCACTCCAGTATTCTGGCCTGGAGAATTCCATGGACTATACAGTCCATGGGATCTCAAAGAGTCAGGCACAACTGAGCAACCTTCACTTATACATGTAACATTGGAAAAGGAAATGGTCACCCACTCCAATACTCTTGCCTGGGAAATCCCATGGACAGAGGAGCCTGGGGGGGAGGGGTGTCGCAAAGAAGCTGGACACAGCTGAGCAACTTAACAACAACTACAATACATATAACGTACAAAATATGTGTTAATCGATTATGTTTTGGGGAGGTTTCTGATCCGCAATAGATGATCAGCAGTTAAGAGTGTTTTGAAGTCAAAAGTTCTGTGCAGATTTTTTACTTCAGAGGTGGGAGGGTGATCACTCTCCTTAAACTCACCCAAGTTGTTCAGATGTCAACTGTAATATTTATTGAGCATTTATGGTATACCAGGCACACTTCTAAACAGCAGCCCCAATGAGTAGCAATCGTTTTAGAAATGAGAAAATGGGACAGAGAGTGACCAGCCCAGGGCCACTTAACTGGGGAAACGGAGTCAGAGTTTAAACCCGAGCAGCCTATCTCCTGACCATGCTATCTCCACCCCAGGTTACCGTGAGGATCAAGGCAGAAAAAATATCTGAAAGAGATTATATAAAATCATAAAGCAAGACATACCAAAGGCGGGCCTATTTATCGCTTGGAAGGTAATCTGGAGCACTTACCTTGGCATCATTTGCTGATAATTCCACATGTAAAATTTAAATTAAGAATAAAAAGGAATATTGAAAAATCTCTTTATTTTTTAAAACTATAAGCTAGTTGAGAAGGGATGTCTTGCTAACTGGGAAAAACGGACAAGGTATGGTTTGGCTGAGCTAATTTTTCCAGTTCTCTGAATGCAAAATTTAATGCAGGCCACAGAGTCAGTTTTTCAGCAAACAGAGGTTTCTGTGGTCTGATTTGTCTAGTTATATTTCCTTTCACTCTGCTTTTCGGGTGGAGAAGCTTAATTTAATTTGCAAGTTAAAAAAAAAGTTTTCTTTCACATATTTTTGATGTATTAATGTATAAAAGGATTAATTAGCGTAAAAGATTAATTACAAAGCACTTGAACTAAATGAATGCTAATTATAATGAAAGCTGAGCATAGCCACTTCATTAGCAGAGCAGGGAAAATAAAAACGCATGTTCCCTACCACGTAACAGGTGAGCACACGCAGGTAGGCTAGGTCTCAGAACAGCACCGAGGCCTGGTGTTTGGTACCCAGCTAGTGGGCTGAGTCGCAGATCAATGGCAGACTTGCAGGGTCCCAGATGGGTGCACTTGAAGTCCACATTCCCTGATTAAACAAAATCATGTTTGGAGATGCTCCCAAGTATTTTGAAACACTGTTAGTGACATGACTAGGCTCAGCAGCTGTTAGGCTATTTATTTACCTCTTTCTGCTCTGATAGCTCCTCTGACCCTCCTTTGAAGGCACCTCTTCTGTCTGTTCCTTAAATATGGCACTCCTTACTGGGCTAGCTCTGGTCTCTTTTCACCCCACATGTCCCCCTTAGTTTCTTGTATTCACTCCTGTAGACATAAATAGAAACTATGTGCTGAATTACTTCAAATCTTTTCCTCTGGACCCTGTGTCATAAGTTCCCCCTGGCTATTATTCATCACCATCTATTTCAAACCAAACTGTTCATAAAAGAGCCTGTCATCCTTCTGAATTCTCTGTCCTGCTTTGTAGCGGCCCCATCCACCTAGCTCAGCCAATCAGAATTAGAGAATTGTCACTGCTCTCATTCCCACCTCATTGTTTTTCCAGAAACAGTTTTTATTGAGATATATAATTCACATATCATAAAACTTACCTTTCAAGTATATAAATCAGTAGCTTTTACTATAGTCAGAGTTGTGCAGCTGTGACCTAGTTCTAGTCAATTCTAGAACATGTTTCATCACCTCACAAACAGCACCCCTTAGCTATTCTCCCAATCCCTCCTTCTCTCAGCCTCTGGCAACTACTAATCCACTTTATACCTCTATAGTTTGGCCAATTCTGTACATTTCATATGAACGGAATTATACAATGGGTGGCCTTTTGTGATTGACTCCTGTCACTTAGCAAGATGTTTTGAGGTTCATCCCTGTTGAAGCAAGTGTGGTACTTTAACTCTTTTCAATGGCTAAATGTTCCATAGTGCTCGTTGTTTCTCGAATGGACAATTGTATACACTTCCAACTTGTTCCTGTGCTTCTAGTCCTACCCTCTCTAGTCCATTCTCCGCTGTTTCCGGAGGAATCTGTAAGCATGATCTGATTACATCCTGCTTCAAATCTTTTGGTGGCTCCTTGCTCCTTGCAGAAGGAAATCTAAACTCCTGACCACGGTGTACAGTTCTAGGGGGCTCCCATTGACTACCCAGCTTCTCTCCCACCCTTCGCCTCTTGTTTCCTGGGCACAGCCAGAGGAGACCGCCTACTCTGTTTGTTCTCTGTGGGGTGACCTCTTCCTCTCTTTGCAGGTGCAGCTTCTCTGCCAGGAGTGTCCTTCCTCATAAACTCTGCCAAGCACATGCCTTCTCACCTTTCTCTTCTTATGTCGTCTCTTCCATTTTTATCCATGGGACATCAAGGAAAGTTTCCTTTCTTACATTGACCTTATAAAAGTTAATCGACTTGACAAACAGTTTCTATTATGGTTTGTATCCCTTGCTATAATTATTTGAGAATATCTGTGAACTTAAATGAAGGAGCTCAGTTTTGCTTCTCACTTTGTCCTTGAGGCCTGGTACAGAGGCTGGAATACAGGCAGAAGTTGATAACTGTTTGTTAAATAAATAAATGCTTGGAGATAAAAAGAAGCATAATATTTTAAATAATCCTATTCAGTTCAGTTCAGTTCAGTTGCTCAGTCGTGTCCGACTCTTTGCAACCTCATGAATCGCAGCACACCAGGCTTCCCTGTCCATCACCAACTCCCAGAGTTTACTCAAATCCATGTCCATCGAGTCGGTGATGCCATCCAACCATCTCATCCTCTCTCGTCCCCTTCTTCTCCTGCCCCCAATCCCTCCCAGCATCAGGGTCTTTTCCAATGAGTCAACTCTTTGCATCAGGTGGCCAAAATACTGGAGTTTCAGCTTCAGCATCAGTCCTTCCAATGAACACTCAGGACCGATCGTAGCTTACAAATTCATAAACAGTGTGAATAATTTTAAGCACAGGGGTAATAATCTGGGTTGCTAAATATCAGACTATTCCAGGAAAAGTAGCAGCAAAGTTACTATTAAAACTAATAGAAATTTTATTGTCTGGGATTGGCTTAATTTATTTATCAAAAATTCACTAGAAAATTGCTGATTACTCTGTTTCATGATGACACTAGTAGCTTAAGGATCTCAGTGAATAACTGGTTCATAAGAAGAATCTGCTTTTGTATTTCAGTGTGCAAAGTGCATTCCTCCCGTGTACAACGAGCTAAAAAAATTTTTTTTTATTTGTCTGTGCTGGTCTTAGTTGCAGCATGCTGGAATCTTTGATCTTTGTTGTGGCATGTAGGATCTTTAGCTGCTGCATATGGAATCTAGTTCCCTGACCAGGGATTGAATCCAGGGCCCCTCCATTGGGAGCATGCAGTCTTAGCCACTGAACTATCAGGGAAGTCCTTGTACAATGAATTTTGATCATGAAATTCTTGTAGTAACTAAAGGCATGATCAATAAATGGAGGTATCAAAGAGCTCTGTTCCATACACTAAATCCAAGAAGCCCAATAGAATTTCCTCTTTTTTGGAAGTGCATGGTTAGCTCTTGCTGAATTGATCAGCGCTCTACCTTGTTCTGATTATTGACATTAATCCCATGGTTTTCATTTGATAGTTTTTTTACTTCTTCATTATAGGGGACTGGAATGCAAAAGTAGGAAGTCAAGAAACACCTGGAGTAACAGGCGAATTTGGCCTTGGAGTACCGAATGAAGCAGGGCAAAGGCTAACAGAGTTTTGCCAAGAGAATGCACTGGTCATAGCAAACACCCTCTTCCAACAACAAAAGAGAAGACTCTACACATGGACATCACCAGATGGTCAATACTGAAATCAGATTAATTATATTCTTTGCAGCCAAAGACGGAGAAGCTCTATACAGTCAGCAAAACAAGACCGGGAGCTGACTGTGGCTCAGATCATGAACTCCTTATTGACAAATTCAGACTTAAATTGAAGAGAAAGTAGGGAAAACCACTAGACCACTCAAGTATGACCTAAATCAAATCCCTCACGATTATACAGTGGAAGTGACAAACAGATGCAAGGGATTAGCTCTGATAGACACAGTGCCTGAAGAACTATGGATGGAGGTTCATGATATTGTACAGGAGGCAGTGATCAAGATCATCCCCAAGAAAAAGAAATGTAAAAAGGCAAAATGGTTGTCTGAGGAGGGCTTACAAATAGCTGAGGAAAGAAGAGAAGCAAAAGGCAAAGGATAAGAGGAAAGATATACCCATTTGAATGCAGAGTTCCAAAGAATAGCCAGGAGAGATAAGAAAGCCCTCCTCAGTGATCAATGCAAAGAAATAGAGGAAAACAAAAGAATGGGAAAAACTAGAGATCTCTTCAAGAAAATTAGAGATACCAGGGGAATATTTCATGCAAAGATGGGCACAGTGAAGGACGGAAATGGTATGGACCTAACAGAAGCAGAAGATAATAAGAAGAGGTGGCAAGAATACACAGAAGAACTGTACAGAAAAGATCTTCGCGACCCAAATAATCACAATGGTTTGATCACTCACCTAGAGCCAGAATCCTGGAAGGTGAAGTCAAGTGGACCTTAGGAAGCATCACTATGAACAAAGGTAGTTGAGGTGGTGGAATTCCAGTTGAGCTAGTTCAAATCCTAAAAGATGATGCTGTGAAAGTGCTGCATTCAATATACCAGCAAATTTGGAAAACTCAGCAGTGGCCACAGGACTGGAAAAGGTCAGTTTTCATTCCAATCCCAAAGAAAGGCAATGCCAAAGAATGCTCAAACCAGCTCACAATTGTACTCATCTCACATACTAGCAAAGTAATGTTCAAAATTTTCCAAGCCAGGCTTCAACAGTACATAAACTGTGAACTTCCAGATGTTCAAGGTGGATTTAGAAAAGGCAGAGGAACCAGAAATCAAATTGCCAACATCCGTTGGATCATTGAGAAAGGAAGAGAGTTCCAGAAAAACATCTACTTTTGCTTCATTGACTATGCCAAAGTCTTTGACTGTGTGGATCACAATAAACTGTGGAAAATTCTTAAAGAGATGGGAATACCAGACCACCTGAGCTGCCCCCTAGGAAATCTGTTTGCAGGTCAAGAAGCAACAGTTAGAAATGGACGTGGAACAACAGACTGGTTCCAAATCAGGAAAGGAGTACGTCAAGGCTGTATATTGTCACCTAGTTTATTTAACTTATATGCAGAGTACATCATGCAAAATGCGGGGCTGGATGAAACACAAGCTGGAATCAAGATTGCTGGGAGAAATATCAGTAACCTCAGATATGTAGATGACATCACCCTTATGGCAGAAATCGAAAAAGAACTAAAGAGTCTCTTGATGAAAGTGAAAGAGGAGAGTGAAAAATTGGCTTAAAAATCAACATTCAGAAAACTAAGATCATAGTATCTGGTCCCATCACTTCATGGCAAATAGATGAGGAAACAATGGAAACAGTGATTTTGGGGGGCTCCAAAATCACTGCAGATGGTGGCTGCAGCCATAAAATTAAAAGATGCATGCTCCTTGGAAGAAAAGCTGTGACCAATCTAGACAGCATATTAAAAAGCAGAGGCATTACTTTGCCAACAAAGGTCCATCTAGTCAAAGATAATACAAAGGTCTATCTAGTCAAAATACTGGTTTTTCCAGTAGTCATGTATGGATGTGAGAGTTGGACTATAAAGAAAGCCAAGTGCTGAAGAATTGATGCTTTTGAACTGTAGTGTTGGAGAAGACTCTTGAGAGTCCCTTGAACTGCAAGCAGATTTAACCAGTCCATCCTAAAGGAATTCAATCCTGAATATTCATTGGAAGGATTGATGTTGAAGCTGAAACTCCAATACTTTGGCCATCTGATGCAAAGAACTGACTCATTTGAAAAGATCCTGATGCTGGGAAAGATTGAAGATGGGGGGAGAAGGGGATGACAGAGGGTGAGGTGGTCGGATGGCATCACCGACGCGACGGACATGAGTTTGACAGGGAGGCCTGTCATGCCGCAGTCCATGGGGTCGCAAAGAGTCGGACATGACTGAGTGACTGAACTGAAATGAAGATTTTAAAAAGATTTCAGTTTTGAGGAGTCCTTGCTCTGTCTAACTCATAACAACGGTATGAGAATGCCCTTTTGCAATTCTTAATTGGAGATGGAATTGTAAAAGTTAATTGACTTGGCACACAGATTTGCAAGGCGTGCACGTTCAAAGGCAGATCACAGCTGTTACATGTGCAGCAGACAGGGCTCGGTGAATTCATCTTCTCTCATCCTGCGTTAGTCAAAATCAAATGGGTAAGCTACCTGAATATTTTTTTCTCTTTCCCTCTCTGCCTTTCCCCTTCTCTCATTGGACAATTACTTGAATTAGCTAGTTGGACTCTTAGAATTCAGATTCTGATTAGTAAATACCTACAGATATCTGTCCACTTCCCTCCCCAAGGCAATCCAGGGTGGATCTGTGCAAGCTGAATGCTCATAAGCAGAAAGAAGGATAATGAATTTATATAAAGAACCTTGTTTCCAGTGTCCTGGCTAAGGGCAAGGCTTCATATACATTATTAAGTTCTTTATTCCCTCACAAGTTGCCGTTAGGCCATCTCAGAATCCTAGAACTCTGGTGCCTGAGAGATAGCAGGGACACTCAGCTTCTGAAAAAACATGGCCTTGCACAAACTCTATGCCAGACCAAATTTTTAAGGAACGTTTGGGTGATGCACAGAGCCTGATATTAATCTATAAAAATATACTTGATTGAATCCTTTTGTTCTCTGAACTCTTAGTGCATTGATTGGTTTTATTACCCAAGTAATATGAAGTCACACATCTCTCTTTTTGTTTTATAGTTATTTCCCGTGTTAACCTTTTCTTCCCAATTGGATTTTAAGAATACCGAAAGCAGGGTCTGGGCATTCAGACTTTTCATTTTATAGCAAAATCAGTCAGTACTGGACAAGGCTCTATGATACTGGTTTTGGACTAGCATTCCTACTGATTGCAGTGATAAAATCTCAAAAATTACTTTGTCCCAGTCAAAACCCTGGCAAATTATTTTGTAGATATTGACAAACTGGTCCTAATTATCTGGGGAGGCAAAAAGATCCAGAATAGTATCATACAGTCTTGAAGGAGAAGAGCAAAAGTCAGAAGGAGAGAACAAGTCAGGCACTACTTGACTTTAAGATGTACTATTTCAAAATAGCAATGACTTTTAAAATACAACACCATGGCAAAACTCGTGAAAAAATAACTGATACACTGAATTTCATTAAGATTAAAAACTCCTGCTCTCAAAAGACACTGTCAGAAAAAAAAAAAAAAAAAAAAAGACACTGTCAAGAAAATAAGAAGACAAGGCACAGCCTGACTGAGGATATTTGCAGAAGAAATATTTGATAAAGGACTGTTATGGAAGATATACAAAGAACATTTAAACTTAGCAATAAGGAAATGAACAACCTAATCAAAAAATGAGCAAAAGACCTGAATAGAAACTTCAACAAACAAAATATACAGATGTGAAATAAACATATGAAAAGATGTTCCACATCATATGTCCTAAGGGAATTGCACATTAAAGCAACAATGAGCTATTTCTACACACCTCTTAGAAGGGCTAAAATCCAAAATGCTGATAACAAATGCTGGTGAGGATGCAGAACATCAGAAACTCTCATACCAGTTTCTCAACACCAGAAACTCTGGTGGGAATAAAAACTGGTAAAGCCACTTTAGAAGACATTTTGTCTTATAAAAGCAAGCACACTCTTAACATACAATCTAGCAGTCACATTCTTTGGTGCTAGTTGAAAGCTTACATCCACACAAACAAATGCACACATATGCTTATAAAAGCTTGATTCATAATTGCAATTGCCAGAACTTGGAAACAACCAAGATGTCCTACAATAGGGGAATGAATGAATGAATAAAATGTGGTACATCCAGACAATGGAGTATTATCTATCCAGCCTTAAAAATAAGTGAGCTATCAAGTCATGAAAAGACATGAAGGAAACTTAAATTCTTATTCCTAAGTGAAAGAAACTAATTAGAAAAGATTACACACTATATGAGTCCAACCATATGACATTGTGTGCTTAGTCACTCAGTCATGTCCGACTTTTCATGACCCCCTGGACTGTAGCCCGCCAGGCTCCTCTGTCATGGGGATTCTCCAGGCAAGAATACTGGAGTGGGTTGCCATGCCCTCCTCTGGGGAACTTCGCAACCCAGGGATTGAACCCAGGTCTCCCGAATTGCAGGTGGGTTCTTTATCATCTGAGCCACCAGGTAAGTCCATATGACATTCTGGAAAGAGCAAAACTCTGAAGACAATAAAAAGATTAGTGACTGCCAAGAGTTAGAGGGGAAGGGGGCAGAGCACAGAAGGATTTTAGGACAGTGAAACTACTCTGTATGATACTATAATGATAGATACATGTCCTTGTATATTTGTCAAAACCCATAGATTTAACACCAAGAGTGAATGGATAAAGAAGATGTGGCACATATGTACAATGGAATATTACTGAGACTAAAAAAGGACAAAACTGGGTCATTTGTAGAAATGTGGATGGACCTAGAGTCTGTCATACAGAATGAAGTAGGTCAGAAAGAGAAAAACAAATATTGCATATTAATGCATGAATGTGGAATCTAGAAAAAAAAATGGCCCAGATGAACCTATTTTCAGGGCAGGAATAAAGACACAGACATAGAGAATGGACATGTGGATATAATGGGGGAAGAGGAGGTGGGACGAATTGGGAGATTAGGATTGACATATATATACTTCTGTGTGTTAAATGGATAGTTGATGGGATCTACTGTATAGCACCAGGAGCTCAACTAGGTGCTCTGTGATGACCTAGAGGGATGGGATGGGTGAGGTGTTGGAGAGAGGTCCAAGAGGGAGGGAATATATGCATATACGTAGCTTATTCAATCCATTGCACCACAGAATCTAACACAACATTGTAGAGAAATCATACTCCAATTTTTAAAAAAGAGTGAAGTCTAATGTAAACTGCAGTGATAACAGAGTGTCAGTGTAGATTCATCACTTGTATTAACTGTACCACGTTGGTGTGAAATGTTGGTAGTGAGGATGTGCATGTGGAGAAGATAGGAAGTATATGGGAATGCTCTATACCTTCTGCTTCATTTTGTTGTTAACCTAAACTGCAATTGTGCTAGTGGCTCAGTTGTGTCTGACTCTTTGTGACCCCATGAACAGTAGCCTGCCAGGCTCCTCTATGCCTCAGATTTCCTAGGCAAGAATAGTAGAGTGGGTTGCCATTTCCCTTCTCCAGGGGATCTTCCCAACCCAGGGATTGAACCTGGGTCTCCTGCCTTGCAGGCAGATTCTTTACCATCTGAGCCACCAGGGAAGCCCCCAAAAGTTCTCTAAATATTAACATCTGGTTGTTGTTGTTGTTTTAATTTACTTTTTGGAGGCTCTGAGAGTGACCCAGTGACAGAAGACAGTGCAGGGATTTGTCCTTTGAAAGAAAACCACACTGCTTGAGAGCACTCTCAGTGTGTGCACCCCTGGGGGACAAAACTCAGACTCCAGGTGACTGTCTGATGGAACTGAGAAGTCAAAGGTGGAGTCTGGGAATACCAAGCAGCTGGATATTAAAAAGAGAAACAGTATGAAAGAGATCTACAGAGCAGGGAATCCAAAATCTACATGAAAACTCCCCACAAATTACTGGTAGATATGGAATTGGGCATGCATTGATGAGATTTTCAAGACACCCCAATGAAAAACATCATCTGAGAGGCTGAAAAAGTTAACCAGAGACTTTTGCAGATGTCCACTGCCAGGGAGATGGGAAATTGGAGTTCTTATCCTGCTAAGTTAGATGAGATTGGTAAATAACCTCAGCCTGTCCATTGAATTGATATAAGGGCTATGCCTTAGGAATAAAGACAACATCTAAGTATTAAGAAACCCATCCTAAGATTAATGGCAGAACTCTATAGGAGACCTGAACAGAACCTAAACCAGGCCTTCAATAGATAGATGATTCATTCATAATTTAGAACAAATAGTAATGCTTTTAGAGGAAGATAACAGGATCCAGAGCTTCTAAAATGTATCATCTATAGTGTTTGGACCACAGTTAAAAATAAAAAACACTGAAAACAAACAAAAAATTTTCCATAAAGTAAAATTCAAGCACACATATTTTTACTAGTGAATTCTGTAAAACCTTTAAGAAAGAAATAAGATCAGTATTACACAAACTCTTCCAAACAGAGAAAGAGGGATCACTCCCCACTGTTTTGGAGATATTCATGTTGTGATGTATACTTGTATTTCAATCTTTATCATTCTCTTATATGAATATATAATGATTTAAAGCTGTTATGAGCACTGCCACATAAGTGTTTTGTGGATATAGATTTTTAATTTGTATCAGTAAATACCCAAAAGTGGAATTGCTAGGTTGTAAGGGAGGCCTGGCATGCTGCAGTCCATGGGGTTGCAAAGAGTTGGACACGCCTGGGCAACAGAACAACAAGGCAGGTGTATGTCTAATGTCACAAACTGAAACTGACTGCTCGGCCATTGACCTCTTGTCGGTTTCTGCTCCTGCTGGAAACCCATGACACTTTTCTGGCCTTATTCTTCTTTTCCGTAACAGGAAAATTCAGATGATTTGATCTCTAAAAACTCTTCTGTTCTCAAATACCATAATTACGTGATTAAGCTATTTCCAGGTGTTCTAGTTTTTAATTAACTTTTTATTTGACAGTAATATCAAACTTATAAAGTTGTAGAAATGAATGTAGTACAAGAATCCACATACCCTCCTTTTATCTAAATTTTTTTGTTGTTGACATTTATTACATTTGCTTTATCATTTGTGCTATCTGTATCTATATAGCTATAATTATATTTATTTACATGGACTTTTCCATACTACTTGAGGATAAATTATATACACATCATGATCCTTTATCCTGAAGTACTTTAGTGTGTATTTCCTAGGAGGAGGGACATTTTCTTACATAACCACATTATAGTTATCAACTTGATAAGTTTATATTGATATAATATTTTAATCTAGTCTATTCTCCATATATAATGTCCTTTAAAGCATTTAACTTCCCTTCAATGCAGGATTCAGTCTAGAAGCAGGCACTGCATTTAATTACCATGTCTCTTCAATTTGGAACCTTCTTTAATTTGGAACATTTCCAGTCTTTGTTTTTTAAGACATTAACTTTTTTAAAAAAGTAATTAAAAAAAATAATTTTTACTGGAGTACAGTTGCTTTACAATGTCGTGTTACTTTCTGCTGTATAGAGAAGTGAATCAGTTCTATGTATACTTGTATGTTCCCCCACTTTTTTAAAATTTCCTTCCCATTTGGCACAGAGCATTGGGTGGAGTTCCCTGTGCTATATAATAGGTTCTCATTAGTAATCTACTTTACACATAGTAGTGTATATATGTCAATCCCAATCTCCCAATTCATTCAACCCCACTTCCCCCCTTGATATCTACAAGTCTGTTCTCTACATCATGTCTCTATTTTTGCTTTGTAAATAAATTCATTTGTACCATTTTTCTAGATTCCACATGTAAGCAATATTATATGGTACTTTTTTCTCTTTCTGACTTACTTCATTCTGTAAAACAGTCTCTAGGTCCATTCATGTATGATATTAACATTTTTGAAGAATACAGTAGCTCTTCATTTTTATTTTAATAGAAACTTCCTCATTTTATGTCTGCCTGATTAGGTTCAGATTATTCATTCTCAGCTTAAGTACTACACGGGTAGATGAAGTTGAATCCCTTTGGGGGTATCACATGGCAGCTTCATTTTAACAGAAACAGAAGCTCTAATGTGAAGGGATGACATTTTTAGCATGATTTTCAGGATTTAGTGCTGGAGATATGATGCATTTTCTGCTGAATTTTCACTTGACCCTTTCATTCATTCACACAAGTATTAATTGAGTATCTACTATACACCAGACACTGTCCTAGTTGCTGAGAATACCATGGCAAACTAGAAAGGCACAATTTTCTCTCTTTGTTGAGTTTATGTTTTTATCAGAGCTTTAGACAAGGAAAAAATAAATACTGTAATGTGGATCTTGAGAGGGGAATGAAAATACAAAGATGATGTGAACAGTGAACAGTGGCAGAGGCCATGGATTTGACGAGGCTAATTTAGTCATTTGAACTGAGAACTGAATGAACAAAAGGAACCCAATACAGTGGCCTTAAGGCGAGGCAGGGAAAGGAGACATTTAGTATGAAATCAAGAAAACCTCAGAGGTCCATTTCCAAGGTCACTCTAGAACTTAATCTCACCATTCTCAGTATGATTTCCAAAATATCAACACAATTTCATTCTCTTCCATTCAATTTCATAACTTTTCCTGTCCTTCCATCTTACCTGCCCTAATGCCTCTGCTCTAACAATTTTTAAAGAATCACTGAGATTTTGGGGAAATTCACTGGTGGCCCAGTGGTTGGGACTCCATGTTTTCACTACCAAGGGCCAGAGTTCAATCCCTGGTCAGGGAACTAAGATCCCACAAACCATGCATGGTGTGTCCCCTCAAAACAAAACAAACTAGCCAAAACAACCAAAAAACTAACCAATCCCCCCCCTTAGAAAACCCCACAAAGGAATCACTGAGATTTTCAATCTCAATGACCCTACCCTTATTTTTAATTTCCCACCACCCTCAGTTCTGCATTTCTGTCCTTAGGGTTCTACGGCCATACATTCCTAAACTCCTTGACACTTCCTCCGTTATAATTGTCAGGCAGGATTCCAACCATGGAATTCAACCCCGGCTACCCACTTCATCCTCACCTGTACCTGAGCTGCTGAAGGCTGTCTGCAAAGAACACATGCTATTCTAAATTGTGTCCTATGAAATTCACGGCCATAAGTCTCACAGGCAGTCCGCACCACCTACTGCTGCATTCTGCCCTCTTGTGTTTGCTCTCTCACTCTTTAAAAGACTATCTCACACCTGCCCCTCTCTTCTCACTGTCCATATCATCTCTCCTATAACTTCCACTGTCACCTGGAGATATTGCCTCACATTTTCCATAGAAAAAAAGAACCAGTCCAGCAGGAACACATCATCTTTCCACAGCCATGTCTACAAAATAATCTGCACATACAGCCTCACCTTTCCTTTCTGTTTCAGAAAGTCCATCTTCCTCTCTCCCATGCCCCGCTCACTATCTCAGATACTCCAGTTATGGAACAGTACCTTCTTTGTCTTGTAAACAGAAATTTTTCCTCTTCTGGAACATTCTTAACAGCCTTCTGATATATTCTAAAATCTTCCATCTTGAAAAACAGATGGGAAAAACTATTTTCCATGACTTCATATTCCCATCTAGTTACTGTCTCAGATTTTTGCTTC
Organism: Muntiacus reevesi; assembly: GCF_963930625.1. Classification (NCBI taxonomy): domain Eukaryota; kingdom Metazoa; phylum Chordata; class Mammalia; order Artiodactyla; family Cervidae; genus Muntiacus; species Muntiacus reevesi. Next base: position 83,255,090 of record NC_089251.1, read on the forward strand.
TTTCACACACAAACTTTTTTAAAGTTGTTCATGTTCCCATGTTCCCAGTCCCCACTTTCTGCACTCTCTCACCATTTCTAATGGGGTTTGGTCCTCAGTACTCCTGAAACTACTCCTGCCAAGGTCACCTGTTACCTGCACAAAGTCAAGTGCAAGGGCCACTTTTCTGTTCACTTCTTCCTTGACCTTTTAGTGCACTGACAGGTCCCCTTTCTTGAAACCTTCTCTTCTCATGGCTACTCAGACGGCATGATGGCACCCTCTCTGGTTTTCCCCACCTCACTGACTCCTCCTTCTCATCTCCTTTGCTGGCGTGTCCTCCCTTGTTTTCCCCCAACTTGTGTCCTCGGGGCTTAGTCCTGGTCTCTTTTCTCTCTTTTACTCTCCCCCTAAGTGATCCATTAGCTCGCATGACTTTCCCTTCACTAGTATGCCAATAGCCTTTCTTCTGCACCTGAGAGTCTAACCCCAAACACTAGATTTCTGATGTCAGTGTCAGAGTGGGTGGTAGATTTGCAGTGCACTCTTTTCCCCTTGACCATAACCATTACTATCCCGACTGGTTAGCAATTAAGATCTGACTTGAGACCAAAATATATATATACACACACACACACATATATGATTTGAGAAGATTTCTATGTATCATTAAAAATATTTCTCATGGTAAATTATTTTATGATTTCAGCATGAGAAAACTCATTTGCTACCACACATAGTCAAATATACTGCAGTTTGTTTTAGTTTCAAGCCTCCTGGCTCTAAATTTAAAAGTGAGCTCAAGTCAACCAGAGTGCAGAATCTCTGTGTGTGGCCTGCCCTCCTTCTTTCCCTAATTTTGTAGTTGGAAACACCTTAAAAGGAAAAATAACTCCCCTTTAGGCAAAGTGAAGCAAAAATGTAAACCATTTCTTATACTATCTCGAACGAATGTATGTTTCTTGTCATTACACTTCATGCTTAAGAGTAGGCTCTTGAGAGAAAAGGGAGGAAAGAAGTAGAAAAATATCAAAGCACGTGCATAGTATCATAAAAATAGAAGAGAGGGCTGTGTGAGAACTTACTGAGAAAAAAAGTAAACTGATCTATTTAGTTCTCATGCCAGATGAATTTTTAGCATCTCTAAGAATAAGTCGGTAAGAATTTTTTTTAAATGGGCTTTCTCCATCAAGCTCCCCAGTCTCTGAAGAATTCAGGTTGCTACTAACTCTTTGTGTCTTTGGACAATTGGTCTAATCCTTAAATCAGTCCTTTTGTCTAGAGGACTTCTTCAGCGAAGTCTCCCTCATTCATTGCCCGCAACTGCCACTCTGCCCTCCTGAGCAAAGGAGAAATTCTCCCTGCCCCCCCACCACATCTGCCCAAATGCCTAGAAAATACTCTAGAAATTCCCTCAGCAACGCGCATACATAGAAACTACCAAGTTTAGAAGAGTTATGATTATGAATCACCACGAGATTGCTAGAGGACTCTGGGCAAAGAGCAGGGAGGGACTGCATTGTGGGAGTTACTACCGGGGAGAAGGGATTGATGCACCTTTTAAGAAACTCTAGTTTTTATGCCATATTCTGTAGAATGTCTCCATTTTGCCTATTTCCCAGTTGCAGAGGTGGGTTTGGGGCTGAATAAAGGAGGGAGAGGTTGTTTCTAAAGTAAGATCATACAAGATTGTCTCCAAAACAACCGGTCACATCAGTTTATCATTTAGGTTTTGTATAATACAGACACAATCTGCGAGGTAATACCCTTTGAGCTCTATGTGAAGGCACATTAATACACTATATGAGAGTAAAAACTTCCCTCTGTTGCTTGCAAAGACTTTTGTAAAGAGGCAGGAGGCATAAAGAAAGAGGTCATTAAACAATGAAAGTCTAAGGGGCAATTGCAATAAATTCCTCTGGAGAGCAAATAGTGCCCAACCAGAAAACAAGATAATGAGTAAGATGGAGAATGGGTAAAGCAATGCTGAAGTCAATAGCAGTGAAAAAAAAAGAAGAAGCAAAAGAAGAAAGAGGTAAGGAGAAAAGTTAGCAGGCACTGAACTCATGATGAGCTCTGGTCATCGTGGGAAGGTGTCTAACAATCATTGAGACAATGAGACAAATGGCTGTGACTAAGAATGACAATTACTGAAGTGTGGGAGTCTTACAAGAAAGGTGAAGCAAGTAAGCTGGAGTTCAGATCTCTTTTCTTTTAGCTCTTCTTTTTTTTCTGCACAACTTTATAATTTACGTACCATCTGATTCACTTCAATGTACAGCAGAAGCTAACACAACATTGTAAAGCATTTACACTCCACTAAAAAAAACTTCTCATTTAAAGTGTACAATCCAGTGATTTTATAGAGTTGTGCAAACATTACCATAATCTAAGTTTACAACATTTTTATCATCCCCCAAAGAAACCCCAGTACCAGTTAGCAGTCACTCCTCCTCCTCCCAGCCGCTGGCAACCATTTGTCTACCTTTGATCTCCAGATTTGCCTATGTGGGGCATTTCATACAATATATGGTCTTTTGTGGCTGGTTTTTTTCACTAAGTGTAACCTTTACATGTTGTGGCATGTATCAGTGGAATGAATCCCTTAACGATCAAATCATAGTCCATTGTGTGGATAAACCACTTCTTGTTTATCCTGTCATCAATTAATGGGCATTTGGGCTGTTTTCACTTTTTGGCTATTATGCAAGTTGAATTATAGGTTTCCCAGTGGCTCAGCAGTAAAGAATCTGCCTGCAATATAATGCTGCTATGAACATTCAGCTACAAGTTTTTGTGTGAACAGATGTTTTCATTTCTTCTAGATAGATACCCAGGAATGAAAATTGCTAAGTCATGTGGCATCTCTGTTTAACATTTTGAGGAACTGCCTAACTGTTCTTCAAAGTGATTTCCCTATTTTACATTTCTACCGGCAAGGCATCAAAGTCCCAATTTCTTCACGTCCTCACCAATGCTTGCTATTGTCTGTCGTTGGATTGTAACCGTCCTATTGGATGTGAAATGACACTTCATTGTCACTTTGATTGGAATTTCTATAATGACTAATGAAGCATCTTTTCATGTACCTATTAGCCATTTTTCCTGTCTCTCTTGTCCACATTCATTCATTATCCATTCATTATGGGCAAATTCCATCCTGTCTTCTTTAAAGATCTAGCACAAAATCAGGGTAGGCAAGACCTGCATCTAGAGGGAATTTTTTCATGCTGAAAGTCTCTCTCACAGAAACCAAGGATGATTCGTTACTATTGATTCTGAACTATTAAAATGACTAATTTTAATTTAATTCAAGCTAATAGCCTTTAAGTGTTCAAGGTATTTATGCTTAAACTAGTGGAATATTATGGACTTACCCTCAGACTTGACATCTAATAGAGTATACAAGTCCATCAATAAGTATAAAATAAGGAAGAATTAGCTAAATATCATGAGAAAAGCATTAAAGTGCTATCTATGGGAGAATGGAAAGCCTTCAAAATGGGCTTACCATTTGACTCAGCAAACCACTACTAGAAATCTATCCCAAGGAAGTAAATACACATTTCCACAAAAATTTAGATACATGACTGTTTACCCAAATGTTATTTCTAATTGTGAAAAATCAAACAGTTCAATAAGTAGGTTAATAAATTGCCATACATCCATACAGTAATTATGCATTCATTTAAAATGATTTAAAAAAATATATATGAGAATATATATATATATATAATGCATTCAGAAAGTATGAGAAATCTCGAAGAGCTGGAAAACAAACAAAAAAAAAGGGAAATGAAAACCAGAGTGATAAAAGGTGAGTTTGTAGCAGGCCTGAGGAGAAAGGGTCGGAGTGGAGGCACTGTTAGTTTAGTGTTGTAGGAACATTCACATAGAGACCTGACTGCCCAATGTAAAGGCAGATGCCTTGAAGGACTACGACCTCAAGAAGGTGGATTAAGGCAAAATCCCACTCAGCAGCATAAGTGATATGGAAGCTTTCATTTTAGGCAGTCTCTGGGTAGAAAAAATAAGTTCGTTTTAGAAATTTATAATCATGGACTTGTAATTCATATGGATTTGGGGTCCAAATTATACTGAGTTCTAGAGGAGCCCAAGATAGGAATTTTTTAAAAAATTTCTTAGAATCACCAGGTTCAGAAGCATTTTATGGTTATCCCATTGTTTGTAGTTATAGGTTCTCCTATTTTTTTGAATTGAGGTATAAAAGTTGATATTATATAAGTTACAGGTATATAAGTTGACATTATTATATAGGTTACAGGTATATAAGTTGATATTATATAAGTTACAGGTGTACAATATAATGATTCATAATTTCTTTAAAGATTACACTCCATTTAGAGTTATTATAGTATATTGGCTATATTTTCTGTGTTATAATGTCCTCCTATTTTTTTTTTATCAGCATCTTTTATTTGACTAATTGCCTGGCAGTTTGGGTTTGTAAACACCCACCAGTATATCTGGAATTCTTTGTAGCACCTCTCAACTTTTTACTGCCTCCATCTATGCTTTCTGTTAGTATTTAAAAATGTTGCACCTTCTTCGAGTACCATAGCACATCCTGCTTTAATCATCATCATTTTTTAAAGGAGTTAGTGCATTTCATCCCTGACTTGTTATCGTTGTGACAAGACTACTACTGCTTTTGGAATTTTCCACTCTAGGTCTTTGCTAACGTGTACTTCTTCAGGAGAGTGTAACATATTTTAATAGAAACTCTATTTTTAGTTGAAGACTTGTCCCTTGCTTTAAAAACTCATTTGGCTGGATAGTCTTGTTTTTGTTCTTTAGATGATTTTACTTTTGAGTTGAAGTTCTAGTTTGGAGGTGGTGTCCTCCACCATAGCAGTCCCCCAGGTGGCAGCAAGGGGAATGAGAAGCTGGAAAATGATGTCTTGTGAGAGAGTGTTTAAGGTCCTGGAGACGGTCCATCTGAAAAACCAAGAACCCGGACGTCCCTGGTGGTCCAAGAGTTTACACTCTGCATTCCCAATGCAGGAAACCTGGATTCAATCCCTGGTCAGGGAACTAGATCCCACATGCCACAGCTAAGAGTTTGCATGTGACAACTAAAGATTCCACATGCTGCAACTAAGACCCAGCACAGCCAAATAAATAAATTGTTAAATAATTAAAAATATTTAAAAAGAACACAAAAAGCTCTGAGAACCCAGGAAAGACAGAAGGGTGGTCCCCAAATATCAGAATAATAAGAGAGTGAATAATCAAGAAAGAAGTTCTAGCTTCACTGTGCAGAAGACAATGTTAATTAGAATCATGCAATAAATAGGTCTATCATTGCAGGTGAGGTGCTTTTTGTCAGTAGGGTTTGAGGAATCTTGCATGGGTTTTAAGCCCAGACCAAAATTTTGCTTCCTTTTCAACCTGCACTAGACACATTCCATAGTAGGGAGAAAAAATTAAGTGTGTGAATTATATGACCTGTTTTCTTGGAATTTAACTGGTTTAATTATGAGATGAAGTTTGGAAATAGGGTGCCATTATATTTGAGGTCCATTTTTGCTTTTTTGGGAAAGAATTTTCTGTGATGTTTCTAAGGTTCCTTTTGTGATTTAAATGTTCTTACCTTTGAAGTTTCGTGTGTGGAAGAATAAGACAACACTGGACAAGCAGCCTTTATTTTCTCTTTGGATTGGATGTTGAAGTATACAAGTTAGAAAATATGGAGGGTACTTTGTTTCTAAGAATTATAAATTCATTTATAATGTGTATGTTAATGCACATGAATATGACCCGTTCTTCGTTTTTGTCAACTCCTAAAGAAATCTGGTTCTAGTTTCTAAACTAGAGAAAGTTTCTCTTGTAAAGAGAACCCTTGCAAGAAAGCATAACAAAACAAAGCAGAAAGGAAAATAACAAAACCCTGATTAGATGTCAGTTGTCCTAAAGTTCCACAATGGGGCACTATTGAGTTTTGTAAGTTGCCCTTTCAATGGGCAGAAAGGGAACCTTGATATAAATGATCACCTAAAAGGTAATGCTTTGGTTTCCCATAAATGAATTATGTATTATGTATTTTTCTTAAGTGACGATAAGAAGTCCTCATCAAAGAGTATATACTTGTGTAAACTTGCTTGGAAGTGCCACAGTCTCTTGTTAAAAGGTATGAGTTGTGCCAGAATTCTCTGGAGATGTGAACAAGCACAGAAAAAGTTTAGAATTTGCAAGTGGTGTGCTAAAGGTAAATTTCTCTTCTAGGTTTTGCTTTTGTGAATTATTTCAGTTACTAGATTATTGTTAAGTATTCCAAAGGCCCTAAAACCCCATCAACTTTGAGTCTTTTCAAATATAATGCTGTGTACCAATTTTCAGTTGAGATGATATGATATATAAATAATCTGTGAGTTTAGGTAATTTGGTGAAGATTGTTTGGCACTGTGTATGTAGACTGAATGATTAATTTGGGGTTCTACTTTCTTTTAAGATTGTTCTTTTGTCATTGTTAATATATTTAGGCCTGTATTTTTCTTAATGATATATGTTTTTCTTTCAAATGAAATAGCTCTATTGCATAAAAGCAATTTTGAAAAGATAGGGGAAAAACAAATGTGTTATGCAAAGCGTGTTTTCCTCCAGTCCTTACTGAGCTTATAGAGTATGGTATTTAGCGAAATGGTGAGTTTCAGAGGCCATTTGATGCAAACTTGCATCCCAAAAGGAAAGTCATCTGGCTCCTACTTGCTTCACCCAGGAAAGGACGATGCTTTGCCTGCTAAGGCAACCACTTCAAACAGTGAATTCTCAAAGGTCTTATCCCTTTGGCTTCAAAAGGGATGAGATATGCTGATCTCTGAGTGCCATCGTAGCTGTAATGTGTGTATGTGTGTGTGTGTGTGTGCACGTTCAGTCATGCCTGACTCTTGGCGACCTTATGGACTACACTCCATTAGGCTCCTCTGTCCATGGAGCAGATTACCATTTCCTTCTTTAGGGATCTTTCTGACCCAGGGATCGAACCCGAATCTCCTAAGTCTCCTGCATTGGCAGGTGGGTTCTTAACCACTAGCACCACCTGGGAAGCCCATAGGTGCAATAGCACTCACCATTTATCTACCCTCTAAAATGCTACCTCCTGGAAGACAGGATGGTGCCTTAGTTATTATACCCCTGGCACAATGCTTGGAAAATGATAGCCCCTGAGGAAATGTTGGTTGCTGCATTAATATTTCCGGGGATTGGAACAGCTTGTAATTCCAGCCTCTCTGTCATTGCTATCTCACTCTTCTCACCTGAGGACAAAGGAGCATTCCTTAAGGACCATCACATGCATATGCCGAGCAGAGCTAATTTAATGGGTAGAAAGAGAGCCAGTGTTTTTTCTTTCAGGGATTTAAAAACTGAAATGCTAGCACTTTTAAAAGATTAAGGCCAATTTTTAATAATCCAAATTAGACTTTTCCTGGAATTACTATCAAGCTCATCTGTCTGTTGCTTCTGTGCAATCTTTTGTTCTCCTCTTTGAATTTCAGGCTGCCTGTCTGTCTGTGGCCTCAGACATTCCTTCAGTGTCTGTGATCTGCTAACTCTTACCTCAAGTGGCTTTGCTGTGAACTCTGATGGATTTCTTCTGCACTCTGGTCATTTGAGCCTGAAATCAATTCATTTGGCGCGTTACCTCCTTCTGCCTGTGGAGGGCGTGTTTTGCATTTTGAAAAAGAATCCATTTACTGAAGAACAGGTTTCAACAATACGTGAACCCGTGAATTTCCAGATGTTCAAGCTGGATTTAGAAAAGGCAGAGGAACCAGAGATCAAAATGCCAACATCTGTTGGATCATCGAAAAAGCAAGAGAGTTCCAGAAAAACATCTTCTGCTTTACTGACTATGCCAAAACCTTTGACTGTGTGGATCACAACAAACTGTGGAAAATTCTTTAAGAGATGGGAATACCAGACCACCTGACCTGTCTCCTGAGAAATCTGTACACAGGTCAAGAAGCAACAGTTAGAACTGAATATGGAACAACAGATTGGTTCCAAATCGGGAAAGGAGTACATCAAGGCTGCATATTGTCACCCTGCTTATTTAACTTATATGCAGAGTACATCGTGAGAATGTATTCTGGATGAAGCTGGACTGGATGAAGCAGAAACTGGAATCAAGACTGATGGGAGAAACATCAATAACCTCATATACTCAGATGACACCACCCTTATGGCAGAAAGCAAAGAAGAACTAAAGAGGCTCTTGATGAAAGTGAAAGAGGAGAGTGAAAAAGTTGGCTTAAAGTTCAACATTCAGAAAACTAAGATCATGGCATGTGGTCCCATCACTTCATGGCAAATAGATGGGGAAACAGTGGCAGACTTTAATTTTGGGGGGCTCCAAAATCACTGCAGATGGTGACTGCAGCCATGAAATTAAAAGACGCTTGCTCCTTGGAAGAAACGTTATGACCAACCTAGACAGCATATTAAAAAGCAGAGACATTACTTTGCCAACAAAGGTCCATCTAGTCAAAGCTTTGATTTTTCCAGTAGTCATGTATGAATGTGAGAGTTGGACTATAATGAAATCTGAGTGCCGAAGAATTGGTGCTTTTGAACTGTGGTGTTGGAGAAGACTCTCGAGAGTCCCATGGACTGCAAGGAGATCCAACCAGTCCATCCTAAAGGCAATCAGTCCTGAATATTCATTGGAAGGACTGATGCTGAAGCTGAAACTCCAATACTGTGGCCACTTGATGTGAAGAACTGACTCATTTGAAAAGACCCTGATGCTGGGAAAGATTAAAGGTTGGAGGAGAAAGGGACGACAGAGGATGAGATGGTTGGATGGCATCACCGACTCAATGGACATGAGTTTGAGCAAGCTCCGGGAGTTGGTGATGGACAGGGAAGCCTGGTGTGCTGCAGCCCATGGGGTCGCAAAGAACTGGACACGACTGAGCGACTGAACTGAACTGAAGAACAAGCAATCACACAGAGTCCCCAAAGGGCTGGCTTCTCCCAGTCTTCAAAGAGTTCTCTGTAGAGTCATACTTCGTATTTTTCCATTTCTCTCCCTTTTATCTGCTTCTCTTTCTTTCCTCACTTCAGTCCTTCAGTCCTTTTGGAATTACAGAGGGTCTTATTGTCTGATCTCAGTTTTTAGATGCAGGTATTACTTTTAAGCCACATACTCTTTGAGAATATTTAACTAAGCATGGAATCTTCCCCCTCTTTTCTCAAATTTATTTGAAATTCTCTCAGGTTGCAGACAACTTTTCCCCTGATCATAAAAGTAAAATTGGTTCATTGACAAAAATTTGGAAAATACAGAAAGAGTACTGACAAAAAAAAAGCCCAACAATTTGTATTTGTTTCCCTCAGAGGATTGTGTTTTGCCTTGTGGGATGTGTTTGTGCGTCTGTGTGTGTCTTTGTGTATATGTCTGTGTTTACGTGTGTGTGTTCTGAGAACATGCTTTGAACCTCTCTCTAAGTGGCTGCACCATTGTCTTTGTGAGAGTAGCAGAATATGAGGCCATGTAAAAGTCCCACGTGACATTCTGTTTCCATGGAAACATGTATCACCTACATATACTATAATGGGATGGTATTTTGAAGTATTAATTGATGAGTGTTTTCTCCCTATATTTCTTTTTACTCCTGTCACCTTTCCTCACATGGGTCAGGAGACAGACCTCCTGTGCTTCCTGGGAGGCTGTCAGGGTGGAGCCAGATAACAAAGGCTGTAAATTCTCTATTTTTAATTTAAAGAACTATAACCCAGGTGGGAGACTAAGGGATCAGAGAAAAAAGATGCAGTCACCTCAGCTCTCCCCCATATCTTTTCCTCTTTCCACTGCAGATATGAGGATGTATGACACAAGTTATATGTTGTGTTATAACATATGTTATATGTTCTTAAGTTATATTAAGAAATACAGCAAGAGAAAGATCCCAATGACAACTGCAGCAATAACAAAGATTATCAAGAAATTAACTTCAAAAGAAATGTACAGGATTAACGTAGAGAAAGTTATTGGAGAAATAACTACTGAGGTAAGAAGAATAAAAAGAAGAATAAATGTAGAGAGATGACTTTCAGTTGGATGACAGGAAGACTTTATATTCCAAAGAAGCTAATTCCCCCAAAATTCATTTGTAAAGTTCATTCAATCCTAATAAGATTGCATCATGATTATTTGTGAAATTTGATGTGACCTCAAAGATCAGATGGGAGAATAAACATGTTGGGATATTTAGGAAATTCTGAGTTGGAAGGGATTAGAAAACTTGCTCTACCACAAATATATGATGAAGCTAAAATTTATATAACAATTTATGTTATAAAATGTGTTATGAGGCTATAAAGATGTTTGCAGTGTGCTACTGGTGTGGTAATAAATAATCTGATCAGTGGAACAGAGCTGAGGTCTGAAATAGACTCCAAGGTACAGAGAAGTTTTGTTTTCCCAAATTTACTGCAGTAATTTCCCAATTTTCTTTATTATAGTCCTCCTCCTCCTTTTATTAGCCTCCTTCTAGCCTTTCTCCTCAAAACATCCAGAGTTATGGCCTCAAAACATAATAGAGTTACATAAACCTTTGGCTTAAACCTTTTGACAGTTTTCCATGCAATTGAAGTTAAATCCATATTCCTACCCTGAATCCCGGGATCCGCTGTCCTGCTAACCTAATTTCTCAGCACATTTCTCCACGCTCAGAAGGTCTCAGCCACACTGGCCGGTTTTCTTTTTCTCCAAAGAGTCAGATTATTTTTCCTTTGGACCCTGTGCATGCACTGCTTTCTCCACATGGCATTCTTGTCCCCAGGCTCTTCGTGAGCCTGACTCCCTCTCTTGCTTTGAGCTCCAACTTAAATTCAATGGGACCTCCTTCAAGCAGTCTATAAGAGGAAGCTGCCCTACCCTCTGCCCCGTCATTCTCTCTCTGCACTGTATTTGTTTCCTTTTTTTCAAGTTGTTATTGTTTACCTGCTTATTATTATCCCTCCACCATACTGTAAGCTCCAGTGTGTGGCACCCTATGGGAGGAATTAGGCTTTGTTCATCACTGTCTTTCCAGATTCTAGCACAATACCTGACACCCTAGGCATTCAACTGATGTTTGTTGAGTGAAAGAAGGAATGCATGCATAAATAATTAATAAAGGTAGGCTTTCAGATCAGTGAGGTTATTGAAATAATGTTTGGTTAGAACAACAACAACAAAAAAAAAACACTAACTTTTTATGCAAAAATAAATTTAAGGTTGATAAAAGTTTTAAATTTAAATTGTAGAACTATAACATTTCATAAAGGAAATACCAATGTTTTTATGTATCTTATGAGCTAATACATGAATACCATTCTTGACAGTGACAAAATTACTCTTACGCTAAAATTTTGTTAGAAGTATATATTTTTTCCTGTAGCTCAGATGGTAAAGATGCCTTCAATGCAACAGATCTGGGTTTGATCCCTCTGTCAGGAACATCCCCTGGAGATGGAAATGACAACCCACTCCAGTATTCTTGCCTGGAGAATTCCATGAACAGGGGAGCCTGGGGGGCTCCAGTCCATGCAGTTGCAAAGAGTCAGACATGACTGAGCTACTAACAAACATATATTTTTTCATTGGTGTGTATGAAAACCTCATGCTCTTAGCAACATTACTGTCCCTCATCTCTCAATGTCAAAAACTTAAACAAGATAGGAGCTTACTTTGCTCTTAAAAAAATTACCTAGCTAAGCAGTTTAAGGTTGGTAGGATGACTCTGCAGCCCTTAACTTGCATCTTCCATCTCCCAGCCAATGGGAAGGGGAGGGGAAGGGAAACATAGGATGTCTTATTCTTTGGAAACCTAGGAGCTAGCCCCATGGTCATGACATGCATCTTTTTCTGTTCATATTTCACTGACCAGAGCATGGCCATGCCTAGCTGCAAGGGAGACTGGGAAATACAGTCTTTAGTTGGACAGACTTCTTCCAAGCTCAAATTTGGAAGTTCCATTCTTAAAAGATGGGAGAATGGTTGTTTATGGACATATTGGAATCCAAAGAGGAACTTGGCCCTAATGTCACTGTTTATTTTTTTTCCCCTTCATCCATGTTTTGCCTTATACTAGTTTTTAAATTTAGTTTTACCTAGATTTTTCCCCTTCTGAAACTCAAGATTAAAAGTTCACAGGGCAGTGTATGCTTTTCTGATCAGTATCACTTTCCTCACTCTTATTCACTCCATTTTCTCTTAGAAAATGCATTGCCTTTGGAATATGGACTGATTCAAAAAGCCAAACCAGATGTCTCAGCACCATCCATGTTCCAGGTATTTTTTTTCCAAGACCCTTTTTCCTGAGACTTCAAAAATCATGTCCATTAACCTGATTTTGTAGAGCAGGAGTCAGTGAATTTTCCTGTAAAGCAAATGTTTTAGGCTTTCTTGGTCACATAGGGTCTTGGTTGCATCCTTTTTTAAATTTATTTTACAGCTCTTTAAAATATAAAAATTATTGTTAGCTTTCATATAGTACAAAAACAGGCTGCTAGCCTATATTTGGTACACAGGCCATAGTCAGCTTACTCTTGTAGAGAAATGAGTGGTCATGTGTGTCTGTATATTTCTCTTGAGCAATGAAGGAGTGGAAGTTACAGTATTCCTTCACCAGATGGTATATATCAAGGGACTATAAGAAATTTCTTGTTCTTTGTAACCCTGATATAGATTTATTTGCTGCTAGAGACAGTATGATGACCAAAAATTATGATACAGTCCATATCATGAAGTTTTCTGCTCGATTTATATCATGTCACTGGAATGAGTGGTGCAGTTTGTCATATATATCAGTGTCTTTTTAAATGTTATAAATAACACATCTATACATGCCTGTGTTAGAAGAACACTGATGATACCCTAATAACTTAGACAGTATGCAGCTTAGAAATTATTCTCTAGTTCTGAACTTACAAATGCCTACAGATTCTCTCTGAATATGCATTAAATCATACATTATATAATTAATCAGCAAGTATTTACTGAACACCTATCACATTACCAGGCACTGTACTAGATTCTGGGAAGGCAACAGTGATCAAAGTCCCTACACTCCAGCAGGGGGAGCTCAGGTACAAGAGGAGAGAGAGGGACAATGGTCCAATAAGCAAGTGCATTTCAAACACGTAGGGTGCTGACAAGGGCTGTGAAGGAAGAGAAATAGATGTTGTTTGAAGGGGCTGTCTTAGAGCCGTCGAGCCGTCAGTAATCTCTTAGCTGAGGTGAGAGTTGAACTAAGTCCAGAAAGCCCCCAGAGAGCAAGCTCTGCAGGTATCCAGGAAACAGAGGCAAAGGCGCTTTCAGGATCAGCAAGGGGCCAGCTGACTGGAGAGCAGAGCGTGAAAGGGGAGTGTGTTGTAAAGAAGGTCAGAGGACTTACAGAAGCCAGAGAGTGTAAGACCTTGTAATCATGGCAAGGACTTCGGAGGGTTTTAATCCAAGCAGGGTTTTGATCTGACTTAGGTGTTAAAAGGACCACTCCGGGTGTTGTGCAGAGAGTAGACTAGGAGCAGATGGAAGCAGAGACTGGGTGGGATGCGGTTATATAGTGCAGGTGAGATGACAGTGCTTGCACTGGGTGTTCGTAGGAACTGTAACTGTTTTCATGTGGCGCGGCACATAAGAAGCAGGTTTGTCTTGAGTTAAATATACTTCTAATCCTGGAGGGATCCAGTAGCACCTAATTGTCCATCCCAGTATAGGTGTTGCTAGCCAAGACCTATTTCAGTGGAAAACACAGACTAATTAAACTGGAATTTATTATATGGTTTACTTTTATATCTCAAAATCTAGACATTGCCATGTTATTATTACTAATAAAGAGTCCTGGCTATAAATTAGGATGACTTCATGAGGCAGTGCTTCCTTTAATATTGAAGAGTTAATGGAACTCTATTTAGAGCTGAGTTATGTAGAGCACTAATCTTCCAGCAATGGCTTGATTTTCAACCCTCTCTTTACATCACTGGATTGCTCTGTGGCAATAAGGAATGAACACAAACAAATGTAACTCTATGCTTAACAATGCAAGGCAACAACTGCATATAAACAAAGCTAAGCTCACAGTGGATTCACAATTAATTGTTGTGAGTGACAACTGAGTGATGGATTTTAGCATTTAAAAATTAACACATTCAAGTGCTGAGGATACCATAGTAAATTAGAGGGCTATGAATACCCTCCAAGTTAATTTATTTTTTTCTAATTTACTGCCAAGAAGTGTCTTAGCTGCAAGGTAAATGAAGCTTATTATTTCATCTCTACCTTCATTTCTCTTCCATTTTTTGAAGTTCACTGCAATGCTGAGTTTGGCATTTTTTTTCCTTTCCCACATTCCTCCAACACATTTACTAGTTTTGGGTAGTAGTCTCTCAAAAAAAATTTATTTTTTTGAGGGTATTTTATCACTGCAAATGCATCCTCTTGCTAAGATTAATCTTTCTTATTTTAACTTTTTAGATAGCTGTAACTTTTATAAAGGAAAGTATACAGATTTAAGTAAACTATACAGCTTAATGAATTTTCATATATATATTTATTCATATAACTAGTACCTAATTAAGATATATTTACAAAATCCCATATAATCCCTGTGTATCCTACTAGTCAGTACTCCATCAATGGAAGTGATAGTCAGCTCTCTATCTCCATAGTTTTGCCTTTTTTTGAGCTTCATACAAATGAAATCATGTAGTACACGTTCTTTTGACCCTTGTTTCTTTTGCTCTATATTATGTATGTGAAATTCATCCAAGTTGTCACATGTAGAAGATCATTTTTTTTTTAAGATCATTTTTTTCACTGCTGTTTATTATTCCACTGTGTCAACATAGATAATTTGTTTTTCCATTGTACTCTTGATGGACTTTGGCTATCTCCAGGTTTGGGCTATTATGAATAAAGTTACTATGAACATTTTTATACATGTCTGGTAGTGGGCATGCATGCTCACTTATGTTGACTCTGTACCTGGAGGTGGAGTGCTGAGTCAGAGGATCTATGTAGGCTGACTACTTTTTGCACCAAACAGTGCTTTTTATCAGTGGACAAAGAATAGATTAGAGCCAGACAGTAGTGTCTGAGTGTTATAGGAATAATTGAATAGAGTGTTTAATTGAACTACTTGGAACTGTTTGCTTGGTTGTTACTTTTCTTTTTATAAAATGCAGAGAGGAACCACAATGAGATAGCACCTCATCATTAGATATCATCATTAGGATTACCATTATAAAAAAAAAAAAACAAAAACAGAAAGTAGCAAGTGTTGGTAGGAATGTGGAGAAATTAGAAGCTTTGTGTATCGATAGCAACGTAAAATGGTGTAACTGCTATGAAAAACCGTATGGAGGTTCCTCAAAAAATTAAAAGTAGAACTACCATCAGTTCAGTTTCTCAGTTGTGTCCAACTCTTTGCAACCCCATGGACTGCAGCATGCCAGTCTTCGCTGTCCATCACCAACTCCCAGAGCTTACTCAAACTCATGTCCATTGAGTCGGTGATGCCATCCAACAAACTCACCCTCTGTCGTTCCCTTCTCCTCCCACCCTCAATCTTTCCCAGCATCAGGGTCTTTTCCAGTGAGTCAGTTCTTCACATCAAGTGGCCACAGTATTGGAGTTTCAGCTTCAGCATCAGTCCTTCCAATGAATGTTTAGGACTGATTTCCTTTAGGATGGACTGGTTGGATCTCCTTGCAGTCCAAGGGACTCTCAAGTCTTCTCCAACACCACAGTTCAAAAGCATCAATTCTTCAGTGCTCAGCTTTCTTTATAGTCCAACTTTCACATCCATAATGACTACTGGAAAAACCATAGCTTTGACTAGACGGACCTTTGTTGGTAAAGTAGTGTCTTTGCTTTTTAATATGCTGTCTAGGTTGGTCATAGCTTTTCTTCCAGAACTACCATAGGATCCAGAAATCCCATTTCTGGATATATACCCTAAAGAATGGAAAACAGGATTTCAAGGAGATATTTACATGCTCATGCTCATTGCAGCAGTATTCATAATAGCCTAGAGGTAGAAGTAACCAAGATATTCATGGGCAGACTAATGAATCAAGAAAAAGTTGTATGTACATACAATGGAATATGATTGAGCCTTAAAGAGTAAGGAAATCCTGTCAAGTGCTACAACTTGGATGAACCTGGAGAACATTATACAAAGTGAAATAAGCCAGTCAGAAAAAGATGAAGCATGATAACACCTTACATAATGTACTTAAAATAGTCAAAATCACAGAGACAGCAAGTAATAGGTGGTTGCCAGAGGCTAGGGAGAGATGGGGGAAAGGCAAATTGTTGTTCGATGGATATAGAGTTTCAGTTTTGCAGTATGAAAAAATTGCAAAACAATATGCTTAAGGTTAATACTACTGCATTGTACATTTAAAAATGGTTAAGATCTTAAACAAAAAAAGATAGGTGTTATTTTTTTAAGAAACCTTATAGCTTTGATTGAAAAATACTCCTCTCTGGTTTCAGGCAAACACATCTTAACAAAATAAGAGGCAGACTGGTCTCTATTAGATTTACATGTTTTATAAATGTTTGTAGAACACAAATGTATTTGCTCCCATAGGCTTCCCTGCTCCCTTGTTAAACCAATATGAATGGTTTGAGGGAAAATAAGATCCTTGAAATTGAATAAACTTACATAAATAATTTTTAAAAGGCAGTGAGAGGTGATTACTGGTCTATAAAGATTAAGAATTTACAAGTTCAAGACACTTACTCTCTAACTCTTTGATTAAATTGATCTACTTTTGTATTTCTGATCTTTGCATGAAACAAAAAACCTTGAAGTTACAGTGACTCATAAATAACGGTAGTGAAGCTTTAAGTCCTTGACCTAGCTGGTTGCAGGTTGTCAATAGACATGATGGAGTGTAAGGACCTCTTGACAACAGCTCTGCTGGTGCTGGAGGCCCTACCCTACAGTGGAGCAGAACGCTACCTCTGTGGGCGGGAACCACTGCCTGCCTCTCTGCTGTGGGCACTGGACCTTTAGGAGCAAAGCTGAGGCTTTAGTGAGATATCATAACTTTCCCCAAATGGTCATGAATGTAGGTAAGCCATAGAGCATCACAGGCACGCAACTGTAAATGAAGGGCAGGCTTTCCAGCGATGGGATATTCTTGGCCCTTAGTTCTTCTAACCTCAGCTTCCTGAGTTGACCTTATTTGAAAATAGAATGGGTTATTCAGAGGCTCAGAAAGAGTTCCTATTTATTGTTATGGGATTTGTGAATTTTTTTTAACCTCTATCAGGGCATGAGCAGGGATGGTCTTGGGCAGTCTTTGACCTTGGGCCTCATGCTGCCTGCTCTGTCTTTGCCGTCAGGCTCAGGATCTAATTTCAGAGTCAAAGGTTAGAATGCTGCCCCCATTTTGCCGCTTCCTAAATAGCCCCGGATAACAGCACTGTAATGGCTAAAATAAGAAGTCTTATTTTTCTCATTTGCTCATTTTTAATACAGCAGATAATCTAAACTGTAGTATTATACATTTTCCTTGCAATGAAAATGTATAATAAAACTTTTTACTTAGAATGAAAAAATAGTGTAAGCATTTTAAATTATTTTTCTTTAATTTTTTTTGCTTTTCTTTCTTTTTCCCCTTCCTTCTCTTTTTTCCCTCCCTCTCTTCTCCTTTCCCTTCCTTTCCCCCTCCCTCCTTCTTTTCTTCCTTCTTCTCTCTCTTTTTCTCCCCCCTTTCTTCCTCTCTCCTTCCTTGCTTCCTTCCTTTCCCTCTCTCTCCCTTCCTCTTTATCTCTCTGTGCTCTCTTCTCTTTAGATGCCAACTGAGTCCCTTTGAAGTAGAGGTCTGGACTTTGAACTCTAGAGTCAGATAATCCAAGCTGGGCTCTCACTAGCTGTGTAACTCTAGGAAACCTCTTACCCCTCCATGCATCTTTTCTTCTGTTACAAAACAAAGACGATGATAGTGTTTCCCTTAGTGTTACTGTGATGATTATATGAGATGTTTTGTGCTTGCTTATAGTAAGTACTTGATGTTTAGCTGCTACTATATATTACTAACATGCCATAGTTATGTGTGTAAGTAACAACAAGAACATTGATTTGAAGTAAGAAAAACCAGGAAAAAAGTTCGTAAGAGCAAGCAAAAAGCTAAATGTGATGGCAAAACTATTGGAAGAGATCTTGAAATTGCTAATTAAATGTTCAGGAGAGAAGTGAAAAGTAGGAAAAACACACAATTTTGGTCTAGGAAACAACAAGAATAAGATTGTTGCTTTAAATGAAAGAAAGTTATTTCAGGCCATAAGATACAACAAGGGAATTTTCCTATGTCATGAGCACCATTTGTACTGGTGAGACAGGTTCAGGTGATTATATTTCTCTGAAGTACATCAGAGATTAGAAAAAATTTGAGCTTACCAATCACCTGGCCCAATACAGTCATATTATAGGTGGAAAGACTAGGATTCGAAGAGGTTCAGCTCTTTGCCTAAGGTTACACATCTTCTGGTGGCAGAGCTGGACCAGAACCGGGTCCCCTGAGGGCAGTCCAGGGACCATTCTACTGGAGCACATGGCTTTCAAAATGTGACAAGATGGAAAAGCCCAGAGAACTTTCATGCTGGAGTGAGAATAACTTTGCATTCACATCAGGGATCATTTTTCACACCCGGAATTCAAAGCATCTGCAAACAGATATCATAATCTCAGTTTTACAAGTGGAAAAAACCAGGAATGGAGAGAGGCTCTCCATCGACTGGCTTCATTGCCCAGCTTCAGGCTCCGGGAAAGCAGCTCTCAGGTCCATGCAGGCTGGTGGATGAACCTGCAGATACCTGCCTCTGATGCTGGGACACCTTCCAGTTTGCTTCTATTGCCCACTTCTGTCTTCCTTCATCACTGTCTTCTTCCCTACCAAATGTAAGGAGCCCAAAGGAGGGATATATATTTTGTTGTTCATAGACAAACCCCTACCTTCTTGAACAAGTACCTGGCATTTATTTGACTATCAATGAATATTTCTTAAATGAATGAAGAAAAAAATAGATTCTCTGGGTTTCTCCAAACAGTCACTTGGATTGGCTGATGTACTGGGGCCATGTGTCTAGGCTCTGATTCTGAGACCTCTACTATATGTTGGCCAGTCCCATGGTCTACAGTCTTGGAGTCTGAGTGAAAGGAACCTGCCTTTGGACCATGGCCTGGATTCCAGAACATGAGCTGCTAAGCAAATTCTCTGCTCCACCCAAGACTGATAAGAAAGAGGGTAAGATTCCAGAAGACTGGACTTCTGTAATTCAGAAGTGTAAAAAGGAATCCTCCAAACCCTGTATATTGTGAGAACTCTGTTGAGGATTCACTAGTGAAGTCAGTGAAGTAGCCCCTCTGGGAGAAAGACTAGACCCAAACGCCCATATATGTAAATACAGTGAATCCAAACAGGGCCTTCCTCCACTGGGTTCATCCAACCCACCGTTATCAAGGCTAACTCACCCTCCAGACTGGGTGTGTGAGGCTTCCTTTAGGCTGAAGTTTCCCTGGATGTTTATGGAGTTTACCTCCCCTGCAAAAACAGACTGCTTCATCGCTGCTATCACAGAGCTGGACAGCTAAACGTCTTTAGGCGTTTGCTTCATTTCTTTAAGCCAAACAGTTTCAGTGTGGGGACTTCCCTGGTGGTCCAGTGGCTAAGACTCCGAGCTCCCAAAGCAGAGGGCCTGAGTTTGACCCCTGGTGGAGTCGGACACGCCCGAGAGACTGACACATACACACTTGGGAACCAGCTCCTACATGCCACCACTAAAGACCCTGCGTGCCACAGCAAAGATCAATGATCCCGTGTGCTGCAACCAAGACCCCGTGCAGCCGAATAAATAAACAGATACTAAAAACACAGAAAGAGTTTGAGTCCCTGGTGAAGCAGCCCTCCAGTCACCAACTTACATGTGTGACAGAAAGCCTTCCCCAAAGGCCGCCTTATACAGAACTGCTACCTCTCCTGACTCCTAGATGCTGTCTCTAAGGCTTGATAGAGTCCCCAGTGAGGCCCTGTGAGTTCGTGCTGCCTTCACTGCTGTGGTCACCTTCCCAGACGGTATGTTTGTCCTCCCAACACTCTCCACTTCTGATATTTCACACCACTTTAGGAGTCATGCCAAAGATGAACTGAAGGTGACCTTCTCCTCTGATATACGTCACAGGAAGATGATCAAGTTATATCAGAGTATAAGTTCCCCTGGCTGTTGGCAAATACATTGTTCATGATGAAGCACCTCAAAGTGGATATGGTGTTTCATTTCTCATCCAGCGAGAGCAACTTTATCATCATCATCTACAGCTAAACTGGGCTGGTCAGAATAAAAAAAGTGACCATCTTAAGCTGGCACATCCACATCGGTCACACGTGGCTGACTAATGGCAACATGCTGCTTCTGGAAAAAAGGATGGACAAGCACTTCCAGGCCACGGGGACATTTTCAGTGCCCTCGGCTTCAGCCCTGGATGTTCCTATCTTTATGCTGTCCTGTGATACAGGGGTTCAAAGGAAAGATGATAAGTAACTGAAATGAGAAATAGCATCTGCAACACAAGCTAGTCCATGCACACATTTGACCAGGTCTTCTGATGACCCAGCTCGACCTGCTGCTACACAGCTAACCTGTGAGCTCATATTGGCAGACCAGATAAAACCCCTTCTCATCAAGCCTTTAAAAATAAAGATCTTAGTTTATGACTCCTAGAAAGGATATAAGGATGGAAGAAGCCTTTTCCTAGAAATAATCCTTGACCCTATGCAGCCTTAAAGGCAATTGTAATAGGTGTGGGCAGTCCTGTGTTACCAACCTATCTATTGGAGAAAACTGTTCTATGGCCTAGGAGTGTTGGGTCACCGTTTGTGAGGAGCACTGTCATTATTAGAGAAGGAAGCAGAGGTGGGCTTTTATCTTGTTCTATACCTCTTCCCCTGGTGAACAAGTCTGCCCTGTGTTTGTTGGGAAGCTGAAGTGGGTGGGCCATTGATGGGTCGTCAATTTAAAAACAAGACCAGAGGAAATTCCCTGGTGGCCCAGTGGTAAGGACTCCATACTCTCACTGCTGAAGGCCGGCATTCAATCTCTGGTCAGGGAACTAAGATCCCCCAAGCTGCGTGGCCAAAAAAATAAGAAAAGCCCAGCATGACTCTCCCTTCTGCCTGGGCTCCAGTAACAGTACCAAAGTTTAGAATATTCCACCAGTCACCAGGCTGTAGGCTTAAGAAAGGAAGTCAAGAAATGTTTTTCAAATAGCTTATTATCAGAGGAAATGTCAGCTGAGTCAGGTACATTGTTCCTCAAATGGCCCCTACTGTTGTAGGATTTAATTGGAGTGAATAGTTGAAGCAGGACAAAAATGGTTTTTCCTTGGGGACCCATGTACTCAGTTAAAAGGCCAAAACAGAAATACTTATGCAGTGACTTTCTTCCTAAAAATTCAGAACACTTCAAAAATTTCCACAAATTGTATTCACAGCAAAACCCTGAAGGTTAGTACACTTATGATGCAAATATGTTTTTAGGGCAGTTACATGTGTTCCCATAATTCCTTTTATAGCCATGCATATTCATTAGAAACACTGAAAATTTATTAAGAAATCACCAAATGTTTTCAAGGGCTGCAAATGCAAACCATATGCTGGGAGAAGAGAGTTTTAGAGAGATTCTGAGAACTTAAAGAACGATCAGCTCATTAAGTCTTCCTGCAGTGTATATATTTCAGTTTCAATATTTAAGCTCTAGATATTTTCACTTGTTTGTCTTGAATGGAGAAATTTGATTTTAAAGTCTTTTCTTGTAATGAATATGCATCTTTTCATCATTTCTGCTTTTTTAAAGTAGATGCTATGTTATTTGGTATTCTATGATGATATGCTCAAGTCCTATATGAGATATGTCAATTCCTCATTGTAACTTGGAGTCTTTAATGTTATAAAGCAATTCTACCCACCAGAACTTTCTTGTGATGATATGGGAATGGTTTCTGCACTAAATAAATTAATGAATGAACTAAAATTAAAGATTCATTTCCTTGGTCACTTTACTATGTGTTGCTCCTGGCTACTGAAGTGGACAGCATGGTTATATAGTATCTTCTTTGTTTTGATTAATACATTTTTGGCTTGAATTCTACCTTGTCGGATATCAGAACCTTGACTCCTGCTTTCCTTCTGTTTGCTTTTGACTGGCACAGCTTTGCATAGCCTTTTATTTCTAGCCCTTCTGAATCACTTTCGTTTTAGGCAAGTCTTTTATATACAGCACAGAGCTGAGTTCTACTTTTATTCTAGGATAGCTAACTTTATCGGTATAACCTCTATGTCTGATCTCATTTCTTTCATTTTTAAAGACGTATTATAAATACTAAGAGTGTCTCTCCTGTGCACTGGTTTCACATTCTGAGCAAAATAAAATTAGCTTACATCCTCTCTTATCTCTTGTTTGCTTTCCAATTTTAGTCAATAATATTATCTTTCTTAGTGTTTATCTTTGTATTCTTAGGTGTCTACAGTTCTGTTTGTCAGCATTAAATAATAGCCTATAACCCCTCTTGTTGCTCATGATGCAGTTAATGTTATTCTACTTACCCCATTCTCTCCCTCCTTTTATCCTCCAAAATTGTATTATGAAAATTTCCAAACTTACAGTGAGGTCAAAAGATTTTTACAGTGAACACTCATATGCCCACTATCCAGATAATTAACATATTTCTTTACTTTATCAATATGTGTCCATCTAGCCATCCGTCAATCCATCTCATTTTTTTCATGCATTTCAAAGTAATCTGTAGACATTAGTACCTTTACTTTTAACTATCTCAGCATACATATTGTTAACTAGAGTTTAATATTTGTTTAACATATTTTTTCTTTTGATGTAGAACTTGAATGCTCTAAAGCACCCAGATCTTAAGTATACCTCTGCAAGTTTTGAAAATGACATGCACCTGTGTAACCCAACCCCTAACAAAATATAAAAGGTTACCATTATCCACTCCTCCCACCCCCCAGATTTCCCTCATGCTCCTTCGCAGTTAAGTCTCACTCACCTCCTAAAGGCAAACTTCTAATTTTTTTCCACCATAAATTAGTTTCACTGGTTTAAAAACATCACAGAAATAGAATTATACAGTACGTACTTACTGAGTAAGAGTTCTTTCATTCAGACATTCATTTTATTCAGACTCAAAGACATGCATAAAGTCTTTGAGACACACCCATGCTGCTGCCTGTATCAGTGATTTATTCCTATTTGTCGCTCAGTGCTAGTTCATTTTAAGAACAATGGCAGTTTGTTGTATATTCTCTTATTAACATACTTTGTGTCCAGTTGGGGCTATTAGGAGTAAAGCTTCTATGAACATTAGGGTACACATGTTTTGGGGAGTGCTTAAAAATTTCTCTTTGGTCAGTACCCAGGAGCAGAATTAATTGTAGGGTATGACATAGGGGTATGTTTAATTTATAAGAAATTTTGAGACCACTTCCCAACTGGTTGTACCATTTTATAACCACATTTTCACTGCATAAGAGTGCTGATTTCTCCACATTCCTTACCAATTTTTGTGTTGTCCATCTTTTAAAATGTTATTCATTCTAGTGGATATGTGCTCAATTGCTCAGTCATGTCCAACTCTGCAGCCTCATGGACTGTAGCCCCCAGGCTCCTTTGTGGATGGAATTTTACAGGCAGAATACTGGAGTGGGTTGCCAGTTCTTACTCTAGAGGATCTTCCCAACCCAGGGATCAAACCCGGGTCTCCTGCGTTGCGGGCAGATTCATTACCAACTGAGCCACCAGGGAAACAGAATGTTTTTAAGTCTTAACTATCCTGGAGATTTTCCCTTTGCCTCACTACCAGTTTTGAATTTGTCTATACCTGTGAAAGCACTTAATAAATCTAAGTTATTAGGAAAATGTGTTCAATATTACTACTACTACCGCTATTCACTACTATTTATTTTTCTGCCATACCACATGGCATGTGGGATCTGAGTTCCCTAGCCAGAGATCAAACCTTTGCCCTCTGCAACGGAAGCATGGATTCTTAACCACTGAACTACACCAGAAGTCCTTCCCTACTATTTTTATAGTGAGAGGTTTATATCTTAGAAGGCAGAGGTGGTTTCCCTAAAGCAAGACTAGAACACTAAGGCTAGAAACACTAGGCATAGTTTATTCAGTTGATAAGCCCAAACTTTAGATAACTTAGTTTCCTATATAAACTTGGAACCCGGATGTGAATTAAATTTCAATTACTGATTCTTCGGAAACCTTTGAGTAATTACAAGTTGGGTAACACAGCTGAATTCATAGGGTATGCATTTTTTTTTTTTTTACTTAAATCTTTCTGCATTTAAATCTTCCTTACTTAGCAAGTCTGTATAAGGAACAAGGAATCCATTATCTTAAAATACATTAAAGATTTTGAAGAAATCTCTTGTGGGCACAGACACTAGCATCCGATCTAACTGAGTTAATGTGAGATAATCCAGGGAATTCAATATGCTTCTGTTTATGTAATATGAACATCACGATGATTTCCAAACACGTCACCCTGGTATAAAAATAAAGCTATATAATAAAACAGAAGGAAGTAAAAAAAGAAATATGTAACTTACAGCATGTTAGAATTGTTAAATATTGACTTGTGTAAAAAGATTGAACTTATCTAACACTACATTGGCAACAGACGAGAATAGAATAAGAACAGAGGATTTTTGCTCATTTCCCATGAAGATAAGACCTGAAGTTTTCATGAAGACAGTCAGTCCTCTGATCACTGGTGTAAAAAATAACTACATAGAATCTTTGCCTTCCATGAAAATTTTAGTTTCAGAATAGAAATTGGTATATTAAATGTTTTTTCTTATAAAAACATACAAGTTTCAAATGTAAAAAATATAATTGCATATAAGATTATAAAATGAAAACCCCCACTGCTACCCCCATAACTGATCTAATGTCACAGAAAAATCACTAATATTAATAACTTAGTGTTTCAGACATATAAATGTATTTTATGTAGTATTATAAATTTATAAATTGTATAATTTATAAGTATACTTTTTTGCATTAATAGAATATGTAGTCTTATCTTTCTTCATTTGACACCATATCTTGGACATGTTTCCATGTTAGTTCACATAGATGTGCCCTTTTCCTTTTAAATGGATCGATAGTATATAGCAGGCTATTGTATGAATATGCCTTAATTAAGTGAATGAATCACCTGCTGATTAATAGTCAATTTATTCCCAGTTTTTTGATACTATAAACTGCACTGTGGTAAATACTCTTTTACATATATTTATCTACCAGGAGAACTTATATTTTTTTTTAGATGTGAAATTTTAAGATGACAAGGAAAGGTTATTTTATTTATTTATTTTTCTTTTATTTTTATTAGTTGGAGACTAATTACTTTACAATATTGTAGTGGTTTTTGCCATACATTGACATGAATCAGCCATGGATTTACATGTGTTCCCCATCCTGATCCCCCCTCCCACCTCCCTCTCCACCCGATCCCTCTGGGTCATCCCAGTGCACCAGCCCTGAGCACTTGTCTCATGCATCCAACCTGGACTGGCGATCTGTTTCACACTTGATAATATACATATTTCGATGCTGTTCTTTCAGATCATCCCACCCTCACCTTCTCCCATAGGGTCCAAAAGTCTGTTCTATACATCTGTGTCTCTTTTTCTGTCTTGCATATAGCATTATCATTACCATCTTTCTAAATTCTATATATATGCGTTAGTATACTGTATTGGTCTTTATCTTTCTGGCTTACTTCACTCTGTATAATGGGCTCCAGTTTCATCCATCTCATTAGAACTGTTTCAAATGAATTCTTCTTAACGGCTGAGTAATATTCCATGGTGTATATGTACCACAGCTTCCTTATCCATTCGTCTGCTGATGGGCATCTAGGCTGCTTCCATGTCCTGCCTATTATAAACAGTGCTGCGGTGAACATTGGGGTGCACGTGTCTCTTTCAGATCTGGTTTCCTCAGTGTGTATGCCCAGGAGTGGTATTGCTGGGTCATATGGTAGTTCTATTTCTAGTTTTTTAAGGAATCTCCACACTGTTCTCCATAGAGGCTGTACTAGTTTGCATTCCCACCAACAGTGTAAGAGGGTTCCCTTTTCTCCACACCCTCTCCAGCATTTATTGCTTGTAGACTTCTGGAAAGCAGCCATTCTGGCTGGCGTGTAATGGTACCTCATTGTGGTTTTGATTTGCATTTCTCTGATAATGAGTGATGTTGAGCATCTTTTCATGTGTTTGTTAGGAAAGGCTATTTTAAATTTTGATGCGTAACGATAAATTGTACTATATGTTTGTTATAGTTGCTTGGAAGATGACCAATAAGAGTAACAGAAATTCAAGATGTTGAGGCCACATTAAAACTGATGTCTGTTATCAACAGAGCAAACTTGAGCAAATTCTGAGAAATAGTTAAGGACAGGGAAGCCTGGTGTGCTGCAGTCCACAAAGAGTCAAACATGACTTAGCGACTGAACAACAACAGCAAATCTATTATTAAGTCATTATTTTTGTTATGAGAGATACATTGAGACTGGGGAGAGGGAATTCCCTGGTGATCCAGTGAATAGGACCATGTTCTTAAAGCAGGGGACCCCAGTTTGATATCTGGTCAGAGAACTAGATCCCATACTCAACAACTTAAAGATCCCGCATGCTACAACTAAGGCCAATGCAGCCAAATAAATAAATAAATATTTTTTAAAAAGACTGGTGAGAGATTTCAAGGTACTGATCAACTATTTTACAACATGGAGAAGTAATGAAATAGAAGATATACTCTTCACCTTTTTATAAAATGGCAACCAGAGGACTTACCTCATAGGGCTTTTGTGTTGATTTAGTGAGCTAATAGCTGTAAAATTCCTTCGATTAGTACCTGGCAGCTAGTAGGTACTCAACAAAGTATTACTGATATTTCTATAAAGAGTATTTGTTCTCATAAAAGAGTCCTCTCTTAGCTTTCATGATCTTAGTTAAATAACTCCTTTTGGCTTCTGCTTTCATCAAGTTGGAGATCATTGGTAAACACCTAATACTATTTAGTGTGAACAAGAGACAGTTTGTATTTAAAAATGAGTGATCATATTTTATGCTGCAAGATGTGGGAGGCGGGGGATAATTAGTCAGGGCAAGTGTTGGGGCCAGTAGGGTCTGCCATATGCCAAGGGTCAGTGCCTGAAAGACGAGTGGTACCAGCACCAGCTCTGATGTCAGGAAGTGAAGGCAGGCCAAGAGTCAATGATCGAGATGACTCACAGGTAACAGGACACCCAGATGTCGGGAGTTAAGAGGAAGCCAGGAGCCTGGCTCCTGACACAGGAAGGCTCAGGCCAAGGCAAGCTCCGAAGCTGTGAAATTCAAGGTGGCCAACCAGGGGCCCAGGGAGACCAAAGTGCACCTCTGTGTCAGAGAGACCTGGCTAATAGCTGTTTCTGAGCTGCTCCAGGCCAGAAGCCAATCACAGAAGAGCTTGTCTAGATTCTTCAGGTACAAGTAGGTGAATGAGGCCATGGAAAGTCAGGTCTGATATAGGAAGAAAGAAGAAATAAGCTTTCTGCGGTAGTTGCAACACACTGTGATGGAATCCTTCTACAGCAAGGTGTTAGAAGAGTTATACACGCTTGTATTAGTGACCCTGCGTCCGCTGTCATCCCTTGGGAAATGAAATGCTGCTGTGTTCTTTTCTTGGCATTTCTAAAGAAATCAAATATCTAAAATTCATACAGCTTTGTTGAGTTGCAAGCAGTTATGGCACTAAAGCCTCCATTGCATGTTCTGTCTCTGTCTTATCCTCACCTCTGTGTCTTCCTTACGGAGACTGGGAGGGGAGTCTGTGGGAGACATGGCTATGTGCTGCTGCGGGGTAGGTGGGGAAGGGTTGCATAAGCTCTGTTAGAAGCATTGCTCGTATACTTGGAACCATGAAATATGTATGGAAGCATAAGTAACTGTCCGAGGTCAATGCCTAGAAAACAGTGCTAAGGCTAAATCTTAAAACACTTCACTGGGGAGCCCAATCCCAGGAAGTGAGAGGGAGGCAGAGGAAGAAGGAGGGCAGGTTATGAAGTGGTGACAAGTGCTGTTGATTGCTCATTCCTGTAGGATGTCTTCAGAAACCTGCTGTGGAGGTGTGACAACTCCATCCTGGGGGTGTAATCCACCAACTTCCATTTCCATTGATCAAAATTTGCTCTGCAGGGCGTTTCTCCCTCTAAGCTGTCTGTCTGGGAGGCTGGGTCCAAGATGGCAGCTGTGGCATCTGCAGCATAAGGCACAATCCTCAGGGCAAGTGGGAGTGTAGACACGTCCTCAGGGCAAGTGGGAGTGTAGACATGTCCTCAGGGCAAGTGGGAGTGTAGACACGTCCTCAGGGCAAGTCGAAGTGTAGACATGTGTCGGCAGCATGCCCCACATCTTTGTCGGCAACATGCAACCTCAGAGACCCCACTGGATGGGTGTCCGTTGGGTTTCATGCCATCATTTAGCCTGGAGCCCACAGCATCTCATGTCTCAGCAGCAAGAGGGAAGTCCCGGAATGACGCTGGCTGGTCATGTCCACGAGTGTCACGAGGGACCGCAGCATTGCCTGATGCTCCCACCACAGGAGGAATACACACCACTGCTTAGGGCCATCTCAGCCAGAATGTCAAGCGTGTGTCTGAATCGGGAGTGGCCCAGCCACTGAGCTTGTACTGTGTCATTTACATGTTTCTGGTTATATAGCAATAACATACCATCTCAGCATTCACTGCACAGAACATTTTATGTACAGTAAGTCCGCTACATACGAATGAGTTCCATTCCGAGAGTGCATTTGTAAGTCCAGTTTGTTCGTAAGTTCAACAGAGTTAGCCTAGGTACCT
Organism: Muntiacus reevesi; assembly: GCF_963930625.1. Lineage (NCBI taxonomy): Eukaryota > Metazoa > Chordata > Mammalia > Artiodactyla > Cervidae > Muntiacus > Muntiacus reevesi. Next base: position 83,284,030 of record NC_089251.1, read on the forward strand.
AACTAGGCTATATAACACTGATTTTACACTTGCTTCTGGACATCCTGGGCTTGAAATAGAGTTACTGTACTCCTACACTTGATACAGTACTGTGTGGTAAAGTGCATAAAAACACAACCCTTGTAGACGATGTATACATATGACAGTTATACCAGACATGTGAATTAACTTACCTGATTGGACATGTGAACGAATGTTTGCATCTTTGAAAGTTTGCAACTTGAAGGTTCTTATGTAGGGGACTTACTGTATAATCTCATGTATGAGTCTCATTTAATATAGATTGTTTTATATTCTATTTTTTCCACCTAATTTTTGATAGTGAAGATTTTCTCATCTCTTTCGATATTTTCCAAAAGCACTCTCCACTGGCAACAATATAGTCCATGATGTGGATATATAGTCATTTATTTCACTTTCCCGTACTATTGAACACATTGGTTGTCATTCTCTGCTCTCATAAATCATTCCATGTGTTCAAGTCAAACTTGTCTAGTCTATGTTGTTATAACAAGTAACTCTCCGTTGCTTAAAATAACAGAGATTTATTTTTCACTCATGTACAGGGTTAGCAAGGGACCTCTGCACATCATAGTCACATAGGGACCTAGTATAACTGGTCTCGAATGTCACTGGTCACTGTGCCAGAGGGAAAAGGTAACTCTGGAGCAGTTCACGGGCGAGATGAAATGCATCCTGGAAGTGACACATGCCACTCCTGAACTCGTGGGTCAAATCCGGTTGCAACATGAAGAATACAGGAAGGGAAAAACAACCAGATATGGCACATCTTACTGAGTGTGACACCATTACAAATGTCCTTGTCATACATCTTTTTGTGTTTTGTTACATATTTCCTTAAACATTTATACAGGAAAATTATAATTGATAGTTGTTATTTAGTTGTTAATTCGTCCCAACTCTTTGAGACCCCAGAGACTATAGCCTACCAGGCTCCTCTGTCCATGGGATTTCCCAGGGAAGAATACTGGAGTGGGTTGCCATTTCCTTCTCCAGGGGATCTTCTTGACACAAGTATCAAACCCACATCTCACATAAACATTTTTATGCTACCGATGCATGCACTGGAGTTTTAAATTTTGGCGCTCAGACCCATACTTGCCCTTTAATACTCTCTTGTGTACAGGTGACTGGGAGCCTGTAAACTACATTTTCCAGACTCCTTTGCCTGTCGGGTAGCTGCTGCCGCTGCCGCTAAGTCGCTTCAGTCGTGTCCGACTCTGGGCGACCCCATAGACGGCAGCCCACCAGGCTCTGCTGTCCCTGGGATTCTCCAGGCAAGAACACTGGAGTGGGTTGCCATTTTCTTCAATGTGTGAAAGTGAAGTCTCTCAGTTGTGTCCGACTCTTTGCGACCCCATGGACTGCAGCCTACCAGGCTCCTCCATCCATGGGATTTTCCAGGCAAGAGTACTGGAGTGGGGTGCCATTGCCTTCTCTGTTGCCTGCTGGGTAGAAGCCATGTTTTTTCCTGCTTTTGGCTTCATCGGTGTCCTTGGGAGCCAATTGCAGGTGATTACAGGCTCCAGCAGCAACAAGTCCAGAAACACCAATGTTGACTTTCTGCTCAGGGCCTGTGGTGGTGATTATGGACCCCGGTAATATCACCTTTTTCATTTTGCTTCTCAAGCCTGAGGGGTGGTTTAGTTCTGAAGTTAATGGTCTCCAAGTAGCATCATCTTCCCCTTTGGTTTCTCTGGCCCTTTTAACTATTATCTGATGAACCCCTGTATTAAATTTCCTATGTTTAAATGCCTGGCTTTGACAACAACTGCTCTAATGTGTATTATAAATTGCCCTCCAGAAAGTTTGTTCCAGTTTTAAAATTTTATTTATTTATTTGGTTGTGTTGGGTCTTAGTTACAGCATGCAGAATCTTCCTTGCATCACGCAGGATCTTTTTGTTGCTGCACACAGACTCTCTAGTTGTGGCACATAGGCTCCAGAGTGTGTGTGCTCAGTAGCTGCGGCACACACGCTTAGCTGCCCCACACATGTGGGATCTTAGTTCCCTGACCAGGGATCGAACCTGCATCCCCTACTTTGCAAGGTGGATTCTTAACCACTGGACTACCAGGGAAGTCCGAAGTTTATACTCTTTCCCAAAATACTTGAAAGGACCTCTTCCCTTTAACCTTCACCATAGAGAATACACTTGATATTATTATTTAAATATAACCTTCTAATTTTATAGGTACTAATTATCATATTTAAATTAGTATTTCCTTATTTATGTTTGAGACTGTTTATTAGAATAAACACAAGAATTTGTATTCTTTCATAAATTGACCATTTGTGATCTTCACTTATTTTAGGGCTATCTCTATTTTTCACTGATTTTAAAAGATCAGTATCTAATAAGGACTTTCATTGTCTCTTGTTATGTTTCAAATATAATCCCCAGTTGTCATTTGCTTTTCGATTCTGTTTATGGTCTTTTATAAGGAAATTAATTCTTTTAAATTAAATCAATTCTGCTAGTTATTTACTATATGATTTCTGCTTTGGGATTGGTCTTTCAAGTCTTAATTAAGGTTGTTAAAATTTCCTTCATGAAGCATAGTTTTAACCAATTATCTGTAAGGGTCTAACAGATAACACAATTAGAAATTCATGGCTTAAGATGGTTTTCTTATTTCTCCTTCTCTATAACTCTTCTTGCCTGGATAACAGAGGGATATACAGAGGGCAAAGAGGATGATTGGTACTCAGCCACTTCACAGTGAAGTGAGATGCTCCCCCCAGAATCACAGCATCTCTACTATCACTGGCCAATGAGTCCACTCATAATTCCATTGAAAAGCGGTCCATGGAACTGCTCTCCTGTGGGTATCACTGTGGCATGAGAAGTAATGCCCAGAAGGTCTGACCTCAAGAACTAGCTGTCTCATCTTCCTCGGGTCAGTGCAGCCAGGACTCTCATCTGCATATTCTAAACCTCAGACTCGAAATGTGATTTTTTTGTTAGTACACAGAGACTTCTACTGTGCTACGAGGGAAGCCCTAGAGGCTCTATTACCTGCTACTGTAATTTGCAAGGATATTGTGCTTATGTGCCTTAAACCAACAGAGAGGGAAGAAGTGGTGGGTTTTCCATGGGAGGTTTTCATGGGCTAAGTCAAGAAGGGCTGTGTCTCTCCATCCACATTCCATTGGCTAGAATGCAGTCACATGACTACCACACCCAACCGCAAGGGAGCCTGGGAAATGTAGTCCTATGTTTGTCCAGGAAGACGAGCAATCTGGTAGGATATAGGCTAGCAGTGTCTACCATAGATACCCTCCCTGTTTGGCTTTAATAAAATCTCAATGCAAGACACACGTTGTACATACTGAAGTATAGTCCAGTCTTTTGCAGTTTCAACTAAAGATTTAAAAATTGTATATTCATGCCTATTTGCTATTTGACGGTAGTCCACCAGGCTCCCCAGTCCCTGGGATTCTCCAGGCAAGAGTACTGGAGTGGGTTGCTATTTCCTTCTCCATCATCCCTATTTAACTACTTGCAAATGAGATAAATGTCAGGCCACATCTGGCTGACTCCACCCACCTCCTTAGTAGAGGCCTTTTGATTAGGGGCAGATGCAGATTTTATGGATCCTGAAAGTGAAACTCACTCTGTCTTGTCTGACTCTTTGTGATCCCATGGACTGTAGCTTGCAAGGCTCCTCTGTCCATGGGATTTTCCAGGCAAGAATACAGGAGTGGGTAGCCGTTCCCTCCTCCAGGGGATCTTCCCAACCCAGGGATGGAACCCAGGTCTCCCTCATTGCAGGCATGTTTTTTACCCTCTAAGCTACCAGGGAAACCCATTATAATACTATGGATCCTGAAGCTTGTATAATTTGGTGGAATCTGCTTAAGGAAAATAAAGTACAAAATTAGCTACAAACTAAATGTTTATTTAGAATAAGAAACAATTTACAGCAAATAACATTTCCCAAAAAGGTGGCAAATATCACAAACATAAAATCCAGAAAAACAGCATATTATAAAGGAAGTAACCTTTTTTAAAAATTTATTTTATTGAAGTATAGTTGATTTAACTGTTGTATTAATTTCTTCTGTACAGCAAAGTGATTCAGTTATATATATGTGTGTGTGTGTGTGTGTGTGCATGTATATTCTTTTTCCTATTCTTTTCTATCATGGTTTATTACAGGATGTTGCATATAGTTCCCTGTGCTATACAGTAGGACCTTGTTCTTTACCCATTCTTTATATAATAGTTTGTATCTGCTAGTCTTAAACTTCCAATCCATGCCTTTCCCATCCTCACCCCCTGCTCCTTGGTAACCACAAGTCTGTCCTCTATATCTTTGAGTCTGTTTCTGTTTCATAGATAAGTTCATTTGTGTCATATTTTAGATTCCACATTAAGTGATATCATATGATATTTGTCTTTCTCTTTTTGACTTACTTCACTTAATATGCTAATCTCTAGGTCCGTCCGTATTGCTCTAAATGCCACTATTTCATTCTTTTTTATGGCTTAGTAATATTCCATTTTGTGTGTGTGTGTGTGTGTGTGTGTGTGTGTGTGTGTGTGTGAACCACATCTTTATCCATTCGTCTATCAGTGAACATATATAGATTGTTTCCATGTCCTGGATATTATAGATATGGCTGCTATAAATGTAAGTTTAGTTCAGTCACTCAGTCGTGTCCACTCTTTGCAACCACATGAATCTCAGCAGGCCAGGGCTCCCTGTCCATCACCAACTCCTGAAGTTTACTCAAACTCATGTCTATCGAGTCAGTAATGCCATCCAACCATCTCATCTTCTGTCGTCCCCTTCTCCTCCTGCCCCCAGTCCCTCCCAGCATCAGGGTCTTTTCCAATGAGTCAACTCTTCACATGAGGTGGCCAAAGTACTGGAGTTTCAGCTTCAGCATCAGTCCTTCCAATGAACACCCAGGGCTGATCTCCTTTAGGATGGACAGGTTGGATCTCCTTGCAGTCCAAGGGACTCTCAAGAGTCTTCTCCAACACCACAGTTCAAAAGTATCAATTCTTCATTGCTCAACTTTCTTCACAGTCCAACTCTCACATCCATACATGACCACTGGAAAAACCATAGCCTTGACTAGATGAAACTTTATTGGCAAAGTAGTGTCTCTGCTTTTTAATATGCTATCTAGGTTGGTCATAACTTTCCTTCCAAGGAGTAAGCATCTTTTAATTTCATGGCTGCAATCACCATCTGCAGTGATTTTGGAGCCCCCCAAAATAAAGTCTGACACTGTTTCCACTGTTTCCCACTTCTATTTCCCATGAAGTGATGAGACTAGATGCCATGATCTTAGTTTTCAGAATGTTGAGCTTTAAGCCAACTTTTTCACTCTCCGCTTTCACTTTCATCAAGAGGCTTTTTAGTTCCTCTTCACTTTCTGCCATAAGGGTGGTGTCATCTGCATATCTGAGGTTATTGATATTTCTCCTGGCAATATTGATTCCAGCTTGTGCTTCTTCCAGCCCAGCGTTTCTCATGATGTACTCTGCATATAAGTTAAATAAAGCTAGGGGACAATATACAGCCTTGATACACTCTTTTTCCTATTTGTAACCAGTCTGTCGTTCCATGTCCAGTTCTAACTGTTGCTTCCTGACCTGCATACAGGTTTCTCAAGAGGCAGGTCAGGTGGTCTGGTATTCCCATCTCTTTCAGAATTTTCCACAGTTTATTGTGATCTACACAGTCAAAGGTTTTGGCACAGTTCATAAAGGAGAAATAGATGTTTTTCTGGAACTTTCTTCTTTTTCAATGATCCAGTGGATGTTGGCAATTTTATCTCTGGTTCCTCTGCCTTTTCTAAAACCAGCTTGAACATATGGAAGTTCATGATTCACGTATTGCTGAAGCCTGGCTTGGAGAATTTTGAACATTACTTTACTAGTGTGTGAGATGAGTGCAATTGTGCAGTAGTTTGAGCATTCCTTGGGATTGCCTTTCTTTAGAATTGGAATGAAAACTGAACTTTTCCAGTCCTGTGGTCACGGCTGAGTTTTCCAAATTTACCAGCATGTTGAGTGCAGCACTTTCACAGCATCATCTTTCAGGATTTGAACTAGCTCAATTGGAATTCCATCAACTCCACTAGCTTTGTTCATGGTGATGCTTTCTAAGGCCCACTTGACTTCACATTCCAGGATGTATGGTTCTAGGTGAGTGATCACACCACTGTGATTATCTGTGTCGTGAAGATCTTATTTGTACAGTTGCTGAGGAAGGCTTTCTTATCTCTCCTTGCTATTCTTTGGAACTCTGCATTCAAATGGGAATATCTCTCCTTTTCTCCTTTGCTTTTTGCTTCTCTTCTTTGCATAGCCACTTGTAAGTCCTCCTCAGGCAACCATTTTGCCTTTTTGCATTTCTTTTCCATTGGGATGGTCTTGATCCCTGTCTCCTATACAATGTCACGAACCTCCGTCCATAGTTCATCAGGTACTCTATCAGATCTAGTCCCTTAAATCTATTTTTCACTTCCACTGTATAGGGATACACTTCCACCCTATAAGGGATTTGATTTAGGTCATACCTGAATGGTCTAGTGGTTTTCCCCACTTTCTTCAATTTAAGTCTGAATTTTGGCAATAAGGAGTTCATGATCCGAGCCACAGTCAGCTCCTGGTCTTGTTTTTGCTGACTGTATAGAGCTTCTCCATCTTTGGCTGCAAAGAATATAATCAATCTGATTTCAGTGTTGACCATCTGGTGATGTCCATGTGTAGAATATTCTTTTGTGTTGTTGGAAGAGTGTGTTTGCTATGACCAGTGAGTTCTCTTGGCAAAACTCTATTAGTATTTGCCCTGCTTCATTCCATACTCCAAGGCCAAATTTGCTTGTTATTCCAGGTGTTTCTTGACTTCTTACTTCTGCATTCCAGTCCCCTATAATGAAAATGACAGCTTTTTTGGGTGTTAGTTCTAAAAGATCTTGTAGGTCTTCATAGAACCATTCAACTTCAGCTTCTTCAGCATTACTGGTTGGGGTATAGACTTGGATTACCGTGATATTGAATGGTTTGCCTTGGAAACGAACAGAGATCATTCTCTCATTTTTGAGATTGCATCCAAGTACTGCATTTCAGACTCTTGTTGACCATGATGGCTACTCCATTTCTTCTAAGGGATTCCTGCCCACAATAGAAGATATAATGTCTTTAATGGTCATCTGAGTTAAATTCACCCATTCCTGTCCATTTTAGTTCGCTGATTTCTAGAATGTTGACATTCACTCTTGCCATCTCCTGTTTGACCAGCTCCAATTTGCCTTGATTCATGGACCTAACATTCCAGGTTCCTGTGCAATGTTGCTGTTTATAGCATCGGACCTTGCTTCTATCACCAGTCACATCCACAGCTGGGTATTGTTTTTGCTTTGGCTCCATCCCTTCATTCTTTCTGGAATTATTTCTCCACTGATCTCCAGTAGCATATTGGGCACCTTACGACCTGGGGAGTTCCTCTTTCAGTGTCCTATCATTTTGCCTTCTCATACTGTTCATACTGTTCATGGGGTTCTCAAGGCAAGAACACTGAAGTGGTTTGCCATTCCTTCTCCAGTGGCCCACATTCCGTCAGACCTCTCCACCATGACCCGTCCGTCTTGGGTGGCCCCACACGGCATGGCTTAGTTTCATTGAGTTAGAGAAGACTGTGGTCCTGTGATCAGATTGGCTAGTTTTCTGTGATTATGGTTTCAGTGTGTCTGCCCTCTGATGCCCTCTTGCAACACCTACCGTCTTACTTGAGTTTCTCTTACCTTGGACGTGGGGTATCTCTTCACGGCTGCTCCAGCAAAGCGCAGCCGCTGCTCCTTACCTTGGACGAGGGGTATCTCCTCACGGCCGCCCCTCCTGACCTTGAACGTGGAGTAGCGCCTCTTGGCTGCTCCTGCGCCCACATAGCCGCCGCTCCTTGGACTTGGGGTTGCTGTACATGTATCTTTTTGAATTGTAGTATTGTCTGGATATATACCTAAGAATGGATTTGCTGGATCATATGGCAACTCTATTTTTATTTTTTTGAGGAATGTCCCTACTGTTTTCCATAGTGGCTGCACCAACTTGCATTCCCACCAACAGTGTAGGAGGGGTCCCTAAAAGAAGTAACTTTCTGACACATACCTCTAATACCCTTCTCTTACATTTTTGCTGTTATTCTTGATTTGCCTCTCATTGACTGCAATGTTGTAACATAATTTTCCATAGACCACAAAGAAAAATTCAATCTTTACATAATTTATCAAAATATTTTTCTCTATTGTTGACAGTTTAGAAAAGTTTCAGGTTTATGACTTGTAAGTAATATTGTCAGATAAATGTGTTAGATTATTGTCAAATTTGGAAATTTTTTCCTCACGTTTCTTGAGAAAATTAAACTCTAAGTTTCAGAGCAATGCAAATGGGCTGATGTTTAATGTTCCATGAACTTGTAGCACTCTTTGATTGCATTGGTAGGGCTTCTCCTGGGCTTATAAGGATCTGGTGCAAGTAAGCATATCTGAAACTTAAGCATCCTTAGCTTCTTGGTAAATCCACCTCTCTGCCAGGTCCCACGGGCATGGCTCTTTTCTCATTTTTCTAAGACCACTGATGACCTGGAGAGACCTGGCTGTTTTCTTGAAGACTGCTATAAGCCTAACCATTTTCTCCCTGGCTGAATCTCTGGATATTCCTGGCTCCTGAATCACTCATCACCATGCTTTGCTCAACTGTGACAATATAAAGCCTGGTAAAGTGGATGTAGGTCACTATGAAGTCCAGCACTGTTGGTTCTGTTAATAATACTTTGTTCTGTTAAAAACTTGGTTGTAGCCTCAGCATTGCAGCAGGGCATGTCCCCCAACCCTGCAGCCCCAGGCTGCTCCAATTCCAGTGGCCGGTCTAGCCGCAGGCCCGCTGTTCTCACAGTGAGTCCATCCTGTTAGAATTGGTTGGCCAGGCCCTGACCTGCCTGATCACTGGATATGACTGTGAGAAGGGGTGGGGAAGGTGGGGAGCTAGTGGATGGGTTATTTAGGATCAGGCTTGATTTAGCCAGAAAAGACCATTTGGAGAGGAGATATCCAAAAGTCTTTCTGAATGATAATAAAAATATTGGAGAAACTGGGGCAAGGCTATTGTTCTAAACGCATGAATGACTTGAGTAAAGCCTCATGAATTTAGGGTAAGGTGGAGAAAGTCATTGAGAGCAAATAAGAGAGTGAAAGAATGGAGAAATAGATGGGAAAGTAGAAATACTTAATTATAGATAAAGAAGGGGACAAATGGAACAGAAAAATTTTAAGGAGAAGGGTAGAATAAGGTATGTTTATAGGGGCTTTGGGTAAAGAATAATAATTGAAGGCTGTGGTTGAGCTTAATGAGGGAATATGGGGACTCAAAAATCATACAACAGGACTTCCATGGTGGTTCAGTGGTTGGGACTCTAGGCACATAGGTTTAATCCCTGTCTGGGAAGATTCCACATGTCCTGGGGCAGCTGGGCTTGTGCACCACAACTACTAAAGCCTGCACGCTCTAGAGCCTGTGCTCTTCAAGAAGAGAAGCCACCCCAATGAGAAGAGAGTGGCCCCCACTTGCTGAAAGTAAAGAAACTCTGCAAAGAGCAACAAAAACAAAGTACAGCAAAAAAAAAAAAAAAAAAAATCATAATCATTAAGAGCATCTAGTGGTGAGTCTCACTCACTATTTATTTTAAAACCAGATATATTCAAACTGTCAAAATAAGGCATATAATAATGCAATCACCAACCACAAGAAAGTACTTTTTATGATTCAAAGAACTTCAAAGCCTAATTAAAAATTCAAGGAGATAAATGAAAATATTATGATTCTATGAAACCAATAACAAGTATGTTTCTTTTTTCAAAATTAGCTTGATACACATATAACTACCATTATTTGCAAATAAAATATGTAGGAAAAATTAGTAATTTGGTCATCCTTCTTTGCTCTTCTGACATTTTTAGAAGGTGTAAATGCCATATCTCTTTATAGCTGATCTTCGATTAAAGAATTTAATTTCAAAGAACTAAATATTGTTTATTTTATTAGATACTGTGAATGGATCTCTACTTCCTGCATCATTCAACATTTATTAGTAAATACAGATAAAATCACTACCTGCTTCAGGAAGTATTAAAGTGAAGCTTTTGGCTGCATCACCCTTTGTTTCTGGGAGACTATTTTTACACCAATTTTTAAATGGAGAACAAACATAGAAACAATCTTCAAAGCAATTCATAGAAACAAATTCTTAGGTAGGACACTTGCCGTAATAATAGTGGCTTATGGTCTCTGGAGGAGGATATGGCAAACCATTCCAGTATTCTTGCCTGGAGAATCCCCATTGACAGAGTAGCCTGCGGGCTACAGTCCACAGGTAGCAAAGAGTTGGACATGACTGAGTGACTAAGAACAGCATACACCATAGTCTCTACTTGTTCAAATACAAGAATCTGTCCAACTGTGACTCTGTACATTTTCCGGGGAGAATTGGAGAGAGATTTTCAGTTCTTTGTCACCTAAAACATTTCTCAGGTGCTAATGACAGAGAAAATGGCTTTTTTAATTTTGGTTGTCTTTACCCAGTTTGTGAAGTCTTCTGAGGAGTGAGAGGTTTTAGAATCTTCTGACATACTATTTTTTCATTTCTATGAATATTTTCCATGAATCTGTACACAGGCAACTCTGTTTGAAGGGCAGGAAGTTAAGGCTTATGACAAAGCAAACTCGAGTAACCAAGGAGAGGAAATGACATAAATTTTTGACAAAAATGATGATATATGGGCATTAATCCAGGTATTCAGCAAAGGAGAAAGGGTCCTTACTTGTCAACTACTAACACCCTAAACTTTGACGTAAGGATGATGGATGCATGTGCTGAGCCAAGTCGGAACATCTCACAGCAAAAGGTAACCTTGTCATTTTCACCTGAAACTACATTTTCTTGCAAACTTCCTTTATTCCACAGAATTAGTGTCTTTGGTCCTCTGTGATTTCCAGCAGTTGATGCCTCCCATCCATCATTCTTTTATGATGGGACCAGAGATTTCATAGATTTTTCCCCTGATCTGTGACCCCTTTAAGCAACTGCATGGCATCCTGACTGCAGCTTGGAATTCTGGAGGACTTTTCACTTAGATGGCTCCCATCTGTACTTCATCCTGCTTCTACATGATATTGTCTTTATTTGGTGGTTTAAATATAGACTAATTACCCACAGAGTGGTGCTGGGTGATCTCAGTGGAAGCTGAGTTAGCTGTACTGGGTTAGCAAACGCCTCAAGCATTTGTATTAATGTAAGTTACTGTTTATCGGGACATTGTTTCTGAAAGAGAACAAGAGGGCTTTGTGCATGGGCTACAGGGATTGGGGACCAGCTCAGAGAGAGGAGAATACAGAGGGTGGCATGGTGTCTGGCCAAGGTGGCTAGAGCTGCAGTCGTTGAGTGTCACGTGCTAAAATAAGGTATGGGTTGAATTTGGTAGAGTACAAAGAGGAAAAGTCTCTCTTTCTTCTCCCATCTCAGTCTTTGTCCAACATGCCCTGTCCAATTTCTCCTCCCCACCTTTGACTGGTATCTTGATCAGATCTGTGGATTTTCCATCACTTTCATAAATCAGAACAGCCTCATTTTCAAGTAGAAAAAAATATGGTTCAATGTAAATAACTATTTTCATCATATACTCATGTCAAAATGTCCACCCTTCCCTACTCAGGGCTGACCTGGGAGCCAGCAGGGAGAAATTTTGGCTTGTCCTTGTCCTTTCACTCTGTCTCCATCACATCCCTTTTTGCTCTGTATCCTCCTGTCTTTGTAGGTTGAGGGCTCCTGCTAGAGTCTCCTTAACCCTGCTCATATTTGCGGGGACTGTGCAAGGTGACTTGAGTCTAGCTATCTTCTGGGGTGTCCACTTGGCCCAGAGGGGGAAATCCTAACCTTTGCCCAACAAACAGTATGCATGTGTCTGCTCCCTCTCCTCCCCCTCGCTTGCCCTGTCATCATGGGCAGCTCCTCCAGCCTCCTGCCTTCAGAATTCTCCAGGAAAGAGCTCTCTCTAGTTTATAAGTTTCCTCCCAAGAACTCATGGTGTCCCACTCTGGGCCCATGGGAGCACTGGGGTCTGGATCCCGAATCTCAGTAACCATCTTGCTGGAGAGAAAGATGGTGTTCTCCCTTAGTGCAAACTCTAACCACTCTAGTTCTTGGGCAGCGCTCTCATTTGGCTTGAATGGACAGCATCCTAACTCGATGGCTGGCAGCTCTGCATCTCAATGACTCTCATCCCTTAGACTTTTTAGTCTTCTCTCCTCTGGATGGATAATGGGAAATGGGGAAAGGTGTGGCTCTGCTCTTTATTAGTAAGTCACCCATTTAACATTCTGTTACTGTTATTTCTAGGAGAGACCAATACTTGGAAGTAGGAACAGAATCATTTCAGTACTGAGCTCAAGTGGGGTACCCCACAGGGACTCCCAGAAACCACTGATATGACCTGGGGAGTTGTATTTGTTTGCTAGGGTTACCATAAGAAAATACCAAGGATTGGGTGGCTTATATAAAAGAAATTTATCTCCTCACAGTTTTGGAGGCTAGAAGTCAAAGATCAAGGTGTCAGCAGGGTGGTTTCTTCTGAGCCTCTCTCTTTGGTTTGCAGATGTCTGCCATCTTGCTGTGTCTTCACACTGGCTTTCACTATGCAGTCTGAGTATCTCTTCTTGTAAGGACACCAGTCATATGGGATTATGGTGCTACTCCAGCTACCTAATTTTAACTTAATCACCTCTTTAAAAATCTTATTTTCAAATACATTGCTAACTTGACTTACAATGGGGTTACATTCTGCTAAGCCCGTTGTAAGCTGAAAGTATTAATTATAAGATGCATTTAATTCACCTAACCTACCAAACATCATTACTTAGCTTTAACCTTAAAGATGCTCAGATTATTTATTAATACATTAGCCTGCAACTGGGCAAAACCATCTAATGCAAAGTCTATTTTATAATGAAATGTTAAGTATCTCATGTAATTTATTGAATACTGTACTGAAAGTAAAAATCAGAATGGTTGTGGTTGTGTAGATCCAGCATGGTTATAAATGTATTGGTTGTTCATCCTCATGATCACATGGCTGACCAGCAGCTGCAGCCCACTGCCTCTGGCCAGCATCATGAGAGAATGTCAGACCACACATCACTAGCTCAGGAAAAGATCGAAATTCAAAATCTGAACTACGGTTTTGACAGAATGTGTATCACTTGTGTGCCATTGCAAAGTCCAGAGATGTAATTTGGGGACAGTCTGTGCCAAAACATTCTGAGGTACTAGGGGTTGAGACTTCAACATGAATCTTTAAAAAATGTATTTATTCATTTGTTTAGGCTGTGCAGGGTCTTGGTTGAGCATGCCAGTATTCTTGGCTCAGCTTGTGAACTCTTAGTTGTGGCCTATGGGATCTAGTTCTCTGACCAGGGATTGAACCAGGGCCCTGTGTATTGAGAGTGTGGAGTCTTAGCCACAGGAACTCCAGGGAAACCCCTTAATGTGAATTTAGAGGGAACACAATTCATTCCATGACAGGAGGAGAAGACTGAGGTGGGGGTTAGCTGGTCCCTCTGGGTAGACACAGCCCTGAGCATACCTGTCCTCTCCAGTGCACTCACCTGTTGACTTTAGACAGCCACAGTGCCTGGAGTCTTGGGTTATAGGGTGGGGATGATGCCCAGTCTGGTGAGTCTTGGGACATTCAGGGTATATGTTCATTCAGTCTTCCAAAGGGCTAATTAGTCCTTCACAGTGACAAAGCTACTCTCTCTCTCTACAATGTGGAATAAAAATAACCTTTCATTCTCTTAAAAACAACACAGAATTCCCAAGATGCCAAATCTCAAGCGTCTTATACCACATTAGAAACAATTAGCTCACTTCTGTGTCTACTGTAGTCAAATCAAGCATAAGATTGTGCAATTATGTATTTGCTTAAATTATATAAACAATGATCTTAATAGACCACTTTGCTTTGCTTTTGTAGACCGAAGCCCTATCTGACCTAGTAAAATCACTCAGTTGTGTCCAACTCTGCGATCCCATGGGCTGTAGCCTACAAAGCTCCTTCATCCATGGGATTTTCCAGGTAAGAGAACTGGAGTGGGTTGCCATTTCCTTCTCCAGGGGATCTTCCCAACCCAGGGATCGAACCCAGGTGTCCCTCATTGCAGGCAGACGCTTTACCATCTGAGCCACCCCATCTGACTTAGGTGGTTTATTTATTAATATTTAGATCCATAACATTTTGATGAGACCATTTTGATGCCCCAGCATTTGTGCAGCTCCTTAGATGTCAAGACATTTTGACTACTCTTTAAAAAGAAAACAGAAACAGAAGAACCCTGTTAAACTTAAAAAAATATTCTAACGTTATATGTAAACAGAACTCAACACTCTTAGTCTGACCCCATCCTGATCCTATTCACAATGAAATTTCCCTTCTCTAAAGGTAGCAAAAGAAATGTCAGCATCTCTGGAAACAAAATTTTGAAGGGAAAAAATGAAAAACAAAGACAGAAAATAATAGTTCAAAGGAGAAGGATACTTCAGTTTTAATACTCATTCTTATAATACCCTCATTGGTCAAATTTTGGAGGACTCCTCCAGCTCATTTTGTGGAGTATTTCTTGATTCTGTGGTTCCCACTCCAATGCTCTTGTGCTAAGTCACTTCAGTCATGTCTGACTCTTTGTGACCCATGGACTGTAGCCTGCCAGGCTCCTGTGTCCATGGGATTCTCCAGGCAAGAATGCTGGGGTGGGTTGCCATATCCTCCTCCAGGGATTGAACACATGTCTTTCATGTCTCCTGCATTGGCAGGTGGGTTCTTAACTTATATTAATAAGTATATCAGAAAATAGAACATAATGCACATGATGAACATAAAATGTGTGATCTGGATCATACAGAAAATATAATCATTTACAGAATCCATTTATCTCATCTAAATGTGATCCGAGTGTCTAGGTTTCTCTTCAGTTGCAAACTCCTCTGAATTGTCTGCATCTATGTCTTACTATATATCTGGCAGAGCCTCTGTGGATGGTCCCCTGAATGAATGTGCTGTCTTCTCCAGTATCACTTTCTGACAGTCTGTTTTTGCACTTGATAACGCTTGCTTATTTTTATTTTTCAGCTCCCTCCCTCCAATTCAATAGGAAGTGGAGTTGGTCTGTTTTCTTGAAGGAAGCTTTTACTCTTTCCCCTTTGATTTGCTCTGTTGGATCAGAGAGATTTCCATCTCCACTGAATTTCTTCTTCTCAAGATTAGCCCCTCAAATTCAAATCTTCAAGTGACAACAAAGTCAATTTTATCATTCTTGCATTGCTTTCCAGTGAAGTCAATGTATAAAATTACAGTATAAAATAATACAATTTGAATGAAAAAGTAGATTAGAACAGATAATTAACGAGTTAGCAGTCCATCAACAATTAATCCATACAGTGGATGAACAAATTTTAAGTGTATGACTTGAATCGCTTTAACAAGACCAGATGTTGAATAAACAGGGCATATCTGTATAGGGGAATTCTAACATTTGATTCAATATGGCCACTCTTTTTAGAAAAAATTGTGGTTAAGTATACATAGCATAAAAATGATCATTTTAACATTTTAAGGTATGCTGTGGCATTAAGTACATTCACATTACGTGCAGTCATCACTACTCTCCATCCACAATCCAGAATTTTTTCATCACCCCAAATGGAAACTCTGTATTCGAGAAACACTAACTCTCCATCTCCCCCTCCTCTCAGCCCCTAGCAACCACCACTCTACTCTCCAACTTCATGATTTTGACTTCTCTAAGTACTTCATTTAAGTGCATATGGTATTTATCCTTTTGTGTCTGGTTTCACTTAGTATAATGTTGTCAATGTTCATCTATGTTGTAGCATGTGTCAGAACTACATTCCTTTTTAAAATTGAATAATATTCTGTTATGTATGTGTTTTTGCTTATCCATTCATCTGTCCATGCACATTTAGGCTGTTTCCATTTTTTGGCTATAAAGCCACACCTTAACACATATTTACAGTTATACTTTACGTGCAGTAAAATGGACTTGTTTTAAGCTTACTGTTGATAAATGTACACACCTACATAGTCACCATGATGATCAAGTTATAGAGTATTTTCTTTACTCCAGAAGTTTTCCTCCTGTCCTTCTGCGGTTAATTCTCCGACCCCAAACCATCCCATGCCTTGGGCACCACCCATCTGCTTTCTGCCACAGTGCATGAGTTTTGAGACCTTTTTAGGCCTGAGAGATCTTGGCTACTAATGAGACAAAGAATTCAGAATAAAGGGCTCACTAAATACAGGTGAGAGAGGCTCTGGGAGACAAAGGTATTGGAATCCACACCAGGACCCCAGTGATGCAGGTGCTACGCTGCCTGTGCACAAACGTGTCACCTTAATTGATCAAGGTTAGGGCCGACTTTCCTGTGGGAAAGTTGCAGATGAATGTTGATGTGGAAAAACCAAGATCATAGTTTTCTGAAAGAGAGGAAATATAGAGAATATATTACGTCCTCTTTGTTATAGTTCTTTTGTTCATATTTTTTCTTACCCAGGGTCCTAGAGGCTCGGCAAGAATATTCTTCTAGAAATTTATGACCCACGTGCAGCCTCTTCCTCTTGTTCGCGGGAGGAAGAGTTTCCCCTCCTCATTCTTTGTTCCATCCTAAGACAGGTAGTGAGGACCCAGAGCACTGACAGTCATAAAAAATTGCTAACAGAGAGGGCTGCACTGGCCTGATGCCTCTGCACACAGAGTACAGTTAGTCCACAAAATTACAAAAAAATATTAGATAAAATGTGGTATAATCAACTCTGCACGGTCTTAACCTCAGATGAGAAAACTAAATCTTTCAAAGCAGAGAGTTTAGGCGGTTTAGAATGCCCACGGGGTGCCTTGTTAGAACTGACGTGTGCTCTGCTGTGTGCTGTTTCAGTCGTGTCTGACTCTTCGCCACCCCATGGACTGGATAGCCCGCCCAGGCGCCTCTGTCCATGGAATTCTCCAGGCGAGAACACTGGAGTGGGTTGCCAATTCCTACTCCAGGGGACCTTCCTGACCCAGGATGCAGGCTGTGTCTCTTACCTCTCCTGCATTGGCAGGTGGATTCTTTACCGCAGCGCCATCTGGGAAGGCCCTGGAACTGTCATGCTAGCTAGACAACCGCAACTAGTAGGTGGTTCCACTACTTGCCTGAGGCCGGTGTTTGATCGCCCAGAACACAGCCGATGCACACTTGGCAGTGTCTTTCCCATTCAGTTATTCTGATAACCTGTAAGAGTGTGGCCATGGCCGGTCACCTAGGCTCCTTCTCTTGGTCATGTAGCGCTGCTTCTGTGGACCCCTGATCAGGTGCTGCCTAATCAAGACTCTAATCTGATCATTAAAATCGAAGATTCATTACTAATAAACATGAGCAGCTAGAATTAAATATTTTTTTTACTAATAAACCCTACATTGCAAATATTGGTTATTCAAAAGTTTCTTGATTTTTTTTTTAATAGAGACAAAGTGGAAATAACCCTCCCTTTCCTTTTTTGGCAAGCAAGCAAGATTTCCTTAAATTCTTGAGTCAAATACATTTGAATCAGTTCCAATGAGATGGATGAAACTGGAGCCCATTATATAGAGTGAAGTAAGCCAGAAAGAAAAACACCAATACAGTATACTAATGCATATATATGGAATTTAGAAAGATGGTAGCAATATCCCTATAATGTGAGACAGCAAAAGAGACACAGATGTACAGAACAGTCTTTTGGACTCTGTGGGAGAGGGCGAGGGTGGGATGATTTGGGAGAATGACATTGAAACATGTATGTTACCATATGTGAAATGGATCACCAGTCCAAGTTCGATGCATGAGACAGGGCGCTCAGGGCTGGTGCACTGGGATGACCCAGAGGGATGGGATGGGGAGGGAGGTGGGAGGGGGGGGTTCAGGATGTGGGACACATGTATGTACACCCGTGGTGGATTCATGTCAATGTATGGCAAAACCACTACAATATTGTAAAGTAATTAGCCTCCAATTAAAAGAAATTTATATTAAAAAAATAAAAATGAATGTCAAAAAAAAATTCTTGAGTCAACATATGGATTTCTCAATTCTTTTGTTCTGTCAGCTCTGTTTTCTTTTTTAACCTGTTATTGAATAAACTTAGCAATAAGTTTAACTTTTCTCAAGAAATTTTCATTCATGTCCATTCTCCTTGTACTCTTGCTTTGTAATGCCTTCAGCATTTGCTGCATGTGAAACTTTAACAAGGTATTTTCTGATCCTGTGTTAAATCATTTGTTTCTTTTGCAGTTCTTATGTTTTCTGGTTAATTACACCCTTAGGTGGTGTATAATAATAATCTTCGTTTCCATTTTTCTTTACTTTTCATTGTGATGTACCTGTGAAAAACGTAAATACATTGTCAAGAGAAGTAACTTTTTCCATCTTGAATGATTAACCTGAGTGTAATATTCATGCCATGAAATTCTCTTTAAAAGTTACTCTGTATCATCTAATTTTGCATCAAGTGTTGAAAATTAATTCTATAGACTAACTGTTCTTAATACATGGAGTGAGCAACAATGTTTACACATGTTGGTATTCATCTGCTTTATAGAAAATAAAAGCCTGAAATAGATTTAAGTGGACAAATGAGTAGAATTAGGTCATGTGAGAGACAATGAATTGGGGGGCGGGGGGGGACTCTTCTTAATTGGAAACCTTTGAGTGTTGTTGGCATGAACTAAACTGGTGAGACTGGCAGGAAGCCTGTGGTTTTTCCCAGATCTGTGTCTGTTCTGGGAAGCTAGAATAAATTCTAGCTGGTGGAAGAAGAATTGCTGGAAAAAGGACTAAGGTTACTCTCAGGAATTATTAAGTGGGGAGGTTTAGGGAATGGTGAAACTGGGTAATCATAGTTAAATCCATTTCACCTGTAACTTGCCTTTGCTGCTGCTGCTAAGTCGCTTCAGTCGTGTCCGACTCTGTGTGACCCCACAGATGGCAGCCCACCAGGCTCCCCCGTCCCTGGGATTCTCCAGGCAAGAACACTGGAGTGGGTTGCCATTTCCTTCTCCAATGCGTAAAAGTGAAAAGTGAAAGCGAAGTCGCTCATTCGTGTCCAACTCTTAGCAACCCCATGGACTGCAGCCTACCAGGCTCCTCCGTCCCTGGGATTTTCCAGGCAAGAGTACTGGAGTGGGGTGCCTTTGCCTTCTCCATGCCTTTGGTCATTTTACTTATTGTTCAAAAGACGCGCAGGTCCTCTGAGCTGCATGTAGCCCAAACAGTAAGATGTTTGTCCAAGTAGTTTTCTAGGAATTGGTCTCAGGTGTGTCTAGCTCAAGCTGAGCTGGTTTAGACTGGATAGGACCATCCACCTAGGCATGCCGAGTCTGCTGGGTGACCTTTTGATGCGGGAGGGCTAAAACCTCCATCCTCAGATTGTACTAAGCGCCTCTGCGTTTCTACGTGCCGAGGCCCATAGCTTACTTACAGCTGTGCAGATTTACCACATCCTTTTTCAATGACACCCTCCACACCTCAGACCACCTGCTCCCTTAGTCTCTATGTCATTAACACCCAGAGCCCCTTGCCTTCAGAAGTGGGTTTGAACCGGTTCTCTCTCTGCTCTGACTGCCTTGTGAGTAAATTCTGTTTCCTGCCGTCTCAGAGATTTCACTTGCTGCCCATCAGGCAAAACAAACCTGGTTCTGTAAGCCCGACTAGAAGAAAGAGCAGGTGTGAGGCAAGGAGGCTGCAACAGGGCGGAGTGTAGGCTCCTGCTGGATGTCCTGAAGCTGTGGGGCTCTGTGAGGCCCCCAAGTGCCCCAGGGGGAGAGAGGTGTGTGGAAGACGTTGCTACTTTATCGTTTTACCTGGCTGTGAACATTTCACCATTTAAACGTTTCTGTTGTTACTCTTTCATGTGTGCGGTCATTATGTAAAACCTTCAGAAGCAACAAGACTCACATTTCATTTCACACTAAAGTTTCTTTCTTGTCTCCTTGCTTTCCCCATTAAATAGCACAGTTTCCTCCTAGGCACATTTTTGGGAAGCACCTTTATAGAGTGTGTTGAGTGCCAAGAGATTACTATGTCAGTCAGGTCAGTCACTCAGTCGTATCCGCTCTTTGTGACCCCATGGACTACAGCACACCAGGCTTCCCTGTCCATCACCAACTCCCAGAGCTTGCTCAAACTCATGTCCATAGAGTTGCTGATGCCATCTGACCATCTCATCCTCTGTTGTCTCCTTCTCCTCCTGGCTTCAATTTTTCCCAGCATCAGGGGCTTTTCCAATGAGTCGGTTCTTTGCGTCAGGTGGCCAAAGTATTGGAGCTTCAGCTTCAGCATCAGTCCTTCCAATGAACACCCAGGACTGATCTCCTTTAGGATGGACTGGTTGGATCTCCTTGCAGTCCAAGGGACTCTCAAGAGTCTTCTCCAACACCACAGTTCAAAAGCATCAATTCTTCGGTGCTTGGCTTTCTTTATAGTCCAACTCACACATCTATGCATGACTACTGCGGACCTTTGCTGGTACAGAAATGTCTCTGTTTTTTAATATGCTGTCTAGGTTGGTCATAGTTTTTCTTCCAAGGAGCAAGCATCTTTTAACTTCATGGCTGCAGTCACCATCTGCAGTGATTTTGGAGCCCCCAAAAATAAAGTCTGTCACTGTTTCCATTGTTTCCCCATCTATTTGCATGAAGTGATGGGACTGGATGCCATGATCTTAGTTTTCTGAATGTTGAGTTTTAGGCCAACTTTTTCACTCTCCTCTTTCACTTTCATCAAGAGGCTCTTTAGTTTTTCTTTGCTTTCTGTCGTAAGGGTGGTATCACATGTGTATCTGAGGTTACTGATATTTCTCCTGGCAATCTTGATTCCAGCTTGTGCTTCATCCAGCCTGGCATTTTGCATGATGTACTATGCATATAAGTTAAATAAGCAGGGTGACAATATACTATAGATATGCTAATATAAATTAATTAAGAAAAGTGATTCAAATCTTGTTTCTGCCATGGACAGAGGAGCCTGTTGGGCTGTACAGTGCATGCATGGGGTTGCAAAGAGTCGGACACAACTGAGCGACTGAGCACATTTAAAGAGTCTGGAGTGATACTAGGTAATTTGCATGTAATTAAAAGTAAAAAGCTTCATATGTGGAAATTTTGACTAAAATTGAGACCATTAAAGCTAACCTAGTAGCAGTTTATTTGTAAGCATATGAAAAATTTGTGTTACCTTTGGGTCCTAAGTAAATTTTATTTTATTTCCACTAACACGTATATGGGCCACACAGGCAAATGGAGATACAGGTCAAGAAAAAAAACTTTTTTTTTTTTGCCTTAGCTATGTACATAATTAGGAGAGTTTGAGTCAAGTCCATAGTTTCTCATAACTGAGTAGCCCGATACCTAGAGAACGACCGATTTTTACATTTAGTGCATCACTTCTGAGTAGTAGTCAGATAGATGAATGTCAGCTGAGCTAATGTTTTCTTATTAACCCAAGAGCTGTAAACTATTGAGTAATCAGTTCTAGCTCTTGGCTATGTAGAGCTCAATATCTGCTCCCTTCACGGTTTCAAAGGAAATGGGAAGGTAGTGATATTGCCTTTATCAACAGTTCTTAGGCTTGATTCATAAAAGTATCTTGTTAAATATGAGACAAATCATTGAAATATGAGACAAAATCCATTGGAAAGGTAAATAGGAAATTTTGATATTAACATGTATTCTTCAGGGTAGATTTCCATGTTGTCAAGAAATGGACAGAGCATACCGGGAAAATCTTATTTTCTATTATTAACTTTGTATATATTTTTCAGAATAGGAATTCATCTTTTATGATCCAGTTATGTTTCTAAATGAAGTTATTTGATGACTACAGTCCAAAGATAGGTTCTATCAACTCCTAGGTATTTATTGTCTTTACATATTCATGCTCCCTTAGAGTTATACCTTTTTTCCTACATTTTTTTGTGGTAACATATACATAACATGAAACTACTATCTTAAACATGTTAAGTATACAGTTCAGTGGTATTAAGTACGTTTATATTCTTGAGCAACCATCACCAGTACTCTTCCTCTTGCAAAACAAACTCAATACACATTAAACAGTAACTCTTTACTCCTAGTTATACTTTTTGGTATGAATGCTCTCCAGTTTTATCCCTCTAACTACATTGTAAGCCCCTATAGGGAGCAGTTATGTATTAGTTACATAACATACACATTTGTTACTTACTGTCAGTCCCTGTTCCAAGTGCTTTGCAAATACTAACTTGCATAATTATTCATCTTTGTATGTTGCAGAGGGTCTAGCATGTGCTTTGCATGTGGGACACATAAAATATTTGTGGAATGAATTTCGGTACCAATTAAGCATTTCCAAGTGACTGTTGCTGTTCTTCTGGTTGGAAAGTTACCTTGGGGAAATCGATTTGGGGAATAATCCGACACTGGGTGCAAGTTTAAAGAAATTCTTTATTTTAGCCATACTTAGGCCAGAAGAATTGATGCTTTTGAACTGTGGAGTTCAAAAGAAGAAGAGAAGACTCTTGAGAGTCCCTCAGACTGCAAGGCAATCAAACCAGTCCATCCTAAAGGACATCAGTCCTGAATATTCATTGGAAGGACTGATGCTGAAACTCCAATACTTTGGCTACCTGATGCGAAGAACCGACTCATTGGAAAAGACCCTGATGCTGGGAAAAATTGAAGGCAGGAGAAGAGGACGACAGAGGATGAGACGGTTGGATGGCATCACCGACTCCATGGACATGAGTTTGAACAAGTTCCGGGAGTTGGTGATGGACAGGGGAGCTTGGCATGCCGCAGTCCATGGGATTGCAAAGGCTATAAGAAGTGATTCAAAGCAGTTAATGTTTTCCTTTCTGCCGGGACCCGCGCTCTACTCAGAAATCTAAGACTGGGGAAAAGGGAAGACTTTGCGGCTAGAAGGCAATAGGCCAGGTCCGAGCGCCAAGAGCGGGCGGGGGCGGGGCCTCGGGCGGGGCGGTGCTCCGGGGGCGGGGCCCGACGGCGGGGCGGGGCCGGGGCCGGGGCCTGGGCGGGGCGCGCGACGGCACCGGGCGGCGATGGCGGCGGACGGGGACTGGCAGGATTTTTATGAGTTCCAGGAGCCGGCCCGGAGCCTCCAGGACCAAGAGAACTGTAACGCGAGCCCCGAGGCCGCAGCAGCGCCGGGCGGGGGTGGCGACGGCTTCCCAGCGCTGGCCTGCCACTTGGAGGAGAAGCTGAGCCTGTGTTTCCGTCCCTCGGGTCCGGGTGCCGAGCCCCCGAGGGCGGCTGTGCGGCCCATCACCGAGCGCAGCCTCCTCCAAGGGGACGAGTGAGTGCGGGCCCAGGCCGGGAGCGGGCGGGAGCCCCCCCTGCCCCTCTCCAGCCCCTCTCCAGCCCCTCTCGCCCTGCCCACTGGCCCAGGGTCAGCAGCCTCGGCGGGACTCCGACCGCAGGCTCCTCCCCGCTCTCTCCTTCCGCCTCCAACTCTGGAGTCCCGCCCCTCCCAGTTCTCCCACCTCCTTCCTTGAGGCTTTCGGCCTCTGAGCGCCTGGGAATTTAAATCTCGTGTTCTCCTGCACCTCTGCGAGCCCTTACGCCTCCTCCTGCTTCCTGGAAGCCAACCTCTGTTTGGTTTAGAGAGGGGTCTTCTTGTACTGAGCCTCATAGTTGCAGATAGTACTTCCTCGGGCACATGTGTAGTCATTCATCCGCTCAACTAGAATTTATTAAGCGTCTGCTACGTGCTGCTTCGCACTGGGAATACCAAGGTGACTGGACATTGCCGCTGTCAAGCAGCGCGCAGCCCAGGGTGGAAGCTAGATTTGTAAACAAACATTTTATGGATGTTACAAATGCACTGATACATGTGCAAAATACAGCAGATTTTGTGCATGTGTGTGTGAAGAAAAACTTCGTAGAGAAAACTGGATCCTGATGGATGAGTGGGAGTTTGCCTGGCAGGTGAAGAAAGGTTACTAGTATTCTAGCTCAGGGATACAGTGCACGCAAAGGTACTGACGTTGAAGCAACCTTTATGCCACAGGAGATTATTGGCTTCATTTGAGAACTCAGGTTGAGTGCGAGTCCCCACAGAGGCAAAAAGGAAAAGATCTGGTTATTAATAGGAAGGATCACCTAGTCTGGTAGGGAGATTGGTGCACAAACAGGTAATTATTGCAGGGCAATGGTCAGAAATTCACCGGGATTTATGAGAGCTAGGAGAATGGAGGGTTATTTAACCTCCCAGAACCCCAGTTATAATTTAGTTAAATAAGGGTTGTTATGCACCATAGTTTTCCTCCAAAAGATACTGAAAGGAGTGAGAGTGAGGGATTTGACAATATTGTAATGTAGGGGGAGAGGAGCTCTGGAGAGCCTGAGGGTAAAATTATGGAGTACACACTGAGGTTGTAGGTAGGGATGGATTTTCAGAGCATTGATGGAATGGATAGAATAGAGGTTAGGGAAGAATGCTTCAGCTGAAGCTCCATTACTTTGGATGCAAAGAGCCGACTCACTGGAAAAGACCCTGATGCTGGAAAAGATTGAAGGCAGGAGGAAAAGGGATGAGATAGTTGGATGGCTTTATAGATTCAATGGACGTGAGTTTGAGGAAACTGGGAGATGGTGAAGGACAGGGAAGCCTGGTGTGCTGCAGACCATGGGCTCACAAAGAGTCAGACTGAGCGATTGAGCAACAACAAAGAATGCTTGAGAAGAAGGCTCCATGGGCAAAGGAAGGGGCTTGTCATTTGATGGTTTTCTTTCCTCTGCGAATCAGAAGATTTATCAGGAGGAGGGAGCTGGGAATGGAGGCCAGTGGCTTAGCTAGCAGGTTCAGGACCAGCTCTGTTTAGAGATCATGTCTTTTCATTGGTCCCTCTGTACAGTGTTCTGCCCCGGCATAGAAGGAAGAGTTTATGATTAGATATTATATACACAGATATGCAAGCTTCCCAGGTGCCTCACAGTGTGAAGAATCCCCTGCCAGTGCAAGAGACACAGGTTTGATCCCTGTGTTGGGAAGATTCCCTGGAGTAGGAAATGGCAACCCATTCCAGTATTCTTGCCTGAAGAATCCCATGGACAGAGGAGCCTGGTGGGCTACTCTCCATAGGATCACAAAGAGTTGGACACGACTGATCCTGCAGTCAGTGGCAAAAGACATTTTAAGCAGTCTATTCCCAAAGAGAAGATAGTGTTATGCATAGGTTTATATACTCAAAATCATTAGACTCAGGGCGTACTCTGGATTTTAAAATCATTTGTTATATATTTGGGTTTATCAAGAGTAGCTTATCAAAACGAATTAGTGGTTTGTACACAGATAAGATTCCCTATTTTTCATTCACCTGTACTGTCTGAAAAGGAGTGTATTTTAGCCTTTGCTTAAACCTTAGGTTGATACAAAACTTTTGTTACTCTTGATAATGACTTCTCATTACATTGGTGGTACTGCAGGTTCCTTGATTTGCGAATGCATAAGAAATCAATCTTTTCTAAGCAGGAGTTGCCTGCCACTCTCATGGTCCCTGTTCTGTTGCATAAACATGCTCTCCATTGCTTGATAGAGTTCATCCCTGTTCCTTTCACTAGAGAGAGTTGAGAATTCTTTCACTCAGATAGGGCCCTGCCTTAGGGCACTTTATTCTTTTCTGAGTCCCAGTTTTAGTTTTGGTTACATACAGATTGTGCTTATTGGCTAAAGTTTTACTTTAGAAGGGTCTAGTGAAGGACTGAATGTCAGTGAGACTTTGACCTCCTTTGGAAAAGAGCCGCTCTGCTAGTTGTTTATGACTGGCTGTAATGCTTTATGATAAGGATGAAGGCAGTTTCTGTCTTGATTGGAGTATTCTAGAAATCTTTCAGTTAATCCGGCCTTGTGTCCTTTCAACCACAAATGTTCTGGCCTTGGTGAAGATAGAGGACTGTGATTTGCCCTTCATTTTCTTGGGAGATCAAATTCACCCACAGTCAATGATTCTACATGAAGTCTTCCGCCCCACTTGTCCTTTTATTATGGCCTCAATTAAGAAGGAAAAAACAGCAGACAAAACAAACCTCAAAAACTCTGGACCGTCTTCACCTACTAGAATATCCTCGTGGTTCCTGACCAGGGTTAGGTGTATGGTCAGTCACTTAGTATTTGAAAATTTTCTACCCAGGAAGAGGTGGGCCAGCAAGTTTAGCAACCCACAGTGTTTCCAATTTGAGCACATTGGCATTAGAGGAAGTGAGGATTCCAGCAGAGAGGAGGATAGGAATGAACCATGCATATGAGGGATTTGCTGGGTAAATGAGCCAGTTTTCTTGAGATTTTTGTGTTCACATATTCATGGAGGCTAATATGCATTCAACAGCCAAATGTCATTTGGGGATTTTCTGTTTTTGGCGGTTGTGGTCCCATTGCTTCTCTGTAGCACCAAATTCCAGTTCATTAAATCAGTATGTTGTTTCTCTGTTTTGAAGCTTGCATTCTTATTTTTATAATCCCAGTGGTCTTATTTTTGTATCCTAGTATCTTACACACTTAGAAAAAAAACCACCCAATTTTTTAGTGGCTTATTCACAATTAGATACTTGTTAAAAATGTTACCTTTTTTTTTTTATGACTTGTATGTGTGTATCTCTGACCATTAAATAGCTTATTTGTGTAATGTTTAACTTTACTTACACTAATTAAATTTAATTTCATTTATATTTATAAATTCTTTTTTTTCATATAATGCCTTTTAAAAAAATACTGGTTATTACTTTAGGACTGAAACTGAACTTTGGTCATGAAATTGGTTTGCAGTCCTTATTTTGGTGTGGTTTGGAGCTTTCATCAATATAACTCATTTGAATGAATGCTTCGAGTAATAGCACTGGAAGAAATGTCAGCCATTCTAATCCAAGCTTCTTGTTTTAAAAAGAGCAGCTAATACCTGCAGAAGTTAAAGTACATGGTCAGAGACTGATTGAGGATGAATGGAGATAAGAGTCTATTTTCTGAATTTAGTCAAGTGCTCTTTCCATTTTACTCTGTTGCCTCCCCCAAATTCTGTTTGTTAACAAGGAAGAGTAATTGCATTGGGTATAATCTGTGTATTTTATTGTGAACTCCCTTTCTTTCCCTTTTCATCTTATCTCAGTCTTACACTATAAATTAGATATTAAGCCCTAGTCTCATTTTGAGGCTGAATTCCTTCTCCTGGAAATTCTTTCTCATTGGTTAAAGAGAGATTATTCACTCTGTGGAATAGTCTATATGTTTGGAAGTTACGAAAGAAAAATATTTGTAAAGCACAGTGTATTTACTACCTGTTTTGGCTTGGGAAGCACGACTTAACTTTCCTGTGCTTTCATTTCCTAATCTGTAAAATGGGGATAATAATGGTTCTTCATGGTACTTCTTTTGAGGATTGAATGAGCTAATGTAAGTAAACTGCTTAGAATGTGTGTAAACGGTTTAGGTAATACCTGTCACACCAGACAGTGAAAATGTTAGCCGTTGACTTGTGAGTTTTCTGTTCCATGTTGTCTTTCCTCAGGACTTGTTAGCCCGATGGCTGGGTTTTCCTTTAGTCTTATTCAGGAGGCTCTGATTTGTTGATGCTTTTCTGAGAAACAGTAGGTCTCCTGTTTTTGTTGTTTTTTTTTTGCTGTGATATTTTTTTGTTCTTTCACTGTAGTACTAGATACCTGTTTAATAATGATAGACAGAATGTTAACTTTCATTGATTGTAGTTTTTTTTTTTTTTTTTTTTAAGGATTTGGAATGCCCTGACAGATAATTACGGAAATGTAATGCCTGTAGACTGGAAGTCATCCCATACTAGGACCTTGCATTTGCTTACTCTGAATCTCTCAGAAAAAGGGGTAAGTTAGGATTTGCACCAATAGTTTCTGAATAACTGATTCTGATAATGGAACTAAAAAGTAGTGTTTCTATCTAACTGCAATTCATTGAGTTGCTTCTTATTTCCAAGCTTATGGCAAGTGAAGTGGTCTTCTTTTGCCATCTTGGTTTTTGCTACTGTGCACTTGCTAATATTTCCCTCTAGCCCTTCCCTAGCACACCCTCAGCTTTTTATGTTTAGCTAAATTTTCATCACCTGTGTATGAACAGCAATGATCAACATTTTTTTTCCCTAGCTTAAATAACATAGCTTTGATACGTTGTGAATACTCAGTAAGAACCTTAGGCTTTGATTTAATATATGGAGGCTCCTAGAGTGTCTACAGAGAGTTAACTTTCTGATGAATTTAATGCTGGATGTAACATGTTTGAATACTGGAGAACCTTTAAAAGACATTTCAAGTCTTGGTGTTTTGATGTGTTCTTGGCTGACTGTTGGAGGCTGCTATGTATGTCTTGGAATTGTAAAGTGAAGACACCTTGAGTAAGGAGTGTGAGCACAGCTGGAAGGACAGCAAAGGAGACAGAAAAGGGAAGAGAACTGCTTTAAGTGGAAAATCACAGTGTGGTTTAACGCTGATGAGAAAGGAGACCAAATGGAAGTTTCAGGGCTGGACTATTTAAATTCTTCATCAAATAGCATTGTGAACTCATGCCAGGTCTTTTGGCATGCTCCTTATTTCATTAAGTGTATTTGTGTAATTTCTGGGAGTATAATGCACTAGGACTGTATTTTAAATAGTATTGTTAATGTTTTATGAAACGATTTTCTTATAAGTGTGACTCAGGAAAGCTTGCTGCCTACTATTTCTAGTAAAATATAGGATTCTGACTATATTTCTTTGTATTCTAGTATATACAGGATTTGTTTGTTCCAGTTATTAATCTCCTTAAGCTGTTTTGCAGGTTGACCTGACATACATTTAGGGGAAGGAATAAAGCAAAATATCTTATCCTCTGTCTTCTGTTTATTTGGATCTTAGCTATCATTCTGGGCTTAGTTCAAGTTTCCCTTCCTCTCTGAAGCTGCCTATTACTGTTTTAGCCTTTGCTGATCTCATGGAATTATATAATTTTAGAGTTGGAAGGGACTTTAAAGGACACTTAATCCAACCTCTCACTTGGGGGGATTCCCCATTTACAGCGTCTCTGACAGATGGTCATTCAGCCACAGACTAAATCCCAGCAAGGAAGGAAAATGCACTCCTCTCCGTGGGAATCGTCACACTTGTCGGGGTGTGAAAATCGTAAAGGACTTACATGTCCCACAGAGCTTGACCCCCAAGTCTCCTGGGTGCTAGTTCTCACAGCACTTGATCTGTGTCTTAAATCATCATTGGTGTCTCTTAATAATTATGTTTGTGGATCTGTCATTAGATTGTAACTTCCTGGTAGATATCTTTGTGTGTGTCTTCTCAGTAACTATCACAGTGCCTGGCAGATAGTGAGAACTAAGACAAGTGTTTGTTGAGTGAACAAATGAATAATCTCATCAGTTAAGACTATAGGGTCAGAGACCATGGTGGAAAGTTTTTAAAACTGTTTTCTATGTTACTTAACATAGTGCTGTATCCACAATAGCCAGCCTGTGAGTACTTTTTTGTTTGACATGATAAAAAATGGTAGAGGAGATCTTTTCATAGTTTCAAAGAGAAGTACTTTATTCACATGAACAGGACATCTAATCCAGTTCTACTGAGTATTGTTCTTTGGTTACCTCCTGGGATGTCACTCCCTTTATCTGCCTTTTGACTGTTTTCAATGCCAGAGCAATGGCATAACCAAAGAAGTGATTAGTAGTGACCTGGAATTTAGTACTCATGCTCATTGTAAAAGCTCACCTGGAGAACCTGGTAGGGTAAATGGACAAATGATCATCTCACATCTGAGTATCTTTTTTTTAAAATTAATTTTATTTGTTTTTGTCTGCACTGGGTCTTTGTTGCTGACAGCGGGCTTTCTCTAGTTGTGGCAAGTGGGGACTGTTTTCTAGTTGTAGCTCAAGGACTTCTCATTGCGGTGGCTTTTCTTGTTGTGGAACACAGGCCCTAGGGCCCTTGGGCTTAGTTGCCCCATGGCATGTCGCATCTTCCCGGACCAGGGATTGAACCTGTGTCTTCTGCGTTGGCAGTCAGATTCTTAACCATTGGACCACCAGGGAAGTCTTAACATCTGTCTATCTTCACATGATTACGCAGGTGATGAATACAACCAAGATGAGATGTCTAGTTCTTGGGAATGAGTAGCACATGTTAATTTCCTGAAGAACAAATGCACAGCAAGGAACTATGCAGGAAGGAACCATGTTATTCTATTAGGTAGCATATAATTAATTTTTTTAACCTGGGAAGTTGCCAATTTGTGCCCTATTATTTCCATAACTGAATTATGCAAAATTTATCTTTTGAAACCATTCTTTAGATTATTTCAACTGTAAAACAGGGTTTGTATGAAATTTTTTTTGACAAAGAGGGAAGAGATTTATTTTGCATTAGGATGAGACAAACAGGAAACTACAGCTCCCTAGATTTCAGTTTTTAATTTTTTTTTTTTTAATTGATGTTCAAGATGGGACACTTCTAAATGTGATAGGTCTTTTCTAGAGGAAGGCAACTGGTACGTTCCAAATTCTCATAGGGGCACATTTTTTCCATTTGAGGCAGCTTCTGTTTCGTACAGGAAAACAGAACCACGGCTCTGTATCTAAACCTGGCACAGAAAGGAGTGATGGGAATGCTTGGCAAAGACAAGGCACATTGATGCCTAATGGGAGCGTGAAGAATGATACCCATGACAGCCAAGGTTAGTTTTCAAAGCCCGAAAGGGATTCCAGCCCTTAGCATATGCCATCTCTGTGGGGAATGGGCTTGGCTCCCTCTCTGGAAAGATGGTCTGGGATTATTATTTCTGTTGTCATGGAAATTTATTCTAATGGCTTATTGGTATCACTCATGTGTTTTGGCAGTAGCTGCAAACCTGTTCTAAATCCAGCGCCATTCTTGATCATGCTTAAGTGATAGGATGCTTCTGAATTGTTTTGCCTTAGGAACATCTCCTGAGCCATATTCTTCCTCCTACCATGCGTGTTTCTTTAGAAACCGGGACTTTATTGAATGCATCTTGGTATATTCAAGAGTAGAAATAGAAGATAATAAATGTGTTCCTTAGGAGTAATTTTAAAACTTTCACTTGTCTATTAAGGGGAAAAAAATAAGACAGAACTGTGGTCGTCAAGTTACAGCACAGAACTGTAATTTGAGGGGAGGAGAGTGCTGAAGTTTTAGGGTCAGTGAGTGTAATTCTTAGGGTTACTCTATGTCATCATCCATCCTTACGTGGCCAGTTTCGTCTCTGGTTCTACAGTCTTGAAATTAAATGTCCTCTGTCATCAAGAGCCAGATCTCTCGACCTTTCTCCTTTCTTATTAACAGGATAACTTAGTTTAAAAAAGTAAACTAAAGCTACAGAACTTAACATGAAAAAGCAATCTCTCCCCTACTTACTTTATCATCCTTGATTTCCACTTACCTGTAGCAGCCACTTTCAGCTACTTCAACTGTTTCTTCTAGCAGATAACATTCTCCTGTCATTTTACTTAATTTTATTCTTCAACTTTAGACTTTATCCATTGACTTTCAATCCAGAGGTTGAAGGTTTAGCAGTCTCAGAGTCATCCCTCTCTCCAACCATAACCCTCACAAAAACTTTGGTTTTCCCTCATCGTCCCAATATAATTATGTGAAAATATTTCGTTGCATCTTCATCATTTGTATTGACTATTTAAATGTTCACATTTAAACATTTAAGTATGTTTTATGATGGCGTTTCCTCTTGTAATTTTTTTCCTTCGGGTCATAATAATTGCCTTTTTGTGGTTAATTGAGGTTATCATCAGCTCACTAATTCAACCTCAGTAGAGCCATAAAGCTCACTTTAGTAAATGAAACACACTGGGCAACCTGTCAGTCTCTCTTTTCTTTCCCCTGTGTTTTTCTTGATTCCTTCTGCAGTAACAATTCTAATCTGAACCGGTTACTGTCTAGTTTAGCTCTGTAGCCATCATTCTGGGATCTTTACTTCACTGTTGTTACAAGAATCCCCTCCACCTCTTTCTTGGGTTAGATCCAGTGTCTGCTTTCCTTTTTGGTTTTCCTCCTGGTTTTAATGGAGCATGTTCTGGAGTAGCTTTCTGAGAAAGGTTCCATGAGAGGTAAATTCTCTGAGAACATCCCAGCCTGATGGTTCAGTGAGAAATCTGACGAGGAGGTGTGTCCTCACTGCGGTGCAGCGCAGCCTCGCTGCATGTGGTGGTAGATAGGGCGGGAGGGCTGCTGTGGCTCCTCCCCTGGCCTGATGTTGTGAGAGGCCACGCTCTGGGGTTTTTTCCCTGGGACTTCTCACCTGCAGGTTTTTTCTTTTTTTTACTCTGTGGTGTGTGTTTTCCATTAAATGTGAGACCTGTGAGAAACTACCAAGGTAGTAGGGACCTACATCCATCCAATTGTGTCTTCAATTTTATATATATAGTATATATATATGCACACATATATACAATTATATATATATACTTCTGTGTATATATATAAAAATGATTTTCCCAAGTAAAATGCTATCTTTTTAAATTATATACTATCTGTTAGAAATACATGGTCATGGACTTCCCTGGTGGTCCAGTGGTTAAGACTCTGCCTGCCAATGCGATGGCCACAGGTTTGATCCCTGGTCTGGGAAGATTCCACATGCTGTGGACCAGCTGAGCCCATTCTCCGCAACTATGGTAGCCCTCTCTCTAGAGCTTGTGCTCTGTAACAAGAGAAGCCGCAGCCTTGAGAAGCCCACACACTGCAACTAGAGAGCAGTCCCTGCTCACTGCATCTAGAGAAAGCCTGTGTGCAGCCATGAAGACCCAGGGTAGCCAAAAGTAAATAATAATAAAAAGTACACGGTTGCTTCTTACATAATTCCTTGCCAATCTCTTCTCTGAGAACTCAGTTTCCACTCCGTCTGACGAATAGAGTTCTAATTTCAGTTGTATTCATCGTCTGGATGGTCATGTCATGATGGATAGAGGATAGCTAGATGATCGCTTGTCCATTTTAAGCTGCTGGGTTTTCCACCTTAGGCCTTTACAGTTAGTAAACTCGAGGCCATTATTATAGGAACTGTTGATGTTGGCACGGGCAGGTTAGAGGACACCGTATGAGCTAGACATGGTGAGATACCCTGGGGATGCCAACAGCAAGCAGCTCTTTAGCATGAGCCTTAGGCATGAAGAGAGGTCAGGAGGGGAGCAAGCTACCAGGACCTGTGGAGAGAAGCCATGCAGGCGAGGTCAGCTCGACAGGTGCTGCAGCCTTTGGAGTCTGGAGGGGACAGACAGCAGAATATATGCCCAGACTTCTCCCCCCACCCCTGCCCCACCTTCTAGCTCCTGCTAGTATCTGCTAGTGTGTTAGGCCACTAGGAAACCGAAAGTCAAGGGTATCCTTTGATGTAGTCCATAAAGGTCAGTGTTCTACTGGAAGGGCTAAGTATGACCCTTGTAGACGGTTCCCTTCTGCCAAGAATTTGATTGCTTGTCTTTCACTGTATTAGAAGTTAGTCTGCAAGTAACAAACTTTTGTTTTCTGTGGAATTTTGACATATACCAATCTTCCTATTAGATCATTAATTAATTAACATTTGCTACTAACCCTGTCTGTGCCCCCACCCCCGTTTGCTGTAATTCTCTACAAATTGCTGTAGAATACCCGATATTTTCATACTTCCTGGACCCTCTTCCCCATGAAATAAACAGCAAAGTATATGTCCGTTTGGGCAAAAGGGACTGTATGCAGCCCCCTGGCAGTTTCGTGTTTGTTCTGCATTCCTCTCCTTTCTGTCTGAGGTGGCTGTGCAATGTACCTCACATACTGCCTGGTACAGAGTAACTGTAACGAGGTCTGCCTTTTGAAACTCTCAGCAGATGCTTCCCTTGGCAGCCCTCTGGACCCAGACACTTTGACTTTGTTGTGATCAGAAGGCCCTGCTTTTAACAGTGGGTCGTTTTTGTCTTTAGATGAGTGACAGCTTGCTCTTTGATACCTCAGATGATGAGGAGCTGAGAGAACAGCTGGATATGCATTCAATCATCGTCTCCTGCGTCAACGACGAGCCCCTCTTCACTGCAGACCAGGTACAAAGGAGAGTCCCCTCCATCAAGGAAAGGGAACCTCGGCTGCAAAGCCATTTCTTAGTGTGGCCATTAAGTGACTGGTTGTTGGAACTGAGTTATTTTCCCTGTGTTTTCTGGTAATATAGGCTTAACAGCTTCTGAGGAAAGAAGAAAGTATATGTAATCCGAAGCGGATGGATTATGTTAGTTGGGAACATCTTTCAATATATGCAGTTTTCCAAGATAAGCTTTGTTAAAACAGTATAGCAGGTTACTTTAAAAGAAGGCTGTTGTTTCCACTGGAATCAGAAAAAATACTATTTTTTTTCCTCTTTCGTTAGATTTGAGCAGACATGGGAAAACTACATCTGTGCAGAAATTACCTAGTTTCTCTAAAACCTATGGAGAAGTCATTAGCACTTACTAGAAGTCCTTATTGTATACCCAGGAAAGAAGTGAGCATTATTCCTGTGGAATGCTCTAATAATGTCAACCCTGTATTCATTTAAAACCTGTTGAATCAGCTTTCTCATTTTCTGAATACTCCTCCCACTTCTGCTCTATTGTCAAACTGTGGTGCAAGAACTTCTTCCTGAAATCATGTTCCACGGCTACTGAAACTGTGAGTTCTGTATTTTTAGGTTGGAAAGATGAGGTCAGTAAAGAGATGTATGATGACAAGATTGGGAGGGGTGCATTAAAAATGTGTCATCTTGACGCTCCTTCATCATATTTGTGGTTGGATCATCCTAGGCTTGAAGGGAGCGTGGTGCTTAAAAAGCAGGATGGTAAGTCAGATGACTGAGTGCGGGAAGACCCTGATACTCTGGGGAGAGGTGTGGCCCTCAGAGTTCATCGCCTGCTCGGTTCTGTGCCTGAAAACCAAGCTGTCCCTGCTTTTGACTGACAGAAACAGATTCTTTGGCTCTTTCAGTGTCTTGTTTTTGTGTTTATTTTTTTTGTGTTGGTTTTTTTTTGTTTAGTTTTTGTGTTTAGAAATACCTGTTTTGGAAATTCTTCTTACTAAATTAGTGTAATCCCCACTCCTTCAGGTTTGCTTCTATTTTTCCTTGGTGCTGAAAGGGTTAAACTTGCTGCATATTGTATTTTTTCCCTAACAGTTTTTTAAAAACTCTTGTCTATTTTTTTTAAAGTTATTTTTATTGAAGTCTAGTTGATTTACAGTATTGTGCTGGTTTCAGATATACAGCAGAGTGATTTGTTTATATATAATGTATGTATATATCTTTATTGTTTAGACTTGTTATACCTTATTATAGTGTATATATTATAATATATAATAAATACATTGAATATCGTTCCCCATGCTATACAGTGAATCTTTATCTTGTTTATATATATGATAGTGTGCATCTGTTAATTCCATACTATTAATTTATCCTACCCCCCCTTCCTCTTGGTAACCATAAGTTTGTTTTTTTTTTGTTTTTTTTAATGGCAAACTTTTTTTTTTTGGCCACGTGGCATGTAGGATCTTAGCTCCTTCACCAGGGATTGAACCCTTGCCCCTTGCAGTGGAAGCATGGAGTCCTAACCACTAGGCCATCAGAGAAGTTCCTAAATATCCCTTTATCTTCCCTTGAATTAAATATATGAAATTCTTTTTCTGTTGTTAAAGGAAAACTTTCCTGCCAAAGCCAGAATTTCTTGTTTTATGTGTAAAAGTTTTTACACTGTTGCATTTCATAAATTTTACGTCAGTTTTATTAAGTAGTTTTAGATTGAGTAGTTGGATGTGGCATATGGTAAATTCTCTGTCACTTGGCTTTCTTTTAACTATAACTGTGATCCAGTTCTGGCATGTCTCAAGTAGATTATGCGTGTGTGTGTGTGTTTAATATTTCCTTATCCGTGGCTGCTCTGGGTCTTCGTTGCCGTGCTGACCTTCTCTAGCTGTGGCGAGTGGGGGTTACTCCCAGGCTGTGGCACTCGGGCTGCTCGTCGTGCTGACTTCTCTTGCTGAGGATCACAGACTCTGGAGGTCAGGCTCAGAAGTGGTGGTGTATGGGCTCTGTGGCCCCTCATCATGTGGGATCTTCCCAGACCAGGGATTGAACACATGTCCTTTGCATTGGCAGGTGGATTCTTAACCACAGAACCACCAGGGAAGTCCTATGCACGTATTTTTAGCAGCACCTCTCAAGAGATTACAAGATCTGATAGGGCCAATTCATGTGTGCAGAGTGTCTTCAATCATGTGCTATTTACTTTTGTGTTTAGTATATTGTAATTTTTTTTTTTATAAACCTCGTGTACTCTTACAAACCTTTGATTATTCAGAACACCGACTCCTGCGCACTGCTGGTTAATATAGAATTGGGGGGCTTCTACTCTGGTTGCTGCAGACGAGCACTGTGTTACAGATGGACCGTTTTACCTGTGTGTATTTGACTAACAATGGTTTGTATGTTTTGGAAGGTGATTGAAGAAATTGAAGAAATGATGCAGGAATCACCAGACCCAGAAGATGATGAAACGCCTACACAGTCAGATCGGCTTTCAATGCTTTCCCAGGAAATTCAGACTCTTAAGAGGTCTAGCACAAGCAGCTATGAAGAGAGTAAGAACGCTCACCTGAGTTGGTGCTGCCTGCCTTCGTGTAGCTCAGCCGTATAGCGGGACCACCTTCGGGAACCTCTGGTTCTCACAGGCTGGGTCGCATACTCTTCCCCTCCTCACTCCCCCCGGTGGTACTCAGGGCATTTGTTTATCTTTGCTTAGGGACAGTGTCATATTACCTTTGAATCCTGTATTTGTCTGCTTGGGCTGCTGTAGCAAAAGACCACGGGCTGGGTGGCTTAAACCACAGAAATTTGCTTCTTGCTAGCTCTGGAGGCTAGAAGACTGAGGTGTTAGCAGGTCTGATTTCTTCTGAGGCCTTTTCCTCTGTCCTCACATGGCCTTTCCTGTGGTGTATCTGTGTCCTCATCTTCTCATTTTGAAGGGCATCAGTCACATTGGATTAGGGCCCACCCCAATGGCTTAATTTTAACTTCATTATCTCTTTAAAGATGCTATCTCCAAGTATAGTCATATTCTGAGGTGCTGGGGTTAGGGCTTCAACAATGTCCTATTTCTCTAGTATTTCCTTAGAATAAAGGGAAGTGCTGAGAAAAACCTGAAAAGGGTCTTCAGGGAATCGTCTGCCCTTCATCTTCCCAATTCTCAGTAAAATTCACACACTGGGGCTTGTGTGTTTAAGTATGTATTTAGCTTAATTCTTTCAAATAGACTTTTCCTGTCTTCAGAAGTGCCCCAGAGCCCTGCTCAGCGGTCTGTGATTTCTTTTCAGTACAGTGGTTTCCCGCACTCTCTGTCTGCTTTCCTGTTCTTTTCCTTGCACAAGCATGTTAAGTCTTGACTGAAGTACTGTTCATGGAACCCTTGATTTTAGACGAGTAAACAATTTTGTTACACTTCTCAGCCATTTGAGAAGTAACTTCCCCCACCTACCTCTACTCAGACCGGCCCACCAGGAGCCTGAGGCGTCTGAGACAATTACAAACCGTTTAATTGCTCAGAATGTGATGTTTTTCCTCTTTGGCGAGAAACACTTTGCTGTGCGGCCTTGAAACATTTCGGTCTCAGTGTCCGCTCTGCTTTGCTTTTCGGTCACAGGGGTGAAAAGGCTGTCGGTGTCTGAATTAAATGAGCTGCTGGAAGAAATCGAGACGGCCATCAAGGAGTACTCCGAAGAGCTGGTGCAGCAGCTCGCCCTGCGAGACGAACTGGAGTTTGAGAAAGAAGTGAAGAACAGCTTTATTTCTGTTCTCATCGAAGTGCAAAACAAACAGAAAGAGCACAAAGAAACAGCCAAAAAGAAGAAGAAACTCAAGAACAGCAGCTCTCAGAACGGGAAGAACGAGAGAAGCCACATGCCCGGCACGGTAAGTGGCGGTGGGTGGGCGGCGCGGCCCGCTGGAAGCGGCCTCCGTGAGGCCAGCAGAGGCGGCGGGACCCACATGCGCAGGAGCAGGGCCTGGGGGGTCTTCACCGGAGAGCTGAAGGGTCGTGTTCAAGACTACCAGTGTACTCTGCTCCTTCCGAAAGGTGTTTCCTTGTGGCGAGGGTATGGTGGTTATCTGGATAACTCAGTGCTGAAATGTGTAGGAGGAGGGAGGTAAAGAGAAGGAAGAGAGGGGGAATAAAAGAGAATGTTTGAAGGAAAAACTTTAGGGGTGACCATTTCAATACATGAAAATGTTAATAGGGGTTTTTTATATTTGGCTGGTGGGCAACTGAATGATACTGCTTTCTTGTTTTTGCTTAGCCCTTGTAAGTTATATAGTAAGAAACGGGGTGCTTTTAGAGGTAGTTGAACTATATGGAGCCTAAAAACAAGAGGTTGACATTTAAATCATTTTCTCCTGATTTTTGAGTGAAGTTGGAATGAGAGGATGTTGCAGGCAATTCCATGACATCACCTATTTGGCCTAGTATTTGGCAGACCAGACTATTACTGACTGGTGAAAACAACTTGAGGCTATTTGACTCTTTGACTTTTGGTACAAAGCTTTTTGTTTTCTGCTTTTCATTTTCCGTAAGTGGTGCTGTTAATTTCACTTGATTAAACTTCATTGTAAACGTTAACTATTAAGTATTTGAGATACATTTCCTGTTGGTCTTATGAGCATTTCATTTTTCTTTGATAAGTTGAGACCTTGTATCTTGCCACGTTTATGTTTGCATATGAAGAAGTGTTGGTTTCATTTTAAACTTGAATGGTTGGACAAAGGGATTCATTTTCTAAATGGATTGTACCTTTTAAATTCACGATAGTGATAACATGATAATGCAAATTATATCAAACTGGCTGTTATGGCTTGCAGTTATAAAAACTATGTCTTTGACTAAGTCTGATTTATTCTTTCTAAAGAATGCTTATCAGAGAAATAGATCTCATTGATCAGACTCTGATAGAATCCAGGAAAAAGCATGGCAGTTCTGGGATGTGGAACCACCAATGAGAGTTAATACAAACCAAAAAGAATCTTACTATTTAGCCCATTCATTATACTGTCTTTGGCCTATGAGTATATGCACATTTTCTTAGTTTAATGTTATTTGTACACAGAAAAGACATAGTTGATAAACAGATTTTGCAAAAGTTGCCAGATATGTGGAACAAAATATTTGTTAGAAATGGTGATATTGGTTAAAGTGTTTAGTGACTTCTAGAGACAACTCTGAAGAAAACAGCACCCACCAAACAAAAAATCCCCACCAAAACATTCCCCAAACCAGAACATTTGTTTGACTATACAGCCCTAGATAAAGTTTGCTTTAAAATATTAGGAACAGTATTTTGTATCTCAAATTTTAAAAAAATTGTACTCTTTAAATTGTCCTTTTATGCAGGTGTGATTAAATAAAATTCTTAGTTAGAAAGTTATAGCATGGTTGGTAATTTCTGCTTATCTACTTTTAGGGATTACATGTAATTCCTCCATTTATTTGTGTTAACATTTAGGTGAGGAAAATAAATGTATCCCTAGAGTAGTTTAAATGCTTCTTTTTCTAACTCCCATTTAAAAAGGGTTTGAGTGGATTCTTTGTGTGATTTTACATGCTATTTATGTTGAGAAATGGATTTGACAAGGCAACGTTTAGGTCTTATTTGAACCTTTATTAGCCTTGAAATAGATTCATAGGAACAGTAATTTCCCCCCTTCCCCCAGTATTTGGACATGTGAAGTTACTTCTTGAGTCCTGATCTGCTATTTGTGTCAAAACCTTTAATTAGGCTAATAATGGCATCACTAAGCTTGTGGTACTAGTTCCCTCCATCATTGTGAAGCTTAAAAGGATGGCAAAAAGCCACTCCATTTGTGACACCAGGAGCCTGAAACCTATCAAGGATTCTGAAAAGAATGATCAGTGGCCCAAAGGAACTTTAAAGTGAAATGGCCAGTGGCGAAACAGATTCCAGGATACTGCCTTTCTAGCCCTTTTATATAACATGCAGTTTTGGCAAGGCCTGATCTCTGTGGATTGGCTATCACATTCGGTGGTTTAGTTGCTCATTCGTGTCCAGCTCTTTTGTGACCCCATGGACTGTAGCCCACTGGGCTCCTCTGTCCATGGGATTTCCCTAGCAAGTATATTTCCCTGGAGTGGATTGTCATTTCCTTCTCTAGGGGATCTTCCTGATCCAGGGATCGAGCCTGCATCTCTTGCGTTGCAGGCAGTCTCCTGCAATGTAGATGGATTCTTTACCAACTGACTCACCAGGGATTGGTGACCCTTTTATAGATATCATGCATTACTTGTTTTCTAATAACATTGGTCACTTTTTTTCTTTTTATCTTAGATATGTTTTATATCTATCAAAGACTTGGACTTCTTCATTAAATGTGGAATAGTTTCCTGCCATTTTCCCTTAAGCACATTTCATTGAAACAGAGCATCAATTTGTAGTACTTTATCCATAATTGCCAACTTGTTCCTTTTGGTACAAAGAGACTGTAGTAAAATATGAGTGTGAATAGAGCAGAGTTTAGGTTTTCATTTTGGATGCATGCTTTGTTTGAAACATTTGCTATAGTGAAAAAAAAATTAGTGGGCTTAGAAATGCTATTCATAAATATTAAGTAAATTTCTGAGTATCTTCAGAAAGTGAAATGTTGATTTAGTTTTTAAAGTTAATCTGTTACATGTTGAATAAGGTAAAACTATTCATTCAGTAAACATTTGCAGAGTATCTTTCTTGTGCCAGGCACTGTTGAAGATACAGTGGTGAATAAGACAGACAAGGCCTCTGGCCTCTTGGAGCTTATATTCTAACAAGGGATACAGGCACTACCCACAGAAAAGCATGACTAGACCTTGTAACTTCAGGTAGTAACAGATTCCATCAAGAAGAGGAAAAGCTTGGTTGAGGCAGTTGCTAGCAGTGCTGTGGGGAGCTGTTTCTGATGTGGTAGTCACCATGTCTCTTGCTCCTTCTGGTGGGCTGGGCAGGCTGTCCTATCCCTCTTGAGCTCTCTGTTTAGAGGAGATGTTGGAAGAGTATATCTTCTTCTTGGCTAATGAGATTTGATAGAGTCAGTTCAGTTCAGTTGCTCAGTTGTGTCTGACTCTTTGCAACCCCATGGACTGCAACACACCAGCCTTCCCTGTCTGTCACCAACTCCTGAAGCTTGCTCAAACTCATGTCCTTTGAGTTGGTGATGCCATCCAACCATCTCATCCTCTGTTGTCCCCCTTTCCTTTTGCCTTCAATCTTTCCCAGCATCAGGGTCTTTTCCAGTGAGTCAGTTCTGTGCATCAGGTGGCCAAAGTATTGGAGCTTCAGCTTCAGCATCAGTCCTTACAATGAATATTCAGGGTTGATTTCCTTTAGGATGGACTGGTTGGATCTCCTTGCAGTCCAAGGGACTCTCAAGAGTCTTCTCCAACACCTCAGTTCAAAAGCATCAATTCTAGAGCATCATTTAATAGAGTCAGAGATTTTATTTCCTTTATCCTATTCAGCATCTGGAAAAGCAGGAGTGGGGAGTAGAGATTGGAATGGTTGAAGGGCACTGTTAATGGGTTTGGTGGCCCACGTGCATTTCTTTGAACTATGTTGTGTTGGGCTGTGGCATGACCATTTATGCCACTGCCTTTTTCTGGAGTAATCTTCCTTCCTTTACTGCTTCCACTGTCCTCTTGGGAGATTTCTTTTCTTCTCTCTCTTTTTTTTTTTCTAACTCATTATTCTAAATCATAGGCATTGTCTTCCCTTCTTAGACCTTTTCTTGATGACTCTTCCTCCAATGCAAAATTGACAGTCCTCTCCTTCTGGGGTTAGTATTATTCCTCTTAACTGTTGCTGTTAGTACTGGGATGCCATATTGTAATTTTTTGTTTTCACGTCTGTCTCTGTTATGGTTCCCTGTGGATAGAAAACGTAACTTTATCTAATATATTCCTAGGTCCCACATTAGGTCCTCAATAAATTTCTGATGAATAAATAGTAAAAAAAAAAAAAATTTTTTTTTTGTTGCAAATCTGTATTTCTGCCTTGGATCTTTCTTCCAGGTACCAAACATTGAGGCTGAATAGTATATTTGTTAAGAACTTTGGGTTAAGAGCTCTATTTGAATCCTGATCCTGCCCCTGGGTACATACCCCTTTGAATTTTGGAAGGATTAAGTGAAATTATGACGTGTGTAAGAGCAGCATATATCCTGAGTAAATGGTAGTTGTTATATGTCCAACTGTTTACTAGACATTTCTCCCTGAATATC
Organism: Muntiacus reevesi; assembly: GCF_963930625.1. Lineage (NCBI taxonomy): Eukaryota > Metazoa > Chordata > Mammalia > Artiodactyla > Cervidae > Muntiacus > Muntiacus reevesi. Next base: position 83,326,479 of record NC_089251.1, read on the forward strand.
TTGTGGGCATCAAGAATTTATCTTAATCAGACTGAACTCACTGTTTTTCCTAAAGGTGAACTTATTCCTTATATATTTCTTTTGACTATAGCGAAACTATAGTCTCCCCATTCACCAAAACCAGTGCAATTTTTAGGTCAAAAATACACAGTTTTAAGCAACCATCTTTTCAAATTGTCCTACATAAGTGTTACCCAGTAACAGCATAAGTTGATTGGCTATTTCCCCAAACCCCCAACGTATGATGGTTATTATTAGCCTTCTCATATATACTGATCCAATAGGCAAATAATGGTTTGATTTACTGACTGTTTGTATTCTTTTGTAAGTTGCCTATTGTGTCACATTTGAGTTGAGGGTACACATACTTCTGCTGTTCTAGTACCATACTCTGGGGTAATCAGTTGCTTAAGTCTTTCCATAGGAAGGAGTGCAGTCTTTGCGAAGACTCACTCACATTGTTTCCCTAGCACTGCACATAACTTGTCACTTAATACATATTTGTTAAGTTGAGACTTCACAATAAAGAGGATGGAATCTCAGGATTTGGATTTGTGCTTTGAATTATTGTTCTGTCAGGGATTTTTGGGGGGCGAGTCTTCTGCTTGTATCAAGTAGATTCACAGGTCATTGAATTTCAGCGGCTGTTTACAGGAGTACAAGAACAGGTTGAAATACACCAGCTGTCTTTACATTAGTAATTTAAGAGATTAAAGTAATTTAGTAGTGGTTGTCATCTGGAGGTGTCTGAAGTTGTAAAGACATTAGTATTTACCTGCCTGAAATGGATGTTCTTCCTCCTTCAGAATCCAGTGTTTGTCAATTACAAGTCATGTGTAAGGTTTCTTATTCAAAGTCTAGGTCTGAGAAGATGGGAATGTATATAGTATCTTTTCTGTTGTCCATATTGCATTGAACTTTTGAGAGTTCTAGTGTGTTGCTCTCACCGCCAGCAAAAATGTATTGGGTTGTCCAGAGAGTTCATTCAGGGTTTTCTGTAAGACAAACTCTTTGACCAACCCAATATAATTGCTTCAGTCTATCCCAAAGAAGTTTATTCTGAAAGTGTTTGGGATATTAGTAATCAATGACTCCATTGTAAAAGGAATCATATTACCCTAATTTATTGCCTTTGGTGTTGGAGAGAAAACTGCTTAAGGTTGAGGAGGAGCTAAGGTTTGGATGATAGATATTCTTTTTTGTGTATATTTTTCTTTCACAGATGCATTGCTCCATTGTCTGTATGACTCACTTAGCTCATATTATGACTAACAGTCAATCGATTTTATTTCTCTTTTACTTGCAGAAATGCCCCAGTATTAGTTTTTCATTTAATCTTGACCAAAACTGACTTTAAGAGAAATTTATTTTAATTTCAGTTCAGTCGCTCGGTCATGTCCAACTCTTTGCGGCCCCATGAATCGCAGCATCCCAGGCCTCCCTGTCTATCACCAACTCCCGGAGTTTACTCAAACTCATGTCCATTGAGTTGGTGATGCCATCCAGCTATCTCATCCTCTTGTTGTCCCCTTCTCCTCTTGCCCCCAATCCCTCCCAGTGTCAGGGTCTTTTCCAATGAGTCAACTCTTCGCATGAGGTGGCCAAAGTATTGGAGTTTCAGCTTCAGCATCAGTCCTTCCAGTGAATACCCAGGACTGATCTCCTTTAGGATGGACTGGTTGGATCTCCTTGCAGTCCAAGGGACTCTCAAGAGTCTTCTCCAACACCACACTTCAAAAGCATCAATTTTTCAGCAGTCAGCTTTCTTCACAGTCCAACTCTCACATCCATACATGACCACTGGAAAAACCATAGCCTTGACTAGACAGACCTTTGTTGGCAAAGTAATGTTTCTGCTTTTTAATATGCTGTCTAGGTTGGTCATAACTTTCCTTCTAAGGAGTAAGCGTCTTTTAATTTCATGGCTACAATCACCATCTGCAGTGGTTTTGGAGCCCCCCAAAATAAAGTCTGACACTGTTTCCACTGTTTCCCCATCTATTTGCCATGAAGTGATGGGACCAGATGCTATGATATTTGTTTTCTGAATGTTGAGCTTTAAGCCAACTTTTTCACTCTCCTCTTTAACTTTCATCAGACAGCTACTATTATATTATTCTGAAGTTTTTCTAATATGTGCAGGCAATAAAGCCTAGAAGGAATTGTTCTGGTATAACTACTTGAATTTGGTTCTCTTTAAATAACAAGGACCTGTGTTTCTGTTGTTCCTTTTTAATTTGGAATTTAAAATTTTTACATTTGCTAAGATAATTTAGCCCAGGGATTGGCAAAGCAAACTATTGACTGAGGGCCAAATTAACCCTCTGCCTGTTTTATAAATAAAGTTTTATTGGAACACATCTATGTTCTTTCATTTACACGTGGTCTATGACTTCTTTGGTGTTATAAGTACAGAGTTGAATAGTTGTGACAGAGACTGTATGGGCTGCAAATCCAAAATATCTACTATCTAGCCCTTTATGGAGAAGTTTGCCAACCCCTGATTTAGACTAAAATTTGATAAAAATTAGAAGAAAAAAAATGCATGCTCCTTTTAAGTGAGTTTGTGTAGATAAAAGGTCACTGTATTGTGACTAAAATTTACTATAAAACATAGCCTTATTTTAATCTCAGAGTGTGTTGAGTTATTCCTTTCCTCAGGGCCCCTCCAGCAGCCTGAGTTATGCCCACAGATGGTGATACTGTCCATCTCCAAGTCACTTGCCATGGGTCCCCACCTAGTAACAGACCTTTGTGCTGCGTGTGTCAGATTCCCAGTTGTTGTTCAGTTGCTCAGTCGTGTCCGACTCTGTGGCCCCAGGGGCCGCAGCACACCAGGCTTCCCTGTCCTTCACTGTTTCTCAGAGTTTGCTCAAACTCATGTCCACTGAGTCGGTGATGCCATCCAACCATCTCATCCTCTGTCATCCCCTTCTCCTCCTGCCTTCAGTCTTTCCCAGCATCATGGTCTTTTCCAGTGAGTCGGCTTTTCACATCAGGTGGCCAAAGTATAGGAGCTTCAGCTTCAGTATCAGTCCTTCCAATGAATATTCAGGGTTGATTTTCCTTTAAGATTGATTGGTTTGATCCCAGTTCCCATTAACTAAGTGAAGAGAGCCAGCAAGTAAACCAGTTGTCTCCAGACTAGGGGACAAATGAAAAAAAAAATACTGACAGTTTGTTGCGCACACTGTGTTTATACACAGTGATAAAAGGTAGTTTAAAGAGAAGAGTAGAGAAGGCGCGAAAGGGCTGTTTCTTCTCCAAGTAATGGTAATTGAGAGGATAAAGTCAGCTCTATACACATACTTGAATGTAAATATTAACACATTTTCAAAAATAGTTTGTTGGTGATATTTTATAGTACTTCTCCGCATTTATGTATTGCAAAGAATATTCCTAAAAATTAGCATTAGGCATAAAATGGAAAGTCATTATAGGGTGGAGAGAAACTTAGTCATGTCATGTTTATTATTTTAATAATTCACACCTATGAATTAAAAACTATTTTAGATATGGAACAAATTTGTATTTTGGAAGGCAGTATTCCCTGGTGGCTTGGCTGGTAAAGAATCCTTCTACAATGTGGGAGGCTTGGGTTTGATCCCTGGGTCGGGAAGATCCCCTGGAGAAGGGAACTGTGACCCATTCCAGTATTGTAGCCTAGAGAATTCCATGGACCGTATAGCCTATGGGGTCACAAAGAGTCAGACGCAACTAAGAGACTTTTTCTTTCACTTTTATTGCCTGGAGAAATGTTATCTAGAGATAGTTTTCGCTATCTTACTATTATGTACTGTTTGTTTTCTGCAGTGGTTTTTTGGTGTCTGACTGTAATAGTGAACTTTCATGATTTAGCAGTTACTGTAGTAAAAATCAGGAGTCTCTTTGTTTTTATTTATTTTAAACTTTTTATTTTGTATTGGAGTATAGCTGATTAATAAACAATGTTGTGATAGTTTCAGGTGAACTGTGAAGGGATTCAGTCATACATACACATGTTTCCATTCTCCCCCAAGTTCCCCCCTTATCCAGGCTGCCATATGAAATTGAGCAGAGTTCCTTGAGCTATACATAGGTCTTTGTTGGCTATCCATTTTAAATATAGCAGTGTGTGCATGTCCATCTTAATCCCTAACTGTCCCTTCCCCCATCCTTTGCCCTGGCAACCATAAGCTTGTTCCATGAGTCTGATTTTTGCTTGGTAGGTAAGTTCATTTATATAAATGTGATCCAAAAGTATATATGCACCCCAATGCGTGTGAATGAAGTCATTTCTAAATGTCAGTATGACACTCTTGGTCCATCATGTTGCTACAGATGGCATTATTTCAGTCTTTTTAATGGCTGAGTAATATTCCATTGTACTACATCTTCTTTATCCACTCCTCTGTCGATGGACATTTACGTTGCTTACATGCCCTGGCTGTTGTAAACAGTGCCACAGTGAACATTGGGATGCATGTATCCTTTTGGATCATGCTTTTCTCAGGATTCTGTTCTTGACCCCTTTATGTCTTGAAGAGGTTTATGATTGTTAACATAATACAAATTCAAGTAAAAGCCATAATATGCCAGGAAACTGTGAAGTTACTATATATTTAGAGTATCCAGAAGTATCAGAAAAGAGTTCATAAATCTGCCACGGTTAATTATTTTACTCTAGCTTAGTAGCTTTGAAAATGCTTGCCAATACTTAATTACTGTATTAATATTAAATTACATAAAATTTTTAAAAGATCTTCAAATACAAGCAATTAAATTGATGCTAGTCCATTTATTCCTATTCATATCCCATCTTTCTGCTTTGAGAGTGAATTTATAAAATAGTAGTTCAATATTTAAGATATATTTAAATATTTATCTGCTTTGGTGTAACTCATTTTCTAACTTGGATCTTTAAAAAGCATTTTTGGGTAGAGTTTGAATTTATAACTGATTTATAATCACATTAAAATTATTTGATTTGAGGAAGTGTCAAAACAAGCAAGATCAATTTTTACATCTTAGGTAATAGCTTACTAATCATTTGCATATTCTTACTTTTTTTTTTAACATTTAACTGTTGCTTTCAATTCTGTGCTTTTCTCGTGTCTTGTATTTTGATTATTTTGAGAATTTGAACTAAAAAATTAACTACTGTTCTGTAAATTAATATTTGAAAATCATGTCACTTAAGCTATTACAAATGATGTGATTTATAAAGAACAGTAATTATGTTTTAATTTCACTTTCTTCTGAACTTTGAATATAAAGAATATTAATGGAGTTAGAGCATGGATTAGAATAAGAGTCAGAAATAGGTGAAAAGCATTTCTTAATTGCTTCTCCCACACTTTTTTCCTGTTATTGAGCTTTGATATTTAGATTTTTAAGGCTTTCCTGATATAGAGGTCTGTGCCACTGGGTGTCAGGTGAGGTGTCACCTTAAGAGAAAAGCTAAGAAAATTTGGTAGCAGGAATAGTCTGAATTTCCTGACCTCTGGGTTAGTTTGGTTTTTCTCTGTCTTGGATCCTGCTTTCTGTGAAATGAGTTAAGCTGGTGATATACTGTGGGGAGAATGAGCTGGTTTAAGACTCTGGAAAAGAATTAACAGACCACAGTGCTGTATCTGATTCCGTGTTGCTTTTCAGTTTATATGGTGGCATCTAGCTGTTTTTTATTGTTCAGAAAGACCTTGAATTACCTAAAAGTGTTACTTGTTTTCTGTTCAAGCTTTCTGGCTGATTCAGTCTCAGACAGTAGTATCTGTTCTTTGTGTTGTCTTCAGTCCTTTTTAAGCTGGAGACCATAATCAGGGTGGTTATTTCTGTTGCCATTTTATTTATATGAGGAAAACTTGAAATACTCTTGTTTACTGTTTGGGAGACTAGTAGAAAGAAAGAAATGTATGGTTATTTCTCTTTGGGAGTTATTTTCCATATGTTGTTCTAGCCTTTTTTTTCTTCCCTAAATTGTTCTAGCCTTTAAAGGGGAATCCAGCCCAAACATTTTTGAACATTAATAGTTGCTGAACACGCTAAGTGCTCCCCATGGAGTATTTTATTTACTCCTCACAACCCCCTATAAAGTAGATATTATTGTGCTGTGAAGTGCTCAGGCATGCCGGCCTCTCTTGTGGCTCCGTGGACTGTAGCCTGCTAGGCTGCTCTGTCCATGGGATTCTCCAGGCGAGAATACTGGAGAGGCTTACTGTTTCCTCTTTCAGGGGATCTTCCCAGACCCAGGGATCAAACCCATGTCTCTAGCGTTGCAGATGGATTCTTGAGCCGTATTGCTGCCCTTTCTTAAACGGGTAAACGAAAGCCCAGCAGAGGCCTCGGCTCACAGAACCCGTGTGCGTTGGAGGGCAGATGGACAGGTTGTCCAGAGGTGGCCTCCTGTGGCCCTGGGTTCTCCAGTTCTGAGCTGTGCAGGGTGATATGGATGGGCTCATTTCTTTGTCTTTTAGATTTTTACAGATTAAAAAAAAAAAACTTCTATGTCTTGTTTACACTTTGTTGCTCCTGTTTTCATCTGAGAAAAATTTCCAGAGAATGACTGACTTTGGAACTTTGGTACATACTCATGCCAAGGAAGGAAGGTCACGAGGCCGACATGAGTGTTCTCAGGGTGAACCGTGTGACCGAGGCCCTGAACCCGGTAAAGCCCTGCTCCCGTCCTTGCCTCGTCACGTTGGCACTTTGTCAGCGGTGAGGGGGACAATAAAGTGAATACTGTAAGGCTTAATCATTTTCCTGCTTATAAATGGGCTCCCGTCAAAATTTCCATTCTGAGAAGGGCCTTTTACAGAACTATTAACACCTTTATTAAGATGTGGTGGATCGATTACAAAATAATTCTAGACTCACAGAACCTTCACCAGCTTCTTCACTTTGAATTTGAAACTTCAGGTCCTTCCAATCTAGAAATGGTGGATTACGTGGAGGCATTTCTGACGTACTTAACACTGCTGGTGTTTATTTTAATTAAACGGTAACAGCCCTTTATTGAATGTCCTTCGTTTCACCAAACATTTGTAACCTTGAGACTTACTTCTCTCATACTTTGACGTGGCTCTTGCACTTTCATCTTAGAAACGTTCAACAGAGAAATGCCTCTCTTCTTCCCTCTTTTCATTTCGCTTCCTCCTTCCTTCCATCTCTCTCCTCCTCCTTCTTCCTACTTTTAAAATTTAAGCATAAAGTCTTCTCACCGGCCCAGTTAAGTACTGTAAGCACCTAATAACACCCCATCTGCTCTTAAGCATATGAATGCAGTGTTCCTAAATGAGGTGATGTTTTACTCAAAAGTGAATTTAATCTGCCTCTGAGGTCTTATCTTTTTCAAAACTCATTTTGCCTTCCAAGAGGGTGTATTGTTTTTGGAATTTATCGGGCAGCTGTAAAGCAGAGTGTGTTTTGCGCTCTGCGGGGGCTCTTTCCCTGTTCCTTCTTGTCTTGGCAGTAGTCTCTCCATTCTCGTTCAGTAATCTTCTACTTGCTACTCTTTCATTATCCTAGGAGTTTCGGATTTGTTCGTCACTCCACTGTTTTACAAACCGTGCCCAAAGGATGATTTATCTTATTTATTGATCTCACGTTGATCTCTCAGGCTCTTCAGAACTCCACCGTTCACTCCTTTGACAAATAACCTTATATCTTGTCATATCGTCTTTCTTCTGTTCACCTTTAGATTACTTTTGCCTTTAACTTGTTTAAAAAAAGTTTCTCTCCTGCTAGAAATCAGGAGGCCTTCTGCTATGGTTATCCGAGGCTCTAAGAGTGGTCTTAGATGTTGCATCTTCGGCTTCGCAGACGTTTATAAATGCTTGCCGTGACACAGGAATGGGACATATCATGGGAATACAGAACCTGAAGACCTAGTCTTTATCTCTAAGATGTACTCGTGTCTGCAGAAGAAAAAGGAAGCCGTTGGAGTTGGTGGTTCTGAACGTGTCGTCTGTCTGGGCAGTTCTGTCATTGGGAGTGCTACATCACAGCCTCGTGTGACTTTTAGTCTTGTACTGTTCCGCGTCCATGCGTATGTGCATGTGCATGGCTTTGACTTGCCTTCTTAAAAAATCATGTATCTTCTTGGTCGAGTTAACTTGTAGATTCTTGGAAGTTACAAATAAGACCTTTAAAAATGACATCTTTAATCCTCCATTTCACAGATGAGGAGACGGGCCTTTGTAGGCTCAAGGACTGCTGTCACATCACACAATTAGTGGCAAAGCTGGGCAGCTTTGATCTCTGATTTCCAGTCCAACATTTTTCTATCCAAGAAGACTGTTGAAAAATTTTCTGATTCCAAATACCTTTGACGAAGGTGCGATTCCTGGTTCCATAAAAAAAAAAAAACCTGGAAGTATTTCACTGGTAGAGTAATCGCTGAAAATTTTGCAGTTGAAGCCAGTGATGGTCCATCAGGTACCCCTGCGTGTGGGAGGATGGCCTTATGCTTCGTGGGCATGAAGGTGTCTCTGATACTGTTTCTCTACTTAGAGACTGTGAGATGGAGTGAATTTATGAAAACTTAACCTGACCAAAACTTTCTTCTTTCTGAACTCTTTTTTTTCTTTAGATCTTGTTCCTCATCCCCACTTTTTTAAAAATAATTTTTTTTCTTTAATTGAGAAATAAATGCCATACACTGCTGGGTAAGGCTGAGGTATACAGCACAAAGTTTTGATTTATGTTTGTGGTGAAATGATTACAGCAAGACTAGCTAGCATCTATCTTCTCATATAGATACAGTAAAAGGAGAGAAAAGAGGGAAAAAGGTGTTCATTTTTGCTAGGATTTACTCTCATATATCCTATGACAGTGTTAAGTAACATCACCATGTTGTGAATTATATCACTAGTGCTTTTGTTATCTCACAGCTGGAAGTTTTTACCTATTGACCACTTTTCTCCAGTCCCCTCTCCCCTCGCCCTCCATCTCTGTAATCACAGGTCTGACCTCTCTTTCTGTGCGTTCAGGTTTTTATTTTATTTTTTTAAGATTCCTATATAGGTGAGATCATATAGTATTTGTCTTAGAGAAAGACTGACTTCACTTAGCATAATTCCTTCAAGGTTCATCTGAGTGGCAAATAAAACTTTTATCTTTTCATTTAGGGCTATTAGACAAACATATATTATCTGCACCCCGCGACAGATTCGAAGTGAAGTGAGAAGTAGATGGAAACGCATTTTGGAAGATTTAGGTTTTCAAAGAGAAGCAGACTCTGCTGTCAGTAACAAAACTGAGCACCATCAGTGATTCTAAAAACACAAGGAGAGCTCAGGAAATACTGTTGAGACTGGCCGAAGAGACCAGTATTTTCCCAACCAGTTGGGAGCTCTCGGAGAGATATCTCTTTGTTATGGACCATCTCATTGCACTTGATGCTGCGGAAGAGTTCTTTAAAATTGCCAGTCGAAGTTACCCCAAGAAGGCTGGGGTCCCACACCTGGTAGATGGCTAGAAAGAACTGCACTACTTTCCTTTTCCAAGTCCCTAAAGGAGTAGCTACGAGGCAGAATGGGAATTCTTCCACTGGACCCCAACAACCAACCAAAGTTGGGCAAATGTGTGCAAACGAGAATGAGCAAAAAGATAGCTAAGAGAAAAAGGATTTTGAATCCTACTAAAACCTAAGAGTTTGGATAGCTGGTCATCATGAAACTCCATGAAATGCTGAGGTTGCATTGATCTTGCATCAGAGAGTTGGTCAGTGGGCTGTTTTGTCATGGGTGATTAGATTCTATTGCCCCCATTTTGGAGAAGGAAATGGCAACCCACTCCAGTATTCTTGCCTGGAGAATCCCAGGGACAGAGGAGCCTGGTGGGCTGCCGTCTATGGGATCGCACAGAGTCGGGCATGACTGAGGTGACTTAGCAGCAGCATGTTGATCTCTAATTATGTGCCAGGCATGGGTATTAAGGATGCAGAGTGAACCCTGGCCTCTAGGGGCATGCTGCCTATGGGCTGGGGATCTGATGACAAACCATCCAATGCGCATGCAGTGTTTCACAACCAGGCCAGTTTGGGTGCCGCCCCCCCCCACCCCCCCCCCCCCGCCCATGAGACATCAGGCTAGTCTGAAAACGTTTGTCATTGTCACAACTTGGAGGGATGGGGGGTGGTGTCCTGGGGCATCCTGCTGAGTAGAGGTCAGAGATGCCACTCATCATCCCGCAGTCCACAGGACCGCTCTCACGGCAGAGAATCACGTATCTGAGCCTAGTGTCAGCAGTGTCAAGGGGGAGACCCCAGGGATAGGGAGCCGATTGTGTTCAAAGCAGCGTCCACGTTTCTAGTGCCTCCTGTGCCCAGTGCTGCCCTGCAGTCGAGGCGGTGTGCTTTATTGTCACTCGTCGTTGGGTTTAGAGGTCTGAGATGAGTCCTGAGGACATGGGAGGGGAGGAAGGGCAGGCAGAGGGGGCGGTGTGGACCACGCCCTGGAGGAGGTGACAGGAGCCCCTGGGGACTGAAGCTTATTCATTACGGCTAGAAGTTGAGGGAGAGGTAAATCAAGAAAAAGAGGAATAGCAAAGTGGAAGCCAGAGAATGGAGGGCTTTGAATGCTACACTACAGCATTTGGTCCTTATTTAGAGGCTATAGGAAGCCCAGGGGAGGTTGTAAGTTGCTGGTTTCATGTTCAGATTTGTCTCTTGGAAGGGTGACTTCAGTGTTTCAAGGAGCATTGATTGGAAGGAGACAGCTAGAGCTACGGAAGTGATTTGGGGGCTGTTGCCCCCAAATCGAGTAAGAAGTGAGTCATGGAAGTGACAGAGATGGGAGAATAGCTGAATTTCAGAGATCTAAAGGGGCTCGGATCTATCGGGACACTGGGAAGGGAGGAACCAGGGTCAGGTCATTGATTTCTGCCTTGCGGTGGCATGGACACGTGTTTTATCTTCCCTGAAGGGAGACATACAGGTCTCTTCAACGGTAACTGCAGCAGGCAGAGCCCTTGGGCGATGTCTGTCCTTCCCATCAGCTCTGGATGGTGCAGCCGCTTGGGGTACAAAGAGTGAGCCTCCCCTTCCAGCACCTCCAGCACACATGGATGGAGAGAGGACAGGGCCAGTGCAGTAACGCCTTCTTATGGAAGGAAGGGAGAATGGAAACACTCAGTAGCCACGGTTTCACATCCTGCTGGAGAGGCTAACAGGACCCCTTTTGGTTTGGCTTTGAGAGGCTCTCCTGTCCATTGTCCTTTGTAGCTCATCTCTGGGTGTATAATTCATGTCTCAGCTCGCATGTCACCTCCTAGGAGAACTTTTCTCTGAGCTCTCAGTATAAAGTAGGCATCCAGTTTTTAATTCTTGTAGCTATTGGCAGGGTGTGCAGTATCTGCCATCATCTGGTTCCTTTATTGTGTTAATTTTTCCTGCTCCTCTTAGCTGGGAATGTCAGGTCACAAGGGTGCGAGGGACCTTGTCTGATGTGTTCACTTTGAATCCTTAACATGTGGAATAATATGTGGCTCCATATATTTTTTGAAAGAATGAATAAATGAAGGAGAGAGGTATAGAATGCTGAGGGAGAAATAGGCTTTTAGTAAAAACATTTTTTGGTGGGGGAGAGGAAGATGAATTTGGTCTTGGGTGTGATGTGTTTTTTTGGAATGTTTAAGTACAGATGTCCAATAGGCCACTAAACATAAACACAGGAAGGAGACCATAATAAAGGCAGCTAGTGTTTCTCGAGTCCTTCCTTAGTGCCAGACTGTGTTCTAAGCACTCGGTATAGTGGAGCGGTGGATCTACAGAGGCAGAAGTTGAAGTGGGAAAAGCAGAGTGTGCATGGGAAGAAAGACAGGGACACAGGTCTGGGGAGACACCAGTGAATAAGAGGTGAGCAGAGAAAGAGGCTTCTCTCAGAAGCAGCAACCCCGAGACAGGGGGCCCTGGGAGAGCGTGGTATCTAGAAACCCAGGGAAGGAGGAGAAATTACTGAATGTCTCCGAGGGATCTGAAGGGTGTCTGCAGCCTTTGGCATCAAAGAAATGATGTTGGGAAGAGTTGTTTCTGGAAACCCCAGGGAAGGAGAGGTTGAGGGTTTGAGAATTTAAAGGTGGTAATGGTGGGGATCCACCAATGGAGGAGACGCTGGAAACTCCAGTTTGACTCCTGGGTCAGGAAGATCCCCTGGAGAAGGGAATGGCAACCCACTCCAGTATTCTTGCCTGGAGAATCCCATGGGCAGAGGAGCCTGGTGGGCTGCAGTCCACGGGGTCGCAAAGGGTCCGGCACAATGGAGCAGGCGTGCACAGCAGCAGAAAAGGGCTCGCGGAGAGGTGGAGTCTGAACATGCGGTCAAGGGAGAGGTTGTTCCTCAGTGGCTCCTGGGGAGGTGAGGGGTGACGGCAGCTGGAGTTGGGGAAGCGTATCTTTTAGACGGTTTCTTTGTGCTTCCCCTGAATGTTCTGATTTTTCTCGTTCTGTCATTTTCCCAGTAGAACCTTACTGGCCGCAATGTTGCCCGCTTGGTCAGGATCTGCTGGGGCCTAACGGCCCACAGTTACTGACTCAGCTGCCATCAGTCACGAGGGCAAAGGTTCTACAGGGAGTTTCTTTAAACTTCTTTGGCCAGGATCAGCTGTTATTTTTGTATTTTCTTAAGTTACTGTGACTTCACGTGGTTGCACTTTCATTCACTTCCACTCAACCTAGTTGCAGGAAAACCATCTTTCATAGATAACGCAATGGCTGTTGGCAGTTGAAATGGCTCAGTAATATCCAAAACTGGACATTTAATAGAGAGATTTAACTTAGTTTAAGAATTTAAAAATTTGCATAAACTAACTCCCCCCTTCCACCTCCTACCAAGGGATGGAAATTAGGTTTCCAATTGGAAAAGTAAAGACTGTGTTTTTATTTTTAAATTTCATTTATTTATTTATTTTGGGCTGTGTTGGGTCTTTGTTACTGCACGCGAGCTTTCTCTAGTTGCAAAGAGCAGTTTTATTCTGGTGGCTTCTTTTCTTGTGGAGCGTGGGCTCTGGGGCATGCAGGCTTAGTTGTCCTGTGGTATGTGAAATCTTCGTTCCAGGGCCTGAGATCGAACTCATGTTGCCTGCCTTGGCAGGCGTATCCTTAACCACTGGACCACTAGGGAAGTCCCAAGATGGTGTTTTTAGAATGCTCTGTTCAAATGTGAAGTATACCTTAGTTTTCTGATACAGTGATTCTAAAATGTTTTATCTTGCTTGAGGTTTTCTGAATTTCTATCTGACTTTAACATGCCTATAGGTAATAGAATGAACTAATACAGAAAATTTAAGTATATTTTTTCTCTTTGTTGCTTTTGAAAGGAACATTTGAACATATGTCTACATTTGATAGACATAATTTATTTGAGTTTTATCATAGACGCTGGATCCGAAGAAGTCCTTTGTTTTGATAATCTGTTTTAAAAAAATGTGAACAAATTATATGATAGTGTGAGAAATCTACAAGCATGGTTATCTGGAGGTGTTAATACTAACCTTCCCTGATAGCTGAACTGGTAAAGAATCTGCCTGCAATGTGGGAGACCCCTGTTCAATTCCTGGGTTGGGAAGATCTGCTGGATAAGGGATAGGCTACCCACTCCAGTATTCTTGGGCTTCCCTTGTGGCTTAGCTGGTAAAGAATCTGCCTACAGTGGGGGAGACCTGGGTTTGATTCCTGGATTGGGAAGATTCCCTGGAGAAGGGATCCGGCTACCCACTCCAATATTCTGGCCTAGAGAATTCCATGGACTGTGTATAATCCATGGGGTTGCAAAGAGTCAGACATGACTGAGCGACTTTCACTTTAACACTAACCTAATTCATCAAAAGGAAGAGTTAATGTTGCCAGCAAAGTTAACAGCATGTTTAGTGGAGGTGTCTTAACCAGACATTTGATTCCTACTGAGACAAAGTGAAATGTAGATCCTGGAAGGACAGGGTGGGGAAGGATGCTTCAGGAGGAGAGGTGTAGTTGGACAAACTCACACAAGGTACTTGGATTTTCAGAAACAGCATTGAGTATGTGATTGATACAAAGGCAGTTGAGCTTCAAAGATGAAACCTTTTGGTATTTCTCAGCTTTCTGTTGTGTGGACTTCTTTATACTCTTAAAATTCACTGAAGACTCCAAAGACCTTTTGTTTATAAAGATTATATTGATTTTTACTGTATTAGAAGTTAAAACTGAACATTTTAACATATTAACTCATTTAAAAATACCAATAAGGGGAGCTCAACTGGGTGCTTTGTGATGACCTGCAGGGGTGGGGTGGGGGTTGGGGAGTGGCGGGAGGTCCATTAGGGAGGGGATATGTGTATACACATAGCTGACTTTTAAAAATCCATGTAAAAAACCAATAGGAAAATGGGGAAAATATCAATAAGAAAATTATTCATGCTTATGTAAATAGCTTATTTTTTATGAGAAATAACTATGTAAAAAGATTAAGAAAAATGGCATTGTTATGCATTTTTTCCAATCTCATTAATACCTGATTTAATCGAAGACAGCTACATTCTCAAATCTGCTTCTGCATCCAGTCTGTCATTTGAAATACTTTAAATCATGAGAGAGAGAGTAAGAATTATATCTTAGTATTTCTAAGAAAATAATTTTGAGCTCTTTGACCTCTGAAAGGGTTTCAGGCTTCCTGGGATGGAGGTGGGTTTGGCCCTGGACCATGCCTTAGGAATCACTGAGTTGCACTTTGCGTTTCTTGAGGGTAGAGACCATTGCCTTGGTTTTCTTTTTTTCTGCTCCTTAGGGCCTAGTAAAATATTCTTTATGTTGACACCTCAGATGTATTTACTGACACAACTCACCCCTATAAAATTCCAGGGGAAGGAACCATCTGGTGAATCAGGACTGAGCTTCCGCTTCAGAATGCCTTTCCCCTTGATTAGTCATGCTCTAAGAGGATCCATCACGGTCCTTTAACTCAGCGGCCACAGAGGTGCCCCGGACTCTTTCCACTGTCTTGACGAATTTGTAGACTGGTTACACATCAAGATGAGTAGTGTAGGGAAACAATATTCCCTTTTCAGCACAGCAAGTTCTAGGAAGTCTTGGAGGTTGCTGGGAGAAAGAAGCGAGAATTGTTTCCTAGAAGCAGAATGGAAAAGTCGGTGGAAATCTTAGGGGGCTGTGCTGGCACGTGGGATCCACTCTGCTCTCCAGGAAGAGAGCATATGCATTCCTCCAGTTCGCATTTTCTGCACCAAGGCAGTGGCAGGTGGCTTGCAGAGTGAGTGGGAAGCCATAACCAACGCTCTGAGTAACAGCATTTCCATTTGCCAAATGTTATGTTACTGTTCTCCAGGCCTACAGTAGAAATATGCAAACTTAGATTGAAAAATATGCTTACTGTTAAGTTTTCAGACTTTTGAAAAAATATAGGTAAATAATATCAAAAGGTATCTTTAAAGTCATGTGGCAAATTTTGCATAAAACAAATACCTGTACAACTTACAGAGTTTATATTGGAGCAAATTTATTGATCAGCTACTTCAAGACGTATCTTCATGCATATAGTAGCATAAACATAGTTGCTTTTGCATTTGACTTCCAAAGAAGTGGATGCAAAAGCATTTTAAAACAGCATGATTTTGTCTGCTTTATCTGAGTGAGTTGGTGGCATTTTCTAACTGCTTGCCTCTCGGGCGTATAAGTCATCGTGGTATGTTCTTACTAATAGACTCTGAACTTCTTTCCCTGTCCTTTTCTTCCGGGCCGTTTATCGATGCCTTTAGCGCTTCAGCATGGAAGGGATCTCAAATGTCATTCAGAATGGCCTCCGCCACACCTTTGGAAATTCAGGTGGAGAGAAACAGGTGCTCAGTTATCCTTATTTTCCTCATTCTCTGCTTTTTCATTCACTGTGTAAGTTAAGGTCCTGAAAGCGGGCAGTCTCACTAATTTACTAAGACTATTGCTTAAAAGAGAGAAATGAAAGTTCATTATATTTACAGCCTTGATAAAGCATAGTATTTCCCTTTAGGAAAAAGCGTTTTTCAAATTGGACAATAAATGCATTCTTAATACATGTTTTAGAGCTCTATTTTTCACTCTTACTTTTAAACAAGTAGATATGAATGTATTGATTTAATGAATTGCATGCATAGAATATATAGTTGTGAAAATAACTAAACTAGAATATGCTACTGTAATTCTGAATGTTTAAGAAACAAGATCTCATCTGGAGGGAAAGAAAGCCAGATGTTGGTATCATTTAGACTATAGTTCTAGGTCAAACTGTCTAGAATTACCTACTTTTAAATGAAATTTATGTGTTTTTAAGATGTATCACGTGGCCAGTCAACCCCATTGTTCCCTGAATGAGGCATGAGAGATTATTAGTATAAAATCACACATGGATATAGATATATAGTAAAGTGTGTAATGTTATTTATAGTGTTAGTTATATTAACTTTTTTTAATGGCTTAAGGAATGTCCCGAGCATAGGAAATACATCTATATTGAGTGTGCTTAGTATTACCTTTTACAATTGAAACCTTCACATTAAAAAGAAAATCTTCTTTACTTCTGAAGTGAAGATTGGGAAAGTGTGCAGAGTATAGCTTGTAGGCAGTTTATCAGAGTAAGGCATTTGAGCCTAGGCTTTTACTGCAGATAGTTCTGTTTTGCTCAGGAAGAGAAATAATCGACTTCTTCACGCTGACATTTGCACCTCAGAAGTGGGCTCCATTAAGGGATGGTTGATTTTTTTTTTTTTTAATTCTAATGCCTCTCACCTTTCTCAAACCCACAAAATGGCAGAATACCTTCCAAACTGACCCAGCGTGTGGGAGTGGGGCAGGAAGGCCTGAAAGTGTGGTCAGACAGCATGTGTGCCAGCATGTGGCTTCCTGGTCCTCCTTCAAGTGGCCTGACACGCATGCTGTTAGTGATGCCCCAGGAAGACATGTTTCTGGCTTCCTGTGTATTCTTTACAAAGAAATGTTTTCGGTTATACAACTGGGCATCACCTTGGAGAGGCCTACACCAAAAAGATGGTGGAAATTAAGTTTCTTAAATATTGACTAATTCATTGTAAGCAGTTACTGTTAAGCAAGTCTGTTTTGTTTTTTGATTATGCATGGCATAAAATTGCTCAAAGAGGATTAGGAATAGAGCTGCGAGTTAGGACTGGGGCTAAATAATGGGTGCACCTGGAGATTTCAAGTTAAAAAAAACAAACTAGTAGATCTCTAGATAAACACATGCAGAATACATTGAGCTGTACATTTTTTTGGTGGAGTGGTCAGAAGAGAATCTGGACAATGAGTTTTAGATTATGCTTTCATGGGACATAGTTATAGAATATTAGTGATACTTGTGAGCCTTATAGTAGTGAACCAGATAGTTTGTCTCAATATCAAACATGAATTTTCATTATTCATTAGGCCCATCTCTCCTTTCACTTTTCTCTTTTCCTTTAATACCTTTATGCATTTATAACTACTTACACAATAATTTAAAATAACAGTAATACATCTCTAAAATTACTTGGGTTTTTCTTTTTTAGTTTTTGGAGAAAATTGGAATGCGTTTTTAAAATTGTCAAGTTACCCATGTGACTATATTGTTTAACCAGGAAAAAATGGTCTGAAACAGAATCATTTAACTGCTGGGAACTATTTTGTTATGCAGAATGGTTATGTATTTGCGTTTAAATTACCATTTCAAAAGTTTGTTGAAATATGCAAGGAGAATGTTAGATAAGACTTCACTTTAACAATGAACAAATTGGGCAGATCACCCTCCTACACCTCCTTCTGTGAAATTTTCAGTAACTGAAAAGAGAAAAATCGATATTTATGTAAACAATGGGCTTGTATGAAATAGAGGTGGGCAAAAAAAATGAGCTCTGGCTGAGATAGTAAGATACCTGTGTTCATTGTTAAAGTGGCTCATGTTTCATGTTATAAAACAAACCTTCTAGTAACTATATCACATTTTTACAGAGAAGGGAATGCAGATTCAAGTGACTTTTTTTTTTAACTTGGCAGTACTTGACAACAGTCATTCCTTATGAGAAAAAAAATGGACCGCCATCTGTTGAAGATCTTCAGATATTAACAAAAAGTAAGCAAAGATGAAATTAAACTGTTACCTTATTTACTTTTGCTGATTCCGAACACTTATTTTAGTTGTTGCTGCTGCTGTTTTATTTTGTCAATTTAGGGTAGCGTATGATGGATCTCATCATTTATTCTTTCGAGAAGGAAAACATAAATGGCTGTGACATCAAATCCAACTCTCACTCTAGAGCTGATTTGTATTTTTCCTGTTTTTCTTACCTTTTGAAACATTTACAAGCTGAACTTTTTGGGGAAAAAATGGAACTTAATTTTCCATCACCTATTGTATGTTTAAGAATATTCAGTAAAATAAGTGCTTCATGGATCTTATATTAATATGACTGTCAGTATCTCAGTAGGAAAGACTTAGAAGTGCAGCCTAAAACACTCCTTTCTTAGGAATGCAGAGACGAAGGTAGGTAGTTACAGGTAGAAAATAAATTGATAATAATATTTTAAGTACTTATTCACTAAGCAAGTGTTTATTGAAGGCCTTCCCTGGGCCACGCTGTTCTGGGCACTTGGGTACTTCAGTGAACAAAGCAGACAAAAATACTCCACCTTCAGTGGGCTTGCATTATAAAATAATTTGTTAGACTTAAGAGACATTCAATATAATGTGTGTCTATAATAGCTATAAATGAGCCCTAAATTCTGGTTCTGTCCCTGTTATTTACAGGCATTTCTGTTGGTCACAGTGAAAAATTAGGATTAACATATTTGCTCTATTTATCTTATAGTAAATAGATTAATATATGTATAATTTGGTACAGGTCAATCACTTGGCTTTGTTTTTCTTGAAAGGATTGAATTTGCTCATCTATTAGGTTCCCTCTAATCATAAATGTTTGCAGTAACTGTAAATTAAAGAGGGAGCCATATGAGAGAACATCACATGAGTGGTTATTAATGATGATCTGGATTTTGGAACTTGGGGCTGTGGAGGCATAGGTAGAGGGAGCTTGAGGAAAGAAGTGTGTTATTTGCAAGCAGCCTGCCTGCTAACTTGAAGCTTTTTTTTTTTTAAAGAATTAATTTTTTATTGGAATTTTAGGATTGACATATTCTTCCCTTTGAACAAAACTTTAAAACATTTCAAGGTTATGTGATGCCAGTCTGTCTAAAAGAATTCACAGATCAGGTGGGCGGCCAGTCCTCCATGTTTCAGGAGGAAGTTATGAGTGTCCAAGGCCGCATAACAGGATTCCTTGGTGGTCCAGTGGTTAAGACTCTGTGCTTCCACTAGGAGAGTGGCTAATAACAGAGCCACCTCTTATAATTCCCAGTCCACTGTGCTTTTTAATAATGCTGACTTTCGGTGTGTGATCTTATGTAGAGCTGAAAACAAATGTAAAATATGATTGAAAACAGAAATACTGAACATAAGTATTTCTCTAAGAAGGGAACAGAAATACTGCCTAGAAGCCAGGACCTACTGAGAAATCTCAGCTTCTCAGATCAAGAACAAGCACATACTTGGCCAAACCAAAGTCCTCATAATTCCCACATTGAAATGCCCTAGGCACAGAGTCTTAGACAATGTCTTTGTAGACTGACACAACTTGGAATTTGGGGTAAGCGCGTGAATGTACAGTGTGTGAATGAGTATCCAAGTTAATATACTATATACTATATCAAGATAGTAGATGGAAGGATGACCTTTACTATGAAAGTTTAAAAGAGCTTGTCTCTTGAAAATTTGGGGGAGAATCTGAGCCTCTGCCATTCCTACCTGTAGATATACTGCAGGGGAAGCTCTGGAGACAGTCAGTGTTTAGATATGTAGCCTTCCTCATAAAAGCTGCTGGAGGTGCAATAATAGTAGTAATAAGAATTAGAACACTGTTAGTAATGATGGTGATGCTTACATAGTGTGTATTATGTGCCAGACGCTACTTGAAGGTCCTTCATGTCTAAATTGGTAACTCGATACTCACGATAACCCTGTGAGACAAGTCTAATTATTATTCTCACTTCACAGATGAGGAACAGGGTGGTTAAGTCACGTGATCACAGTCCCGCTGCTAGAAGTGGCTGAGTCAGGCTTTAAACTAGGCTGTCTTGTCATACGTCTGGGGGAGAACGGTGAGGATGCTCCAGAGAGTTTGAGTTGGCAGTCAGCTGTGAAAGGGCAGTAATTCTTTGTGGGTTTATCTGAACCCAGGTGGTCTAGATGTTTTTAAACCATTATAATAGTATCTGTGTCTTCTGTTCTGTCTTTGCTTAGCGATCAAATTGTCAAAGATTCTCTTTAGAATGAGGCTGACTCACCCAGGTTCCTCTGCCATTTTAAGGAGCAGGCAGCCTGGCAGGGTGCTGGCTTTATGGAAGTCTGTTCTTCATTTTATTCTTTTCTTTCAAAAGTTTCTGAGAAGGCTGACAGATAATGCTCCTTGGAGAGTGCAGCTAGCTCTTCATTTTTCTAAGAGTTTCTCCAGCTCATGAGACCTCAGCACTGAGGTTCTCCTTCCCAGAGCTCATAGAAGCGCACATTTTGGTAACTTGCTTGCCAGTATTTATGAAGACAAAACTGAGTCTCTGTGTAATAAACCCAGTTAGTTCCTCTTTCCTGCCTCACTGTTTAGAAATTTTAAGTCAAGGAAATAGCTCTCAGGTAGCTTAATATTCTTACCTGAGTGAGGACTTATTCAATAAATTCTTGTCCATTTGCAGTTGAAGTCTTTCATCCAGAAGATAATCAATTTGCATGAATTGTTTACACTGTGTAATTAAGACTAAGGCTAGAATGATAGAGATTGTCTGAATTTGAAATCATTGTTTTCCTTCTCCTTTTATTTTACAGTTCTTCGTGCCATGAAAGAGGATAGTGAAAAAGTCCCAAGCTTGTTAACAGACTATATCCTGAAAGGTGAGTTTTTTTTTTTCCTTTTTTTTAAGCTGCTTATTTCGTATTGGGGTAAAAAGGTAAGTTTTAGAATAGTGTATGTGCAGTAGTTGGGAAGTTTTGATTAGTCAATAAATGCATCATCTTGCTAATAGATTAAAAAGTAACTTCTAAATGTACAACTTTTCTTTATTGTATTTTGCAGCATGAGGATAGATATGTAACTTACTTATGCTCCCAACATAATAAAGCATGGTTATATAAAATTTAGTTTTTATTTGAGGTCCTGAGCTGGAAATAATTTTCACAGCTAAATTATAAACATCGAGGAAGGTAGTGGAGGAAATATGGAGATATTGCCATAATTATGTGTCTTGGGTCTTGACACTGGGATTTGAGAAAGGTGGCCTCTGCCATCTTGGGGACAATAGAAGGAGAAGGACAGATGAAAGAAGAAACATTCAGATCAGTTAACCATCTCAAAGGGACTATGGATGGGATTGGGTAAGGGACAGGGAAGGTAGGGAGAAAGAGAAAAAGAATGGATGTACACAGAGCCAGGGCAGTGAAGAATGAGCTGTAGATCTTAGGAGCAAGATCAGGATCACACAGGATGGGAACAGTGATGAGGCAAAGAAGATTGTTTGAGACTTTAATGACATCACCTGCTTTGCTGAGGAAAGAACAAAATTTGGATAATAGAGGGACTGAAGATCTTACTTAATTCCAGGCAAAGCTAATACTTTTAAATGAAATTGTTTCTTTGAAGGTACCAGTTTTTCAGGTGGCAGACTTTCAGGGCATCATAGGATGCACCCTATAGTGCTTGGTCCAGGTTGGAGAGCAGTCCCCTCCTCTGGCCACACTGTTCTTCTTTGGGTTCTCACTCTTCTCCACCAGGAGTTGCTAACTGAACAGAAGTCTGGGATTTGTGAGATGTTCAGGAACTCAGATGGGACTGTTCCTCAATCATAGCTTGATATAGGAGGAGCTAGCATGAAGTGAATAGTACATAGTATCACCTGTAAGGCCAGATGTGGAGCTGGCCACTAAAGGGTTAATGGGGAGGGGGTTTAGGAAAGACTAAATTGGCATGATCGTTTTTTTTAAAATAAGCCGTGTTTTCTGATGGAGGGCTGTCTCTTCCTGTTACAGTCTCAACTTTCTGAAAACAAAAACCTGACATCTCTGTTTGCTTTTGTGTTGTGCTAGCACTGGTATGAAAGCTGGATTGTTCTGAGGTTTGTTCTTTATCGACGTGAATCAGGAATGAGATGCACGTAAAGAACATGTCTTAAGTTTCAATTGGCGTGGGTTACTGGGGTACTGCCGTGAGAGCCAGGGATAGAGCGAGCTTCCCAGACACTCTCGAGCTCTTTTATCATCAGACTTCACGGGAGAATTGTGTGACCCAGAGAGCAGAGTGCTCTGGAGGGAAGTGATTTTTACTTTTCCCCCTGAAAACCCAGGAGTGCAACTGTGACCCTGTCTCAAGCGTCCCCTCCGCCCCACTGCCCCCTGTCCCGGTGACCCAGTTCCCGCCCCACCTGCCAGCCCACCTCTAGGTAAACGGTGCCAGCCGTTGACAAGCTGCCTGTGTGCGTGTGCTGTGGTCTGGTCTGGGCTTTGTATTGTAAGGACTGGGTGGAAAAGCAGCTGGGGTTCAGAAGGAGTGACTCTATAGTCCAAGAAAATGAAGAGGGGAGGGTAACACACTCAGAGGTGTGCACATGCTTGGGAAGGTGAGGATAGAAGGCGATTCAAACTGCTCTTTTCCACCCATTCTGGAAGTCCACAGCCACTTACTGATTTCTCTTCCTTGGGGATCAGTAGAACACTTTACCTGGGAAGGGGGTATTGTTCAAGGGAGAACTCTTCATCCCCTTTCTTGGTGGAACTTTCTCCTTGTTTTTAACGCCGGTGACTATGGGTTACATGTGTGTGTGTGTTAGTCGCTTGGTCATGTCTGTTTAAGGGAGAACTCTTCATCCCCTTTCTTGGTGCGACTTTCTCCTTGTTTTTAACGCTGGTGACTATGGGTTGTGTGTGTGCATGTGCATGTGTGCGTGTTAGTCGCTTGGTTGTGTCTGACTCTTTGCGACCCCATGGACTGTAGCCCACCAGGCTCCTCTGTCCATGGGGATTCTCCAGGCAAGAATACTGGAGTGGGTTGCCATGCCCTCCTCCAGGGGATCTTCCTGACCCAGGGATCAAACCCACGTCTCTTATGTCCCCTGCATTGGCTGGTGGGTTCTCTACTCATAGCCACCTGGGAAGCCTGGCTGCCTACATATACCGCCATTTTAATTTCAATGCAAAGGTGAGAAGTGAAAGGTAGAAAAGTGGCCTCATTTGACCCAAGATGGGGTGGATGCTGTATGGGCTACTAAGCTTCTATTTCCCACCACTGCTTAATTGCTCCACTGCAGCCTGCTCTATCCCAGCGCTCAACTTTGTACCAAAGGCTAGTGTAGCTCTGGCTGCCACTGTGCTGATCCAAGATAGGAAGAAAGTGGTGTGCAGAAACTCGCTTCCTTCTTTGACTTCACCAGTGAGCCGTCTGCTGGGTTACAAGCAAGGCTGTTATAGGTTTGTATCTCTAAGTGGTACCCTGAGAGACATGACCTCTTGGCATCTCATTTCTGGACAATTCTAATCAGTGTGTCTTGAGAAAACTTTTCGATGTTGGGTATACCCAACAAAAATGCTACTATAGATCCGTATTATAGTTTTCATTGTTTAATGGCATTTTTTATATACATATAGAATGTATATAAAATACATATATAAATGTATATAAATATATATATACATCTTAGGTAAATGTATACAAAATATGCATTTCTAGTCAAAAAAATTTTTTTTCTTCCTCTAGTTCTGTGTCCTACATAGGGCAGCATCACTTCAGGAACAGCTTTATCCTTCGTGGGCAACAAGCTACAATTCCTATAGCATTATTCTGAAAGCTGGCTACTACTACCTTCCTGCTATTGGAAACTCAGGACACCTGAACTTGGGTTTGTGATTCAGTATTACTAGATCATGCCTTCTCTAATTCTTTGTATCTTGAACTGAGAGAACCATGGCACTATTTTGAATTCTAGAGGTTTTTTTGTTGTTAAATACTAACAATTATGAACTCTTCTGCAACTCTATAGAGTAAGGGGGAGTGATGTTCACTGTGCACATGCAGCTATATTTTTCATTAACGGACAGTACGTCTGAGTTTTTACGGCTTTCTAGATCTAAACTGCACTCACTCAAGAACTAGATTAAAGCATTGAGAGATTTATACTATAGTTGTTCTTCAGTGATGGCAAGTACCAACACTGATTTTTTTTTTTAAATAAGAGAACTGTCAGTATAAACATTACCTACCAGTATTGTCCAGAGAGACTGAAACTTGGAGTTTTTGGAAGAAGGGAAACCAGAATATACATTATCTTGGCTTAATACTTTGTCAAAATCAAAACACCTAGAGATGGTCCATTTTAGGGCTTGCTGTGTGTCTCACCGTTGTTCAGGTTTTAACCATTAAGACGACATTCACTTTCAGAATCTTGTATTGTTTAACTTTAGATGTTTCCATGTTTCATTTCCCATGTCTGTGAAGAAGTGTCCTTAAAAGGAATTGGTATCTTTTAAGGTGCTTAAACCGTATGCTGCAGCAGTGCCTGTTCCCTATTATTACTGTATTTTATTCATGCCTGTGTTTTCCTGAAGCACTAATTCTAGGAACAGCTACTCATGGATCCATCCCTAGACATGAAACACCTTTGCCAGTTCCAATCAAGTCAATTCTATTTAATAAATGTTGAAAAAAAGTAGCATACGTTTGAGAGCTTTTTTTTTTTTAAATTTTTCTTCTCTTAACCATGCTGGATTCTTCCCCTTGCTATTCCACACACTGTCTTATTACAGAGCATGAACTGGTGAAATCTTGATTAGCCTCATGCTAAGTGGGGGCGTGGGGGGAGAGGAGCATTTTTCAGATAGTGATAAGCTACTGTGGAATGTCAGAAGTCTTTTCCTGGGTCTGTGAAACGTTCCCGACAGCCTCTTCCCATCACCAACATGAATGTAAGTAGAGTCTAATTAGCCATCGGACTTTTCAGGTCCCACTTAAAACATCTGTTGAGTGTCCAGAGCCCACTGTGTTCCTCACTCTCCTTAGTAAGGGACATGAAGACGGCAGCAGGTCAGTTTGGAGTTTGATGCCAGCATTGCCATCTCTCTAGGGCATGTGGAAGTGGAGATGGTTCCTTGTTTTATTCATGTCTTGATAGTGAATATGTGAACAATTTGTCCCATGCTCTTGAATTGATGAAGAGTCTTACCAATACAAGAATATTAATTGAAGCTAATCTGAATTTGTAAAAATTGTCTCATACAAGAGGGCATACTAAAGAGCAGAAGAGCTGTCTTCTGAAGCCACTCAACAATGGTCTGTTTATAGTTCCTTCTTAAGTTGATGCATCTGAACTGTATGAAAAAAATGCTATTTTTTCCGATCAACTCAAAGTCCCTTTTTAATGAGGGCTCCCTGATTTTGCTTGGTAACCTCATTATTCTTTAGCAGTAAGCCCTAGGGTTTCCCACTGCAGCCCCTTTCCTACACATGATGAATGACATTAATGATGAGATGGGCATATTTGATTGGTGACTGACAACAGGTAGATTTTAAATTTCCCTCATAGCAGCCTCTCTGGGCTGTGCACTTGCGGTGGGGATCGGGGTGGCGGAGGCCCCTTTTCTGTCTCACAAGGATTCCTTGGGAAAGGCCTGCCTTCTGAGCAAAGCACTGGGGCTATCTGTGATGCTGGAGATTCACGGAACTGTCAACCTTAACATAAAAGGATGAGTCATCTTTCACATCGCAGACAGAATCTTTCTGAAAGCGACATCATGTGATTTGGATTCAAAGTGTTTATTTGTTGCCAAGAATCAAGTTGCAGGTAATCCTCTTACAGCCTTGTTTTTTGAAGAAAACAAACTAGAACTACAGTGCACTCCAAGTGCCATATATCTATTTTATTCTTCAGGAAATTATATTTTTCTTTTACAGAGCACAACAGGAACCAAAGTAAAAGAGTAATAGATACAGCACTCAGGATAAATCAAATCTTTAAAATAATAATAAAAAAAATTTACACCTTGTCCTATATCCTGTTAGTATTTTCATAATATGGCCATGATTGAAAAAAACAAAAAGCAAGCATTTACAATTTTTTGATAGACTTTTTATGCCAGGAATGGTTAATTGTCAACAAAAATTTATACTAATCAGGCTGATGTAAATCTATTTTGGTAGCATATCATTAACAAATTTATTTTGGAGATAGATAAAAATATTGCCCCTTGATAATAAATCTTTTTTTTTTCTTTGATGCAAACAGCTAGAACACCTTTTTCTTTTCCTTTTTTTTTTTTGATATTCTAAGGCAAAAGAAATGGTTAATCTTCAGATTAATAAATTAGGTCATTATAATAATAAATTAATTTTTTTTAAAGTTCAGCAACCTCTGTCCAAGTATTTACAACAATACTTGAAAGTTCCTTTACAAAACAGAACACGTTTTCTTTTCACATTAAGCATACTGGGTATCTGTGTCTTTCACAACAAGCATTTTTAAAAGAAAAAAAAATCAATGCAACAAATGGGTAATTAGTATAAAAGTGCTAAGAGCTGTTTGAAAAGTTTAACACTATAGTATACAGTCAGTTACATCTGAGGCAAACTACGACAAACTTCCAGCTTATTATGGACAATATTCCAGTAGTTGTTTCAAACAGTTGTTTGAAAGGAAAAAAAAAAAAAATCCAGGAGCTGATTAGTGATGCAGCTAAAACTGCCATTGATGTCTCTGGCCAATGAGCGAATTGAAAACCGAAAGCAAATCCAAATGAAGAATTTAATAAAGGAATACCTTCTCCATGGCAGGTATGGGGCTGACTGCTCAAGGCGTGTGCATACACACACATACACTCACACTCACACACACATTTCTCTTCCCAATTAAACTGCAGGTAGAATGAGATTCTGTGTTAATCAAAAATTTGTGATGGAATGCCTGTTTGTTTTTGTTCTGGTTAAAATCTCATAAAAATACATTCAACAGGAAAACATAAAATTGTATGTGTATAAATATATATGCATATATATATTATATACACACGCACACAAATACTTTTGTTTTTCTGAAGCATAAGAGTTACATAAATATTCCTATAATTGCTAGAGTTTAAAGAGGCATAATTTTTTTTTTTGAGCTTCAACCAAGGTGCTTGAATAATATACAATTAAAATGAAGTAGTTTCTATTTTGTAGATTCAGTATATAATAAGGAAAAAAAAATATCCCCAAACAGTCTTTTTTTAAAAAAAAGTTTCTTTTTAAGCTAGAGCTTCAATGAAAACTATGAACAACCAACAACAGAAGAAAGCGACAACAAACAAGGAAGTGTAGCCCTGGAAATAAATGCCTGGTGACCTCACCCTCTCCTCCTTCCTGCCACGTGGCCATCAGAAAAGCTCCAGTGCTCACATCGAGAAACGACTCGGGTCCTGATCATCTGCTGACTCTGCTAGGAACTGGCTGATTGGCTCGGAAGAAAAAAGAAAGCAGCAAAAAGTATAACTGTGTAGATCCTTAATCACCCGCTTTAGAGAAACGTGGCTACCCCATGTCTCCTGCTTCCTCACCGCCTACTGCAGCTGTGACTATAGAAAAGAAGCGTGTGGCTGGAGGCCTGGGGTGGCTATCAAAAGGGTCTGGTGCCCTTGTCTATGGTCTAAGGTGGTTACAGGCAGAAGGATCGCAGGGCCTGTTTTCCTGCTCGCTCAGGCCTGAGCTTTGCAGTGACCAGTGCAGTCTTCCGAGCAACAGGAAAAGATATCCTCTGGGCCACTGGACTGGACTTCTCCCAGAGCCGAGCTGACCAACTGTGTCTTCCACCACCGCCCCCCTCCCACCCATTCTCCCCAACCAAACTCACTGTCCCCGCCCCCAAGTTTCTCTACAGCTATATTACAAGCAAATACATCTTAGCAACTTTGAAACCTTTGGTTCTAAGACACCACTTGGTCAGTGATCTTGAGGAGGAGTGGGAATGCTTGCTCTGCATGCCGCTGCCGACAGAGCCCAGCCCAGGAGTTCCTCAGCGCTGTACATCAAGTCACAATCCAATACAATCCACTAAGCAAGTGCACGAATTCGAGTTTACTTTTTTAAAAGCAGACTGAGTCGTTTTTCTGTCTTTCAGAACCTCGCTGGTGCTGCCTGTCTTCACACCGTTTGGTAGAAATTGTCTGCCTGTAGGTGGTTCTGCTTCTGCATGCTGTAGAAGCCACTGAATCTCGCGTCTGGTTCCGCGATTCTCAGCATTCTCTGGGAACCGTCCACCTGGACCCGGGTTCCTTTCTTGCAGTCCACAGATACCAGCTGATTATTTAAAGAGGAAGGCTATTTCATAGGAGGAGGGGGGGGGGGAGAAAACCATAAAGAATTAGCTGCTTTATGTATCTTGAATCAGCAGTTATCTAGGCCTCATTCGAGTGAGATAACAACATCAAAGCACATGGATGAGCAGACTGCATGGGCTAACAGCCTGTTCTGGAGTCAGCTACACTTTTTTGGGGGGGGGGGGGGGGCCACACTGCATGGCACATGGGATCTTACTAGCTCCCTGATCAGGGATTGAACCTGTGCCTCCTGTAGTGAAAACAGAGAACTTTAACCACTGAACTGCTGGGGAAGTCCTTCCTACCAACTATACTGGGATACTGAAAAACTGTGTTTAAAGGTAAAATGCCAATAAATGATGTCAAACAAGGGGGAGATAAAAGAACTGAGAAAATACTGAAGTGACATAATTATTTTCAAATACTTGAAGTACAGATCAGTTCTTAAGAGAGTTGAAGGATGAATGGAAGGTACCAGGTCGGCAGCTGTTAAGATAAATGGACCATTTCGAATCACTCAGGCTGTAGAATGAGCATGGCGGTTTGGGCCAGTCCCTCTGTCTCCAGCCACAGGCTTTCCCCAGCTCTGCAGGTGGGGACTGTCCCCTACATTCCTGTATCCCAACCCAGCACATGCCCAGCCCAGAGGCAATTCACGTATTTGTCAGAGAAAATCAGAGGCAGGCTATTCCATCTGATAAATTTTGTGAAAGGGTTATCTGGATGATAAAATGGCTGTTTTCAATTCTTGAGTAAATGAATTACTTCCTACTTTTTAAAACAGGCAGGTTGAAGCCCTTTGTGTTGACAGCAAATACATGTTCTTTCTGTAATATGAAATCTGCCTTTCTCCACCCTGTCTGGTGTTATTTCACACAATCTCTCCGTCTGTTGCTGCCCTTCTCCTCTCTGCTTGCCTTTGACATGTTTCCCTGTCCTTTGGACTTCTGTACATCTTCATAAGCTTTCAGTTCTCCTCTTTCCCTCTTTTGAGTGTTATCTTCTACCCTTGTGATTTTTTTTTCCTCTCCCAATTCTATGTTGATAGATGACTGAGAAATACCAAGTGATCAAGTTTTAATTTCTAATATAAACAACAATGAATTAAACAAATACCCCTGGATTGATTCCTATTTGAAAACTTTAAATTCAGCTAATTGGACCTGTGGAAAAGGTCGGGTTCGTTAACTGATGGATGATGGAGAATTCATTCAGTGACTGACCTAGCCCCAGGCAAGTACTATGTATCTGATCACTACAGCCTGATGTACGTTTGAGGCCATGAAGAACAAAGTAAAATTCAGCTGGTAGAGCAGATATCCAGCAATTAAGGGAATACAAGCATGGAGGCTTTCCTAGTTTGAAGAGGCTGAAACTTTGTCAGGACAATACCTTAGTTGGTGTTCGATACCAGCAAAGCAGTGGTATCCACTGTTTCTTCTGATTGATGAACAGGAATGCTATTATGATAGAGAGGCCTATTACTATAGGAACCACAACCGAGGCAATGGAGTCCACTGAAGCATCTTCTGAGTTCAGCCTGGTATTATCTCTGTAATCTATCTGGGGGTGACCCATGTCTAGGAGAAAGAAAAAAATTACAAGCATTTATTACCTAAACCAGAATTTTTAAGGATTATCTTAATTACCCTACAAGTAGAGATCAGTGGATTGGTTTTATTGCTTCCCAGTACTTTAAGGCTAAAACATGATTAAAGTCTAATGTGGATCCAAAGAGCTCTTATGAAAGGGCAGAGCTCTTAGGATGGATGTAAAAAAGGAAATATTAGAGTGAGAAGGTTTAATAACTGGACAGGATGATGCTGATTCTAGCTAGTCAAGAAAATAAGATTCTTATGTAGACTTTAAAAATGACTAAAAATATTTTGATTAATGTTAACCTTTATGGTCCTCCTAAGATTCTGAAACAGAAACATCAGCTTTCCTCCCTGCTAATTTATGCTAGCAAACAGGAGGTGAGGACAAAGTACATGCTTCTACTTAGTAGTGTAATAGATAAGACTAATTAGTAGTGCACTTGTAAAAACCAAGCCAGGATCAAAAGCTCGGTCTGTTGGTTGATATTTCAGTTTACTGAGCTCTGAGCAAAAATGCCTTACTTTTCATAAACTTAATGAAAATTCATTGGGCCTGTTAGATCATTTTCCTGTATAAGGGACATTTAATTTTGCTCTTATAAATGATGGGTCTTCTTGTTCTTTTAAATCACCTTTCTTTAACAAAGGTAAATATACAGCCATCAGGAGCACTCTGAAAATGTCCTTATTTTGTTTCAAGTGAACCTCTGTAGTCAGGATCAGGTTAGTGAAAGATGCAGAACACATACAGTGAAAAGGACCTGATTTTGAACTGTTTTGAAGACTCAGCTCATGAAGCAGCACAGCTTTGTGATGTTAATACTGTCTTTAATTTAAAACTCAGATTTTTATTAATATACTTGTATGTGTTTGTGGGGGGATGGAAAGAAGGGACCCTTCCTAGTCATTTTAGCCACCATAGATGGTAATACTTTACTTTATAGAAGGTGGAAAAAAAGCAAATGTATTTACCAGCATCAAAAAAAATGGAAAGAAGATAAAATACTCTATTGATGAATTCAGGGTGCAAATATACAATGAAGAATGAATGTTTAACTTCCCACAGTATAAATGATATTGCAAGTGTTTTTAGGAATATATGACATATAAGAAGATTATAAAGTAAACTGAGGCTTGGAGAAAGAAAAATGAAGCTTCAATTGAGATTAAAAAAATTTACTCTTTAAGTTGTTTTACTGCCTAAAAGCAGGCCATAAAATTGAGCTTTAAGCTTTCTAGCAGCCAAAGCAAAAATGGAAACAAGCATCATCAATAAGATTCACATTGTCTTTAAGATGAAAACAAAGCAGCTGCTTAGGAGAATCATGGATTTCCTTGGTACCAACACAAGAGATTTCTCCTAAGGGTCTTTATAACAAACACAACTACTATGTAATTCAGAGTCCTCAACGTAATAAATAAGGGCTATTCTTGTGGCCAAAACTCAGCACCCAGAGCAGTATGTGGCGCCGAGCAGGCACTAATATTTACTGACTGAGTGACTGCACATAAAATGGGAAAGCGCCATTCAGTCAGCAATCACATAAGGAGCCAAAACACGGGTCCAGGAATTTGGCTCTCTGGTCATCTGGCTTGATCCAAGCATAACACTTACACAACATCTAAAGTAAGGGACCATTAATCTCTCAAGCAATGAATTAATTTCTTCCAAAAGAAATAACAAAAACTGTCTTAACAATGATTTTGAAAATGTCCTTGGAGTAGATAGGAGGCAGTACTGAGTCACGGCTAAGAGCAAGCTTACACTATTTTGATCAAGAGGCCTACTTCTAGATAGAAGGTTAAGATTGACAGGAACTTGGCCCTGCTTTGCCTCTTAGCTGCTGAGAGGCAGAATAACATCTCTACTGCACACAAATAAAAGCACAGAGCAAGAAAAAAAAGCATGGAAAAGCCTGATGAGTGGGAAAATCAATATGTCAGTAATAAACTGAACTCCCACAGAGTGAAAACTACCTGTAGGTAGAGGGTAATCTTAATGCATAAATGCTTGATACAGGATCCACAGGGATAGGTGAATAATTTATTATTACTTTGCTTACAAAGTTTATTCACATACATACACTTGAGAGATGGCTTAGAAATTCCAGATACCAAGCTTTTATGACCAGGAACATATTTCTTTCCATCATCACTAAGTCTCTGAGCTTGTGGGGCCAGAAAAGAGGC
The DNA here is from genome assembly GCF_963930625.1 of Muntiacus reevesi. NCBI lineage: Eukaryota > Metazoa > Chordata > Mammalia > Artiodactyla > Cervidae > Muntiacus > Muntiacus reevesi. Next base: position 83,358,628 of record NC_089251.1, read on the forward strand.
ATTTTATCTGCAGACTTACTTCATCATCCCAGGCTGTTAAATATGTTACAGCCAAGCAGGTCTTTCCTGGACTGGTTGTTTGAGATTACTTGGACATGTGATTTAATAGGTTACTCAAAAGAAGTTTTGAAAATTAAAAAAAAAAAAAGTAAACCATACACATGACAGATTTGAGAGAAGTGAAAAGTGATAAGAGTACGAACTCTGCTGCCACTGTGCGTTAACTGAGCACCTCAGTGAAATAAACTCTTGATATCTGCTGACTCTGGCACTTACCTCTGGGGAGGTGGATAATGTCGTTTTCACTAGGTGTGGGCCACAGGGGGACCTCCATGTCAATCTCTCGATGATTTGTCTTCTCAATGGGCACATTGGTTGGTTCTGGGACATACATTTCTAAAAAGAAGGGAACTTTTTTTTATAAGAGATGATTGGGGGGAGCACCTTATTGATTTCTGTCTCCTCAACTCAGGTAGACGGTGCATTCGGTTCAATACAACATGTCCTGGGACACAAAAGATCCAGTTTCTGCACTGACATCATTAATGCCCGAGAGTCACTACCTTTGCAGGGGTGGGAAACATGTCTTACAGCCATTTAAAAGGGGGAGGAGAAGTTTACTCCTCACCAAACTCAAAAGCTCTGCTTTTTCATAACAAATGCTGCTGACTACAGATTTGTGCAAGCTGATGGGCACTGGATGAAATGAAAGGATTTATTTTACTTCTCATCAGCTAAATCATACTGTAGTGACTGTTGCTCTTCAATCCACGAGTGCTGAATCATTTATATGAAATACGTCACAGGAAGTGAAAACGTTACAGCACCTTCATTCTGTATTCATTTCCCCTTCTCTGTCTCCCTCAAAAGGAGTGGACGTCAGCAGGCCTCATGAGGTGCTGCCTGAGTCAAGCCTTGCATGCCTGCTCTGTTCCCCCTGGAACCATGCAGTCTGGAAACTGAGCTTGAGTAAAGATGTTTATATTATCTAACTCAATCAGACAGACGCTTTGATCAACAAGATACGACAACATGAAACAAAACTGAGAAGAATGACACATTTGTTAACCCCAAATATCAGGAATATATTCCTAACTTCATCTGGCTAACAATAATTAGCCAACTTTTTAAAGAAGTAATTCTTAAGAACCTCTTTTTCTAACACATGACAACAGGAATCTGCACCTAGCACGTTTCTTGGCCAAGTCCTGCCATATTACTAACTGGTTTTTATAATAAGGTCACCCAACGTTGGCAGTACTAAATACTAGTAAACAGCCTCATGCTATGCTCCGCTTAGTTGCTCAGTCTTGTGTCTGACTTTCTGGGACCCCATGGGCTGTAGCCCGCCAGGCTCCTCTGTCCATGGAATTCTCCAGGCAAGAATACTGGAGTGGGTTGCCATGCCCTCCTCCAGGGGATCTTCCCGACCCAGGGATTGAACCCAAGTCTCCAACATTGCAGGCAGATTCTTTACCATCTGAGCCACCAGGGAAGCCCAATAAACAGCCTTATTAGACCAAAAAAAAAAAAAAAAAAATACATGAAATATGTTTGTATAAGTTAGAATATTCCTCTCTGCTCAGAGTGATTGATGGCTATCCCAAAGTTAACAGTCTTTCAAGAAGTGGATCTTAAAAAAGACAGATTTGAGAGAAGTGAAAAGTGATAGAGAAGAGAGTGTGAACTCAGCTTCCACTGTGTATTAACTGCCCAAGGTTATGCATCCAGGAATGGGAGAGCCAGGCTTCAAATGCAGTCCTCTGAACCCAAAGCCCAGGTCTTCCTACTGTCCCCAGGAATAAAGTCATTTTGGCTTTAGCTTTCTTAGTTAAATTTCAAGACCTCTCCCAGTAGCTCAGTGATAAAAGAATCTGTGGGGAATGCAGGAGCCACAGGAGCAATGGGTTTGGTCCCTGGGTCGGGAAGATCCCCTGGAGCGGGGCATGGCAACTCACTCCAGTGTTCCTGCCTAAAAAATCCCTTGGACAGAGCAGGCTACAGTCCGTGGGGTCACAAAGTGTCAGACACGACTGAAGCAACTTAGCATGCATGTACTCAGACATGGCAAGAACCAGACGCTCCTGAGAGTTTTGAAAGGTTCAACAACTCTCTGAAATCAAAGAGAGTTTACTGAAAACATTTTCATTTACAGAAGCACGGGCCTGAGTATCAACTAGTGATTCCAAACTTTTCTATCATATCTGAGTCACCCGAGGCCCTTATGAAACTGCTCACAGGTCCTGATTTGGTGGGTCTGGGCTAGGTGGTTCTAGCCTGTGTGTGGGGATGGTGTTTAGCTTGCCCACTGAGACATCTTGATATGCAATATGAATTTCCTGGAGGAATCTGGGAAGAAAACCCCTTGACATTTACATGACATCTTTCGTGCTATGGTGTCTTGAGCCCCTGACCTCCCTGGCCCAACACACAGCCTTGAGCTGCCTCATCACCCCAGGGGCTGACCTGCCACTGCCCTGCAGCTGCCTCAGCAGAAAAGGCTAACGTGAGACCCAGGCGGAAAACCTGTGAATGTCAGCAGCTAAGTAGCAAAGACTTCTACAGAGCCCCCCAGGGCTGGGGTCAGCTCAGGGTCTTCCTGGGATAGCAGCAGAGAGAAGCAACTTTGAAATTCCTGTGCCTCATTCCTGCCTGGAGGTAGATTTCAGTGAAACCTTCCACACCACACAGGCTCGACAGTGTGCCTTCCCTTCCCACAGGTGCTTAGAAAGGCTCTACCTGGTGATGGCTGGGGAAGTTGGAAGGGTCTGCCCAGGATGGAGGAGGACTGTCTTACTCAGTGGTTACTTAATCACCATTGTTCAACCAACATTTCATCAATACTTCCTACGTGGCAGGTACCGGGCTAAGTCTGGGGCACACAGTTATGATCAAGACCAGTTCTGCCCTTATGGGCCTCCCGTGGTGAGTTCCATCTCCCCATTAGGCAGCTCACAGCCTGTCCTCTGGATCAATTTGCTCTGCTAAATTCAGTTCAGCTCTGATTAAAGTCCACCCAAGGCACCTCCTTTATCACCAAATATTCAAATCCCAGTTCAGAGCTCTTGGGTCTAAGAGGAGGGTCATTTCCCTTTAATGTAAACTTAAGAGGGAAGCTACCTCTGAGCATTTTTGCCAAAAAGGATAAATCTTTCAAAAAAAAATATGCTTGGAGAAACAAAAAGAAGTGTGGGTGCTGCTGAGTTTCCACGCCGAGACTGAGGCCTGCCATGGCCAGAAACGGCAACAACCCTGACTCTCAAACAGAACCCTTCTGACATTTACTGCGAGAGCCCTTTATAAACCTGCTGGCCTTGTTGATGACACAGGAGTGACACACGACGCCACCTGGCCCGGAGGCACAGATCACGGGCACTCGGGTCAGTTAACTACAACTGGGGTCCAGTTTGATCTAAACTGCAGAGGAACCGGAGACAACCTAGTGGCGACATATTTTAAATTCAGATGCACCGACCTGGCCCATTGTAAGACTGACCTTCCTTAAAAGGTCTGTTTCTGGAATATGGGGTGGGGTGCTCGGGACTTGCAAGGTGAGGACACCATTTTTGGGGGGATGGTACTCCAGGTCAACCTAGGTCCAGGACTCCCAGGTCTTCTGCTAACGAGCTGCGTGGCTTTGGATCATTCACTTAACTTTTCTGACCTTCAGTTTTCTATAAAATGGGACTAATATTGACCAGCAAACCAGTTCACAAGTCTTTTACTCATATCCAGAGGTGGCAAAAGGAGGACATGCTTGGTAAGGGCAGGGCTATTCAGAATGTCAGTGGATGTATGCAGGGGGCAAAGCCAAGTAGCCTGAACCATCCGGGGGAGAAGCAGTCACCCGAAACTTCACAGAAAGACCACGAGAAAAATGGGCAGGAGCCCAGGCTTCCTGGCAGGCCACACTTGGTCAAACGTGAAGTGGCAGAGCTCAACTGACTACAGAATGTGTGGAGATAAAAGGGAAAAATGATTCATCAATTATACATCAGAAGCAGAAAGGGGAGTTAACAGAAATTAAGTTCCAATCCAACGGTGCACGCTGACAGAGAAGTCATTGGAGACATCTCTAGCTGTGAACAGATGCCAGTGAAACCCGCATTCCCTCTTCTATCACACTCCCAGTCGAGGAGAGTGGATCCACCTCTTCCTGCCAGCATCACCTGAACTCGGGTCCCGTCATCACACACCTCGGACGTCTATAAGGCAGGTAACAGCTGTCCTGGCCCCGGGTCTCTCCCGGCTTCAGCCCCTCCTGCAGACCCCGTGAGCCTCCCCAGAGCACGTCCATGGTCTTGTGTCTCATCTGTTTAAAAAGGAGCCTCCCGAGAAGGATAAAGGACAAAATCCACCTCTCTGTTTGAATATTAAAGCCCTAAACATCTTGACCAAAGCTGTCTTCTCTGTCCTTAACTCCTGTTACTAGAACTCCCTATTCCAGGGGCATCTGACTTTCGTCTCAGGGTCTTTGGTCAGATGACTCTTTCACTCCAATGAAGAGAACCCGCCTATCCTTCAGGGCCCAGCTCAGTCCTTCTTCGAGTGAAAGCCGCCCAGACAGACCCCTCTACTCCACAGGAAAACCCTGTCTGTGAATTGAGCACCGTGGTCTGTAGCTGAGATGTGTCACGGTTGTCTCCAATTCACCACCCACCCCTTCTTTCTGAAACCATCTAAGCAGACTCTGCTGCCACCACTGTAGGGAAATGGCTCGTCAAAATGACTTGGATGCCACCAGATGCACGACGGTCAGTCCCTACTTCCCACCCGATGTCACCCACCAGCACTTCTCCCACCCTTGCTCCAGGCGGCTCCCAGGTCACAGCTCTTGCTGTCTACCCCTGTGGCAGGGGCTCCTTTGCTGTTTTCTGTCCCCGACCTGCCCAGATCCCAAAAGTGGAGGGTTCTTGGGCTCAGTTCCAGACTCCCTTTTCTTCTCTATCTCCACTCACTTCTTGGGTGACCTCGTCCAGTCTCAAGGCTTAAAAACCACCCATCTATGACAACGTTCAAGTTTACAGAAACATTTCCTGTCTCTCTCCTGAGCTCTAGATATTCACTGTCTATTCACTGTCTCCACTCAGATGTCCAATGGAGATTTCCAACTAAAAAAATGCCCCAATAAAATTGATTTTACACCAGAGTTGCAACTCCATGTTTTAGTCAGAAACATTACAGTTGTTCATGGAGCCTCTCCTCTTCCTCCCACTCCTCACATTGTGTTCAAATCTGATGGAATCTACCCTTTTACTAGAATCAGAACCTGGCCACTTCTCCCACCTCACATCTACTGCCCTGGTCTCAGCTTCCACTTCTGCAAGTAACATTCCATCGTTGCTCTACTCAAAGCCCTCCAGAGTTTCCATCTTATCTCAATATAATTCTAAAATCGCTCATGAGATCTCATATTTTGGTGCACGGCTACTTCTCTGCTTCCTTCTGGTTACCCTCCCTGCTCAAGGAGTCCCATCCACACAGCCTCCCTGTTTCTCTCCGAGCATCCATGGCATATTCCCACCCACCGGGCTCTCGTCCTGCTTATATGCACAGGTTCTCCCCTAATCCATGATTCCTGCCATTCTTCTGGGTCCCTTATAAATGTCATCCAATCTGTGAGGTGTTCCTGGATCATCAAAACATCCTGTCCCCTCTCCTGTCCAGCCCCTTCCTCTCCCACCCTGGACTGGCTATGTGTCTCTCTGTGGCCTGATCCTCACCTTGTGTTCTGTTTACTTGTTTGCTGCCTGTGTCTCCCTAAGAAAACATCAGTTCTGTGTGGATGGGCACTTGCTGGATTCACTGTCTTCCCCAGGCCTCAAGCAGTGCTTACTTGAGTAGGCATGAAATGAATCTTGGTTGAATAAATAAGATGAAATTTTACTATTTAGATCATTAAAAGCATATTACTAGGAAAACTGGTATGAAACTTGGGAAACAGGTGAAACATATTAGATAAAGCAACTTGGATGGGAAATACATGTTTCTCCTCATACTTCTCATGCGGAACACTTACAGATTCTGTTTCTCCAATGCGCGCACCTACGGATACACGGGAGCGGCCTTCTGACTCTTGGTCTACATCTTAAACAAGGCCAAGGAGACTAAACCATGGAAAGCACCCAAGGGAGGGATCTGAAAAGGGCTCAGTCTCCTGACCCTTTTAAAGTATCCCCTTTATAGGGGATAAATGGACATTTTTAGAATTGTCTTGCTTATACGGCACCTAAACAAAAGGCAAACCTGTGCTGTGCTCAATGAAACCCTTGAGATTTAACTGATCGTCCCATTTTACAAGTGCATGGCGTTGATGCCCTTCTCAGCTACTGTGACCTCTAGTCCACCGTGCCGCATGGAGCCAGAGTCTCTAATGCAGTGCTACAAGGAAACACATGAGCGGGTGAAGATGCAGGGGCTCTCGCCTCGCTAAGGAGCTCCCTGGGCTGCTAGAGTGAGCCCTCTCTCGGTCTGTGTGGTCTGGACTGCCTGCGAGGTCTGCGTAACCAGGGCTTTCGATCTGGAACACTGCCCAGAGGCTGTCTTGACAAGGGCTCAGGCCCTGGGTTGCTGGGATGAGGGGCAGAAAACAAAGGAGCTGTTTTGGCAGGAGACACGGACAGGGAATCCAGAAGGTCTGGGGGAGGATCTGGGCAGCTGAGGGGGGGCTTAGGTTTAAATTGGGAGGCGGATTACTGGGCTGATGTGAACGGTGGGATGTGGAAACAGACGCAGACAAGTGGTCTATCTGCAACAGCCAGCTGGGGGTGTGCTCTGAGGCTCCTGTCCTCGGTGGGAAGAGAGGGGAAGTTCAGGGAGGACAGCCTGGGACAGCCAGAACTGACGCACTAACAGACTGGGCCAGGATCGTGTTCTTTAAAGGCAGTCTTCCATGTTGGTTTTGGTAGACAGTCACCTTAGAAGAGCTGCCAAGTGTATCCCCTACTGTGTCTGATCATGGACCTTTGTCACTAGGCTCAGCCACCACTGCCCACAAACTGTGCTGCTCAGATACGGCAGATGTCATTAATACCCGTGAGGGTATACCCATCAGGCCCGCCACTGACAGAGAACGCCAATCAGAAGGACCAGAGCAATTTCGGCATGGAACCAAAATCAGGTGCTCACCTGGAGGTCACAGTCTCTCAAGCTACCCTCCATGTCTCTCTCTGGGCCAAAGGAACTAGTTCCATAGGGTTGGGTCCAGGAGGCTCTGAGTCTGCTCTAATTTGCTCTTAAAACCAACATCACAGGATGAAAAGTGGCAGGGTGGCAGCCTAAGATACCTGGGCACATGGGGCAGCAGCTGCCTTCCACGTTGATGGGCTCGACGCAGGGCAGCGGCGGGCAGCTGACGGTGGAGCAGAGGGTCTGGCCCTGCAGGCAGTAGCAGTGCGTGCAGCTGTCGATGTCCCAGCGCTCCTCGTCAGCGTAGGCCTTCCCGCTGAAGTGGCACACCACCTTCTTTGGGATTGTGTCCTCTAGGGAAAAACAGGACAAACGGTGGAGTCACTCCACGTGACAAGCACAATTTTTCAACATAGTTGAGACGTAAACGGGGATAGCACTGCGCAATCATGGCTTGCTCTGGGATGCCCAGCATCGGGTGAAAGTTCTGCGTCCCCAGTCCGCTGGCTCAGCAGACTCATCGGAACACTCATCTTGTGGCCTGAACCTGCTCAAGGGCCATCAAGGCTGACACAGGGTGGTAATTATAGCAACCAGCCAGGAAACGTACTCGCTGGCCAAGAGTCACTGGACGGTCATCGCAAAATATATAAACTCAATTATTGTATGGCTATTGAACATGCCACGTGAAAAAACTAAAACACAAATAGGTAGGGAGATGTGTTCAGAGGTTTTGTTCCATGTGTAAAGAGATTAAAAAGTCCAGCTGAGTATCCTTATAGGAACAACTCCCATCTCTAGTTACTCTCTGCAACGAGATGATGCAGGGGAGGGGGAAGGAGTGATGATGGCCTCTCCCAGGGAGCCGGCAGGTTTCCTGTGCTCGCCCACAGGGAACCTGGACTGAGATAACCATTTCCTTCATTTTACAGGAATGCTGAATGCATTTCCCTCTCATCAACCAGGACATACCTACTTCAAAAACAACCTTATTTCAACCTATTATTTCCAGCAAAGTATGGTTTGTGAAAACAATACATTTTTTATGAGTCCGTTTTTGTATATAATAATTTACACAAAATTGGCTCAGTTGTGTCCAACTGTTTGCGACGCCTCTGTTCATGGGGATTCTCCAGGCAAGAATACTGGAGCGGGTTGCCATTCCCTTCTCCAGAGCATCTTCCCGACCCAACTGTTTGTGACGCCTCTGTTCATGGGGATTCTCCAGGCAAGAACACTGGAGCGGGTTGCCATTCCCTTCTCCAGAGCATCTTCCCAACACAACTGTTTGCGACGCCTCTGTTCATGGGGATTGTCCAGGCAAGAACACTGGAGCGGGTTGCCATTCCCTTCTCCAGAGCATCTTCCCAACCCAACTGTTTGCGACGCCACTGTTCATGGGGACTCTCCAGGCAAGAACACTGGAGTGGGTTGCCTTTCCCTTCTCCAGAACATCTTCCCAACTCAGGGATTGAACCCAGGTCTCCTGCACTACAGGCAGGTTCTTTACCATCTGAGCCACCAGGTTGATGCAAGAATTTACAGTGTAACACATTCTGCTCTTTTTCCTCTGTCCTTCCAGGCTGAGCTTATACCCTCCCTTCCCCAACCTTTTCCTTGAAAGTTTCTTTCTCTTTGATTCATCACCTTCTCCTGGTTTATCTGAACTTATTACTAGTGGTCACATTCCCTCCAGAACTCAGAGTGAGGCCCAATGAGCAGCAAAGCAGAGGTGGGGTCAATCAATGGAGAGACACAGGGTGGGGGTGGGGCGGCCCCTCCTGGTCACTGGCCAGGCTGATAATGGGACGACTTACACTAACCTGGGGAAATCCTATGCTCAGCTTCCACCAGCACCTCCACTCGCCACTGCATGCATGCTAAGTCGCTTCAGTCCTGTCCGACTCTTTGTGACCCTATGGACTGTAGTCCTCCAGGCTCCTCAGTCCATGGGATTTTCCAGGCAAGAATTTTGGAGTGGGTTGCCATATCCTCCTCCAAGGGATCTTCCTGACCCAGGGATCAAACCTGCCTCTCGTATATCTCCTGCATTGGCAGGCAGGTTCTTTACCACTAGCGCCACCTGGGAAGCCCACTCACCACTGGTCACTAGTTAATGAAAAACTATAATGGCATCTGGAAGGAAAGTTCCTTAGGAAAGAAGTAGGGTGGGGAGCGCAGTTTCTCCCTGGAAGGCACGTAGGAAGGTCTGGCCAGAGCGGTGTTCGCTGCCCAGGCACAAAGGACAGAACTCACAATGCCTGAGGAGCAAGGAGGGACATTTCTGTGTAGGGTACCAGGCCCACACCCTCTGCAGCCAAGTGTTCCCGGGCGGCTGGAACCACTCTGTGAAGAGCCAGCAGGAGGCTTCCCATGGAGCTTTTCCAGAGAGGGATCACAGGCAGAAAAATGTCTTTGGAATCCATACTCTCTTCTTACCAATCATATGGGCATATGCCCCTGATGGAGGGCACCAATAATGTCTCATGACTAATATTTTGTGTTGCCAAAGATGGAAGTCTCGGTCCATAATAGAGAGTGATAAGTAATCATGGAAATGAGTCTGTCAAGTATTTAAATGCATAATCTCTCTGCCTCCCAATGCTTTTTCACTATTTCTGTCATTACTGTTGCCTGAGGTTCAGTAAGGGAGACAGTTAAGTTCTAGTTGTAAAAAGTCCACAGCAATAAGAGAAGAGACTCTGTATGATTTCAATACCTTTAGACCATGAAATTTTTGCACCTTTGTTTTAATCCCTGAATATGTTCCAGTATCTCCTAGTTTACAATCTGTGGGAACTTGAATAGAATTTGTATCCTGCTGTTGTGTGAAAAAAAAAAGTTCTAGTTGTAAGCAGAAATTCTTTTTCAATATCTCTTTAAAAATGTATTTCACTGTATCTGGGAATACTTTATAGAAAGGGCTCTGGTGCATGGACCAGTAAGCTTAAAAATTCATTTGGAGGCTTTCATATCAAACTCATCTCAGAAGTTTTTGCTAATCTGAAATCCTTAGAGGAGGTGATTTTATTAAGATACCCAAGATCTACACAGCAAATGGCTGAGCAGAATCACTTAATGAACTTAATTCAAGTAATACACTGACCTCGAGCCAACACTTCATTGAGGACATTAAATTTGCCATCAAATCTAGAGTCTATTATGCAGTGGATTCTTTATGAAAGGAAGCATTTCTTCATAAAGCAATATTACTGATTACATTTTCCATACACCTTTCAACAGCTCACATGATGGACCAATATCACTGCATAAAATTTGAGTAATGCATTACGGTGCAAGGACCTTGGAGGAGAAGGTTATAATGCTCACCTCATCTCGGCTATCACTTTATCTACTTTGTGTTTTTCCTCCTAGAGTTATTTTGCCAGTTCTCTTCTTAGAGAAGAGGCAGAAGACAATGAGAAAGAGCCACAGAAAGGATGAGGAGTCATTTTAATAAAAGAAGTTCATCTCAAGGCCAAGCACTGGTCTGTATTTTAAGACTGAGGCAAAAACACCCATTACATCTTAAGACATTTAACTAATCAATGCTAATACAAGTCAGGTTAAAATTATCTATAATATTAAGATATTAAAATAGTTGTTATGTGGTAAACATTATAAAAATGTTCAATCGTTTATTCTACAAACATTTATCATCAATGGGAAAAAAGGCAGGATCTGGAGGACCTGACCCAGAGGACTGAGCAAAAGTGGGGGAGGAAGGCTGTGTTGACTGGGACTCCTCACCAGGGGCCACGCAGCAGCCACTGTTTCGTGAATTCAACGCGGAGCTGGACAACACAACTTGGAGGGTGGAGCAACTAACTCTGCTGGGGGAACTGGGAGAGGCTTTGCCCAGGATTTGATGTTCTAGTTTTATTTTGAGAGATGAGTAGGAGAAGATGAAGAAGCTGGAAAGGAAGGCTACCGAAAGCAGACAGTGGTCTGTCCAACAGCCTGCCCCACTAGAAGGGCAGTGGGAGGTGTCAGGGCTGCAGGCAGGATGGCTGGAGATGAAGCTGCGGTCAGATCGTAAAGGGCCATGAAGAACAATGACAGATTTAGATCCTCCCTGTAGTGCTGGGAATGGGCCTTAATCAGTTTTGTCTTCAAGAAGAGAACTCTGGAATATGATAGTTGCTGCTGCTGCTGCTAAGTCGTTTCAGTCGTGTCCGACTCTGTGCGACCCCATAGACGGCAGCCCACCAGGCTCCCCCGTCCCTGGGATTCTCCAGGCAAGAACACTGGGGTGGGTTGCCATTTCCTTCTCCAATGCATGAAAGTAAAAAGTGAAAGTGAAGTCGCTCAGTCATGTCTGACTCCTCTCGACCCCACGGATTGCAACCTGTCAGGCTCCTCCGTCCATGGGATTTTCCAGGCAAGAGCACTGGAGTGGGGTGCCATGGCCTTCTCCAGGAATGTGAGAGTATGGAAGCCTAAACAGGATTAGGAAGATGGGAATGCTGTTGACAGGGATGTGCTATGGGCCTGGAGTAATGTGGTGATGGAGATGGTGATGTGGTGATGGAGATGGAGAGGCAAGGTGAGGTTTAGAGTGATTTCTGAGAAACAGCAGTCAGGATATAGATGGTGGGGGGACAGAGGCATGAAGGACGACTCTGTTTCCTGAATGGGAGGTGATACAGAAGTAATTCCAATGCATGAGTCACTTTCCTGCTTTAAGAAATAAATAGCTGGTGAGCCTGTCAAGGACTGGTCAAGCCTTATCAAACCAGATATTCCAGTGGGTCAATCAGCGCAGTGCAGCAGTTGACCTTCAAACTCTTTGCTTTTCTGTATGAACGCAACCATGAAGCTGCCTCTAGGGCAGAAATGATTTGGGGCTCAACAAGTAAAAAGGGTACTGACAAATGTCCGTCTAGTCAAAGCTCTGGTTTTTCCAGTGGTCATGTATGGATGTGAGAATTGTTGGACCGTGAAGAAAGCTGAGCACCAAAGAATTGATGCTTTTGAACTGTGATGACTCATTGGAAAAGACCCTGATGCTGGGAAAGACTGAAGGCAGGAGGAGAAGGTGACAACAGAGAATGAGATGGTTGGAGGGTATCACCGACTCAATAGACATGAGTTTAAACAAGTTCCTGGAGCTGGTGAAGGACAGGGAAGCCTGGCATGCTGTAGTCCATGGGGTCGCAAAGAGCTGGACATAACTAAGTGACTGAACTGACCTGAAGTAAAAGGGGACCCGTTTTATTTCCCATTGGTGAAGATGTGGGATAAGAGGCAAAGCTGGCAGTATCCCTCATGTATCTTTGCAAACAAACTTCCTTGACCAAATAATTCTATTTTCAGTCAGCTGTCCCAAAGAAATAATCAGAAACGACCTCAAACAGGTTGTCTACATAGATGTCCATCACAATATTATTTATAATAGCAAGAAATTAGGGGGGAAAAAAAACCTGTGTCCAACAACTTGGGACTACTGAAATGACTCATGGTACAATCATATATGAAAGAATACTGTGCAGCTATTAAAATGCATCATGTGTAGTATAAGATCAATCACATAAAGAGAAAAATTTAGAATTGTCTAGAAAGAAATGAAAATGTTAACAGTAAGTACCTGTTAGAACCAAGGGTGAATTTTTCTTTTTTTTTTTCTGCAATGAATATGAGTTACTCTTTATAAAGGCAAAAATATTAAATTATCTCAAACAGACACGTCCATGCATTACCCACCTGCTCCCTCATCCCCAATACTGACCCTCCCACCCCAACACACACACACACACACACACACACACACTCTGAAGGAAACAGCTTAGTCTAAGCCTGGTTCTAAAGAATATGGTCACACTTTCTGAGGGCTGCTGACCCACTCTGAGGAATGTCAATGGACTCCAAGAAAAGAAATGAAACCATGGAAGACATGCCAGAGATCAAATGCTGAGCTGCAGCATAACTTGGTGTCTCTGTAACCACTCAATCAGTAACTTACTGTATGATATCACTGTCCCAAAGAGTATTCATAAAATGATAAAAGAAGGAGAGAAACTACTCTAGCTGTCTTGGAAGGCAGTAGGTTGAACGAAGAACTTTGACTACATATTAGATGAAACTAAACTTTCTCATTTGATTTTGTTACAAAAATAAGTCTTTTTCTAAATTCAAGGAAGGAAGAGTTCACAGCAGCAATATGATGACAATGAAACAGTGAAAGCCATTAACTGGGAACCGATACACTAAAGCTACAGCGGGCTCCATGCACAGGTGCTAAGGCAGAGTCAGGCTGGTGAAGCCCCAAGAGTTTCAGGGGCCATAATGAAGCTCTTCCCTTCCAGGGAGGTGGCTGACTACCATGGACCCAATACCCAGTTGCTTCTACCAATCTATCTCTATTCCATTCAAGTTCTCAGCACACTGTCTTGGAAACATCTGACCTTCAACTTCAGTTCATTTCAACAGAATTAACTTTGACTTGAGATCAGAAAGCTCTCTTATTAGGTTCAAACAACGGGCGTAGGCGAGGGGTGGTAGAGCTGGGAGGCAGATGCCAGTCAACTGCTGGTGGAAAGCGGGAGCTGAGAATGCATCTCTCGCTGGGTGGTACAGTGGTGAAGAATCCACCTGCCAATGCAGGAGACCCCGGTTCAATCCCTGGGTTGGGAAGATCCCCTAGAGTAGGAAATGGCAACCCACACCAGTATTTTTGCCTCGAAAGTTCCATGGACAGAGAAGCTGGCGGGTGAGTCCATGGAGTCACGAAGAGGAGGACACAACAGAGCGACTGAGCACGCACACACAGATCCAAAAAAGATCTTGTAGAGGGACTTGACTGCTGGAACAAGATATCTCAAGGTGTGCCCAGAAGTCTAAAACCTGTGTTTGGGCTTGTGTGCAGAACTCAGCTGAGTCACACAGCAAGATCTAAGATCCATATGCCCAGCCCTCTCACAGCTGATCTCCTTACAGACTGCAAGTCTGAGGGTACAAATGGCAGAGACAAGAGAGAGGGTTTTGAAAGAAGGACTGAGGGCCAAGCACTGAAGAAGAGAACTGCTGGGCATCTGTGGAACCCAGGCGCCGTGCTCCAGAGCCCCTCGGGTTCAGCAAGAGGAGGGAATCTAATGTAACCAAGCAGCAGGCTGTGGAGCCTGAATCTACTCCTGCCTCCATCTGACTGCAAAGCAAACCACCTTCTCTGCCCTGCCTACATGCATGCTCAGCCGTGTCCGACTCTGTGACTCCATGGACTATAGCCACCAGGCTCCTCTGATCATGAGACTTTCCAGGCAAGAAGGCTGGAGTGGGTTGCCATTTCCTCCTCCAGGGGATCTTCCCAGCCCAGGGGTTGAACCCGCGTCTCCTGGGTCTCCTGCATCGGCAGGCAGTTTCTTTACCACTGAGCCACCTGGGAGCTCTGCCTAACAGCCCCCTCTCGTACCCTCCCAGGAACACACAGAGCCCTCTTCCTGGGGTCTTGACTATGCCCGGGCCTCTCTGGAACAGTGGATGCTCTTGGGCTCTCCAGCTTTTTCAGGTGGAGGTCAAGCTGAATCCAGTGTGCTGACCCGGGGTGAGCCATGGTTAGCAGTGGACAGTTTACATCAGGGTTGGCCAGCTTGTGGATGTGAACTTCAGTCCAGGGCCAGCCCCATTTTCTTTTTTCAAAAGATAAAAGCTGCCCCTGATGCTTGCAGGGGGTGGTTTTCTGTGATATCCTCAAATCTGATCAGTTTGAGTTACAAAATCAATGTATTTCATAATAGTACAGTTTGATTTTTCAAACATGCTTTAAAACAAAGCTACATTTAAGATGTGGGTTGGTCTCCACTCTGTGGAATTTTCATGTGAAATAAATGAGGACTCCTGTTTTTGAAAAAGCCTTGACTAATTTTTTCCAGGGTGGCTGCTGTGTGGCCCGGATTAGACTAGATTAGATTTTAGTTAATTAGGATTTTGGTTAATGAGGCTTTATAGAAACATCTTTTCTTTAGACCAAATTTCATCTGAAAAGCCAATGATCTAAACAGAGGCCTGAAAGTACGTTGTGAATGTCAGTTGACGGATGGATCCCGGTGCTATTTCTTTTTTTTTTAATTGAAGTATAGCTGATTTACAATGTTGTGTCAATCTCGGCCGTAGAGCAGAGTGACTAACTTTTACATATACATACATTCATTTTTAAAAATATTTTTTTCCATTATGGTTTATCCCAGGAGATTGGATTTAATTCCCTGTGTTATACAGTAGGAGCTTATTGTTTATCCATTCTAAACGTAATAGTCTGCATCTCCCAACTGCAAATTCTAGTCCCACACCCTCCCGGCCCCTGCCCCCTTGGGAACCACAAGTCTGACCTTTACGTCTGTGAGTGTGCTTCTGTTTTATAGACAGGTCCATCTGTGTCAGAGTTTAGATACTACATAAAAGTAATAGCACGTGGCATTTGTCTTTCTCTGTCTGACTTCATTTAGTATGATAATCTCTAGGTCCCTCCATGTTGCTGCAAATGCCCCTATTTCTCACATGCTCACTCCTTTTCTTGGATGGATCACATCCTCCCAGGGCACCTTTAGGTCAATTTGAGAAAAGTTCTGTCAAAAAATTTTAGAAACGACTTGATTTACAGGGAAATATGGTGGCTAATTTACCCGACTTGAGGTTATAAATAAAGTCATTAGTTTTTCGGGGAAAACAACATAGCCTAATTGAAAGTCCACATAAAAGCACTTTAAGTTTTAAGATAGAAGAGGGATATAGAAATAGGGACATGGGACCTATCCAACTAAAAGCATCTGAATGGTTTATATTTGGTTATGGAGTGGGTTGTGCCATTTCATTCTGTTGTATTCATCACTCCAAATAGTTGCTTATGCTGACAGTGACATTAGGTTCATTCTTCCATACCTAATAATAATCATAACTTCCACTTATTGACTACCTACTCTGTCCCGGGCACGGTGCTAACCAAGCTTTTTGGTTTTTGTTCGTTTGGCTGTGCTGCAAGGCCTGTGGGCATCCTAGTTCTCTAATTCCCCAGGAACTGAACCCAGGCCCTCAGCAGTGAGAGTACAGAGTCCTAACCACTGGACCACCAGGGAATTCCCTAATGGAGCATTTTTTATGAGTCAATTTCACATGCTTTCCACAATCCAATGGAACAGGATATACTGGAATTCCACAGAAAACCTAGGCACAGAGGAAATAAGTAACTTGTGCAGAACGCATGGCTAGGAAGTGGCAGGGCCAGAAGGGGAACCACACGCATCTCCGCAGCTGCACACGGTCTGCCTGCCGTGTCCCCAGTGAGATAACCCTCGGCGGGGCGCATGTTCCTGGGCAGGGATCTGGGCCACACAAACAAAAGTGGCTACTGCTCATGACTCTGGAGAATGGGCACTTGCTTCTTGAACCAACATGTGATGAGGCTGGAGGTCTTTATAACACTTCCTTGATGGCTCAGCGGGTAAAGAATTCACCTGCAATGCAGGAGACACAGGTTCGATATCTAGATTGGGAAATTCCCCTGGAGGAGGAAATACTGGAAATGGCAACCTATTCCAGTATTCTTGTCTGGAAAATCCCATGGACAGAGGAGCCTGGCGGGCTACAGTCCAAGGGGTCGCCAAGAATTGACTGAGCATGCACATATGTCTTTGGCTTCAAAGGGAGATTACCCTTCAACCGACTATCAGACATCGGCACGGTCCTGACGGGACTGGAGATACAGTGGCTACTAAGGACTCTGGTTCTTCTCAGGATAATTTCTATTTAACACTCCTCTCTCTCTCAAGGAAGAGGATCAGAGAAAAATGTTCCAAGGAAAACGTGAGGTAGGACACTAATATCATGAGGCTTATTTTTTAAACAAACACATTAGGAGCTATATACCCAAATGATCCCCTTCTAAAACAGTCATTGTCAAGGGCTACAAACGCACTCCATCAGTACTGCCCTTGCCATATGGCTTCGGAAGTTTTCTTCTGCAAGGACATCCAGAGTCTAATTTTGAAACAAGCAAGGAAGACGGTTACTATTTTATGGCCACTCCTTGGTTGAGGTCAGCTTTGGTATTTGGTTTCCTCAGGTCTGGCCTCTATCTTATCCATCAGATTGGTTTGAAATGACTTTTAGCCTCTATCAGAAAGGTCCCTCCCTGCTAGAGGAGGAAGGGTTATTCTGCATCAGTATCAGCATTGTGAGTCACAGGCTGGGTGTTTAACTCACGGAGCGATCAGACATCCACCTTATATTTTTGGATTCAAACAGAAGCAACATTATCTTGCATTCTGTCTGACTACAATAAAAATATGTGATCTCTTTCAGTGATAGAGTTTGGAAAATTCGGTATGGATTTTCTTTTTTCTCCTTTTTCTTGATTCTGGTTATATGAAAAGAGAGGAGGAAGAAGTGATGAGATTTTGAAATGTTAACTCCTTTTGAACTGACCTCTTCCACTGCCTGAACCTTGATATTTCACTTCTTTTTAAGATAAGAAAAAAGGCTTACCAGGCCATTAAAAGTTGGATTTTGCTTCTCCTCTTGAGCTATTTTACTAATTACACCATAAAGCTAATTAACAGCTGGCGAGAAACCTAGATACTAAAACCGTGTCATTTTCCTCCTCTCTACAAGTTCAATTTAGTCCTTCAGGAGTCACTGGGGCAGCGGTTCAGGTGTTGCTCTGAATCTGACCATGATGAAAAGAAAGGATTTTCGGACTCCCTACTTCCTTTCCTCTGGCAAAGGTTATAAAAACTAAAACCTGCTAGAAACGGTATGACAGTTGGACTTTTTCATTTCTGCCAGGAGATAACTTTCCTCCATAGATGGTTCAGGTTCTAAATCTGGTTGTGGTAGGTCATGAAGTCAGAGTCTCAGCGTGGGAGTAACTTCCTGGGAGGAAGTTGGGCGGCTTTAGAAATGGCATCAGTTCTTTAAATCTCCAGTGTACTATTTAGAGACCTGAGAAGCAATTTACTCTGGGATCCTAGTGGCCAAGAAGCTAAATGCAGCTCTCATTCCTGGAGCGAGTCCCATCGCAGAACCACCCAGCCCAGCTGCGCGGGGGTGCCGGTTCTCCCCACACCTCACTGTGGAGGGCACCGTGAGGGACGGGGACACAGCGGTGCGCCGGGTGGGGAGGCGGGGAGAGGGGTGTTTCTACCCTCCGGGACATCCCTAGATCCAAAGGATCTTAGCAGCTTTGTGTGATTTCAGGTCCAAACAGACGTGCCAAATGACTTAAAAAAAACTGCGAACTCCAGGCCCTGCTAATAATAATAATATACTTCAAATTGGTTTCTTAAGATTAAGGTTCAGGGAATTTAAAGGAAACTTTAGTGCAATCATTTAGGCAGGTGGAGAAAGGTACCAGTTACACTATGGGTAACGTAAGACTTCTAAGTGAGAGTGGAAAATCAGCAGTATTTCCATTGACATGGCTGAGTTAGGGAAGTACAGAGAAGGTGGTTTTGAAACTGTTGGCTAACTTTCACAAAGCATTGAGAACCTACTAGTACCTTATATTTTACTTTCTCTTAACTGACAGGACACTGTGATCCCTGCCCTGTGATAAACTCTGCATTTTTATATCCCAAGCTGGGCATACTCAAAGAGGGAAAATCAATGGAATGCGGGTGCCTCCTGTTGGGAGAAACTAGCTTTACTTTTTTTTTTCTTTTACATAAAGTGGAGATAAACAAAAATCATAACAAAAAAGGAATCTGAGCAAATGAGCAGGTCACTAAGAAATGGAGAGATTTGTAGGCACAGAAGACGAAGACTGGTTTTGAACATGCTGGTCTGCTGGACCTCCAAAGACTGACAAAGAACACAAAAGCAGAACTCAATGAAGTCTTACTAAAAGCAGGTGCAAGTAGCCTAGACAATTTCAGTGAGGAGATCTAACACAGTTATTCCATCAGCAAATGATAAAGTTTTTGGCTAAAAATGCAAAAATAAAACTGACTGGTTAATCTCAGAAACTGAGTATTTCAGCTTACAACTTTTAGTTTCTAACAAAATACTTGCTCTTAATTCACTTACATAGAAAGAAAAAGCTGAGACAAGTGATCACAGCCATGCAGGCTGACTCTCACCTCCATATACTGTTTTTTTTTTTTTTTTTTTGGCGGGGGGTCAGAGAAGGGTTATGGCAAGGAGAATGGTGGCTTGCGCTCAAAGCTCCAAATCTCTATAGTGTCTTCACTGCTGAAAAGACAGATCTGATCCTGGTTTTAAGACTTTCCCTGAAAGGCCCATTTCTGCTTTTATTCTATTTCTTGGGATGGGCGTCCAGGTCTCTTTATAAAGGCCAAAAGAGCCTTTTGGGTTTCTTCAACATATTGAAAAGAATAGGTGCTGACATAGGGTTCCAAGTTAAGAGAAAATATAAACTTTCCTGAGTTCCACCAAGAAAAATCCTAACAAATTGATAAATGCAGCGATCTTCAATTCCTGCTGCATGCAAAGAGGAGGGACTTTCTCAGCAATAGAACTTATTCATCCTTGTATAAGCATGTTAAGGGTTGATTAAACACTTCCTGGATAGAAGTTCAAGGAAACATTCTATTTCGAACTTTAAAGAGGATAAAGATTGACTCTTCTCTAGTTTAAGAAAACTCTGAAGTAGAAGTCAGTGGGCTTCCCACGGTGGCCAGCTTCTGCACCAGAGGAGTTTCTGTACTTACAGGAGGTGCTTCATCCCATTAGAGCCTGAGCTCGGTCAGTCTGCAGACTAACTTCAGGCCTGATTGCATTTTGTCACTGAAATGTAATCCTGCTAAAGGGGGTCCTCCCCCTCATTAGAGGGTGTACAATCAGGGCTGGCCCCCTGGGCAGAAATCAGAGGCAAAAGGCACCTGCTAATGCTCCATAAGCACCGATGCCAGTCTCCCTTCTGTGCAACAGACATCTTTAAAATAAGAAAACAGAGCTGAAGCTCAGATAAAGACAGGCCACTCAGAAGTTTCCCCCAAGTTAACCAGAACAACTTGAATTTCTGTTTACACAGCCAGGGGCCTGGAAAGGATACAGAAGTGAGAGGGGAAAGCTACCTATGGGATAAGTAAGATGAGATGCTTCCTAGGGTGGAGGGCGTGATCTAAACAAACTGAAATCAAACCCTGTTTATTTTTGTCAGGACAACTTTAGACCAGTTCCAAAGTTAGTATAGTGCATGACAACCAAATGTTGTCTGTCTTACACCCTCCAAACAATACACAGAAAAGCATCCTGCTTTCCTTTTGCTCAAATCACTTGGCACTGTCTGTGACCATGGGGTTGCAGAGCAGGGGGCCCGGGGAGCTGGAGCTCTGAAGACCATGCGGAAGCACTCAGGTGCCTCCCCTGATAGTAAACATCACATCCTCTGCTTCGAGGAATCACAGCGGACCCTGTACAATGAGTCCACAGACTCCTCAAATGGGACTAGCCTCTCAACACAAGCAGAAAAATAAAGGAGCTCCCTCTCTCTTCTGTGTGATGTCCAGAGGCATGGAAGGAAAGTGAAGCTCTGAGGCCTGGGGGCCAGGCACTGCTACCACCCAGCTGCAAAACAAACCTGCAGAGAGCACGCGGCTTCCACAGGGGTCATGATAAGGTGACTGAGGGCATCATGGGCTATTTATTTAAGCTAGAAGTGTGCAGGATGAAGTATATCACCAAAGTGTTTCCTCAGATAGTTGTGTCCTTCAAAAATTTATCACTGGGATGCGATATCCAGTTTCTCTTGCAGAAAGGTGGGTGCTGTATATAAAGTGAGACATGAAGAATCCATGTGGTGTCTGTCACCTAGGTCAGGTGCACCATGTGTTCAAAGAGCTGTAACTCTAAGCCAGTATATATTCATATCCTAATTACCATTTTAGGGCTTCCCTGGTGGCTCAGAGGGTAAAGTGTCTGTCTGCAATGCGGGAGACCTGGGTTCGATCCCTGGGTTGGGAAGATCCCCTGGAGAAGGAAATGGCAACACTCCAGTATTCTTGTCTGGAGAATCCCATGGACAGAGAAGCCTGGTAGTCTACAGTCCATGGGGTCGCAAGAGTTGGACACGACTGAGCGACTTCACTCACTCACTCATTCATTTACCATCTTAAGGAGCTTTCACATACTGGGCTTCCCTGGTGACTCAAGTGGTAAAGAATCTGCCTGCAATGCAGAAGATCTGAGTTTGATCCCTGGGTCGGGAAGATCCCCTAGGGAAGGGAATGGCTAACCACTCCAGTATTCTTGCCTGGAGAATTCCATGGACAGAGGAGCCTGGCGGGCTACAGTCCATGGGGTCACAAAGAGATGGACATGACTGAGCAACAAATAGACTTCACATACGTATGGACTTTTCATAAATATGGTGGCTCAGACAATAAAGAGTCTGCCTGTAGTGCAGGAAACCCAGGTTCGATTCTTGGATGGGGAAGATTCCCTGGGAAGGGAATGGCTTACCCACACCATTATTCTTGCCTGGAAAATCCCATGGACAGAGGAGCCTGATGGGCTACGGTCCATGGGGTCGGAAAGAAGTCAGGCACGATGGAGTGACTAAGCATGCGTGCACATATGTATGTCACTTAATTTTCACAGAACTTTAGTGAAGTACAGAACAATATTATTATTCTCATCTTACAGATGAGAAAACTGAGCTATGTCAGTTATGTCTTATCACCAGGACCTACAGGTAGAATGTGCCAGAGAACGGGTCATAACAACTTGGCTCTAAAGTACATTCTCTTCCCAACACACAGAAATTTTTAATTTTAGGAAAACATATTGGAGAAATAGCTGTGAAAAATGTTTCATGAAGGCACTAGTATTTTAACATGATGGCTTAAAATGCACAACGTTTAGTCCTATGGATTGTATATTTTAGGGATGCTGTATTAACTATTTCCTGTTTGATTCTTGGGCTGAGTTAAATACACAATAATCAACAGATGTTTCAAAGAGATAGTATTTATATTTATCTCTAAGAAAAGATACCTAAACAAATAAACGTAAATCTAGGCAAAAACAAATGTAGTATGATAGACTGATATAAAGCGTAGTCATTACCAAGTTTTAAGTCTTATAAGTCTCCTAACCAAGGAGAAATATTATTAATCATTTGCTAGTTAAAGATCACTGTGGAGAGGAAATATAATGACACCAGTACAATTCAGTGCCAAAACAGCTGGACTCCACTTGAAAGCTCCAACTCAAATGTTAATATAAGACATATAAAAACATAAAAGTAGCTAATCTCTAAACACACAGATGTTTTGATACAACCCACAAGAAAACCACTTTTTCATGTACCATCTATACTAGAACTCATTTTCACAGATCCTTAAAGATATGAGATACTTGAAGATACTTAAAAGATACTGATGACTTGAAGGCATGTAATCAGAGTATAATTTTGTTCACATCAAATTATGAAATATATGTGTGTGTGTAGACAAACACACAAAAGAGATATGACTATCCTCCCAAAATAACTAAGCCTTTGACAAAAACTTAAATGAGAAAGATGCAGTGACTCAGGGATTTCCAGCCAACAAACTTGGCTCTAAATATCTGACCTCAGATATTTTATAAAATAACACACAGCTACAAATAAACAAAAATGCTTGCCAAATGCTAAGTTTCAAGACAATTCAGCAAGTCCCTTACATATGGATGAGTTCCATTCCGAGAGCACATCTGTAAGTCTAATTTGTTCAGAAGTCCAACAAAGCTAGCCCAGGTACCCAACTAACACAATTGGCTAAACAGCCTTCCTGGATGGCTCAGCAGGTAAAGAATCCATATGCAATGCAGGAGACACAGGAGACTTGGGTTTGATCCCTGGGTCGGGAAGATTCTCTGAAGAAGGAAATGGCAACCCACTTCATTATTCTTGCCTGGGAAATCCCTTGGACAAAGGAGTCTGGTGGGTTACAGTCCATGCAGTGGCATAAGAGCCAGACCCGACTGAGCAACTAAGCATGCATATAGTACTATACCGTAATGGGTTTATAATACTTTTTACACAAATGATACATAAAAGACAGACACAAAGAAACAGAGAAAACATTTTTAACCTTATAGGACACTACCTTGGCAAGTACAATACAATGCCAGCTACATCACTGCTGCTTTTATGCTTGTTTTTGGACATCTTGGGCTTGAAATAAAGACACTGTGCTACTGTACTCTATACAGTCCTATGCAGTAAGGTACGCAAGAACACAACCACTCGGAGAGGATCCATGAACGTGACAACGTACACCAGACATGCAAACTAACTGACGTGACTGGACATGTGAGCGCATGCTTTCATCTTTGAAAGTTTGCAGCTTAAAGGTTCATATGCTGGGGACTTACTGCATTCTATGCACTGAGTCATACTTATGACTTGGCCAACACAAGAGTTGCTTATTCAGCTCCTCATCTGGTGGGGGGTCGGGGGGGACACCTGAACATCTACATTTCCAAAGTCATCAGGGATGATGCAGCAGTGATATGGGCTTGAAGACCCCAAACATTAAATGAAGAAGTATCTTTATGATCAATGTAGTGCCCTTTCTTTATAATATTTTATAATATTACAGATATCTATAGTAATAGATACTATCAGTTTTATAATGTTTTATATTACCTAATGTAAAAATAATAGTTGTGAATATAACATTCGGGAATGATTGTGCTCCTGGACATGGCACAGATCTGCTGGGTTGCTGAGAGAAGATACTAGTTTGGCCCTTGGCAGAAGCATCACCGACACAGACATCAGAGCAATGGTGATGTGTTAGGACAAGCGTCCCCTCAGGCTCAGGAAGTGCTGTTGGTACCACCTGCTGCCCTTTAGCAGCGATGGGATAAAGATATCACCGAAGCACTGAAATAAGTTTTTTCTTTAGGAAGGTTCCAAAAAGGCATGTAGCATGTAGTCAGTGATAAGGCCCCAGATGCTACCTTGCAAGTCTGACATGGAGAAGGCATCTGCTGTTTCTAAGGAACCATGTGTCAAATCTGCAATCACACATTAAAATTCCTACCAGGCCTTTTATCCCCACCTGAGCTACATCCAAGTCATCTCTTGATTGTCATTCTCCTTTCTTTAAGCCATCATGACAGTCAAAAAGCCTATGAGAATAAAATCTAAGTTTGTATGTATTTGTGTAGGAAGCTGGAATAGAAAAAATTCAAGAATCTAAGATGTTCCATTAAAATGATTGGGTAATTACTACTTAGCTTCTCTCCAGTACAAAGATGAATTCCTTAATGATGGGTATTATAAGTAATTAGACAAAGCTGTTCACTTTTCAAAATTAATCATCAATCCTATTAATTATGTCTGTATTACACATTCTATTAAATTAGCACACATAATATGAGGCCTTCACACATTAGAGAGAAGCATTATCATTGCACTTTAGTGACTTGATAATTTATCTGAAAGGAACAACAAACATTTGTAATAATACTATGTTCAGCAGGATCACCCTTTTCAATTCTCTTGTGGTAAGAAAAAAGATGGCTTTACAAGATGAAAGCAAGAACACTTTTCTTCAGAGTTTTTTTTTTTCTTCTTCAGAGGTTTTATCACTAAAAAAAGAAGTCAGATTAAAGGCAGGTATCTGGTTTCTAGAAATCTATATTTGATTGATTTGGAAGAAAATGCACCCAGGGAGGAGATCTGCAGCCATGGTGAGGTCAGTGCTGTAGGCTTGGCGGGGGTACACGTGACCCTGGGAACAGACTGCTTGGGTTAACAAGGAGCTGGGTTCACACTGAGAAAGCCTAGAATGGAGACAGTGAAGCATTGGTCCTTGGAGTCTGCTGAGAGGCCATCGGGAGCTCTGTGACATGCAGAATGATGGCCTTCCCACTTCTTCCCTTTGCTCGATGACGTGGATGGGGAAGCAGACTTCGCCAGTGGGGCAGAGCTGACATCTGCCCACAGGCGTGCTAATGCTGCCCAGGCCTGGTGCCCTTACAGAGCGACCACGCTGATGGGAAGCTGACAAAAGAAGAAGTCTGGAGAGGAGAAGGGAGCAAACTGGAGGGTCAGAAAATCCTCATATCACAGTCATGGACTGAATTTGACTTCACATGCTTGAACATTAGCTGGGAGAAAGAATTGGGCTGAGGCCCAATCTGAAAGGCTAACTGCAAGAAAGTATGACGTAGATAGCAGAGAAGGCAATGGCACCCCACTCCAGTACTCCTGCCTGGAAAATCCCATGGACGGAGGAGCCTAGAAGGTTGCGGTCCATGGCTGAGGGTCGGACATGACTGAGCGACTTCACTTTCACTTTTCACTTTCATGCACTGGAGAAGGCAATGGCAACCCACTCCAGTGTTCTTGCCTGGAGAATCCCAGGGACAGGGGAGCCTGGTGGGCTGCCGTCTATGGGGTCGCACAGAGTCGGACACGACTGAAGCGACTTAGCAGCAGCAGCAGCATGATGCATACAGAGGCTCCTAATGACTATTTCAGGGCTTCCCAGGTGCCTCAGTGGTAAAGAATCTGCATGAATTAACAAGCAGGAGATCTGGGTTCCATCCCCGGGTTGGAGAAATAGAAAATGGTAATGCACTCCAGTATTCTTGCCTGTTGAAATCCCATGGACAGAGGAGCCTAGTGGGCTACAGTCCATAGAGTCGCAGAGAGTTGGACACGACTCGGTAACTAAATGATAACAACAATGACTATTTCAGAAATAAAACAGGTATGAAGCAATTAAGGTGAGTATGAGGATAACAGCACACATCAACTGCTAAAGATCCCCAGTATGTTCAGCAGAAGAGACTTCATAGGTTTATATAATACAGTTACACCTGCATCAGTGTGGCCCGGGCAGTGGAGGGTGGGGAGGGGGGTGGGGATTGTTGTAACAGAATCAAATTTCCTACTCTGTCATTATGAGTTTCTGTGAACCTCAATTTAGTGAAAGTGCTTATAATCTAATTTGAAATCAAAATCACAAATTGAGGCCAAACTGGTATTTTCCTCCCCACACTAAAGAAGAATGTACAGTCTAGATGCAGGAATTGGAATAGGAAAATATGAAAGCAAAAGCAAAAAAAAAAAAAAGACAACACAGAATACTATGATATGCAGGTTTCTTTCCATAAGTATCAATTTGTTAAACTGGTTTTTGTGAGACAGTAAAGTGATTTACTATTATCACACGGAAACATTAATTAGTTGAGCAACTTACTAATCACATATTCACCAATTAAGTAGCAAAACACAACAGGAACTTTTTTATCTTAAAAAAAAAAGAATCAGAGAGTTTCAACACATGAGAAATTCACAGCTGGGTTTTTCCTCTGAAGGTTACAGAATTCTCAGGTTTCCTGGGCCCTGGTTTCCAACTGTGATCCAAGTACTCCTGGTTGATTTATAAATTGTCTCCTTTAGGACAGTAGTTTTGGTATTTCAATATGCTGGTCCTGGCTGTACATTTCTGCCCCCTCTATCAATGCCCTGGTTTGAAATAGTGATCTGGTTACATTTTTCATTCAGATCTCATCAAAGGCTATGCCATTTTTAACAAGATGAATGCCAGTCAACTCTCTGAGAAGATATGTAGCAGTAAGCTGGATGGATGCCTTGATACATTTTTGGCTCCGCTTATAAGCTACAAAGCTTACAGGTATTACAGCAGATCTAACGTCCCTGTCACTAAGAGGTGGGCAGCCATAGGCCCCACTGGCTTGGGATGCCCCTGGTCTAGAGCCACAGTTCCACCAAAATTATGAACAGTCCCCACTTCACTTACAAAACCACAGTTTAAAGAATAAATTGGATAGACAGTCACTCTATGAAAAGAAGAGAATCCATTTTCACACATAATTTTTAATATTCCCTAACCATGACACTGAGAAAATAAAGCTCTGTAAAATTCCTGAGACCAGAAACCGTGTTTTAAAATCTATCTCTTGTATACTAATGTGCAGAATAAGTGTTCAGAGGGAGTGACCCCAGAGAGTGGCCAAAGGAGCTATCCTGAGAAGCTTGCGTGGTGGCCAATGGGCACCTGAGCGCCATTTACTGATTCATCTACACGGGCTGCTACAAAGTCCTGCGGCCAGAGGATTTCTCCTCCTCCTCACGCATTTACTCCAAATATATGCACTGACTTGCATCTAGAAAGCTGCAAGTATCTTCAACAATAAATGCATGATGCCTGCCATTAATGCAGCTTGCCTAATTTTTCACCTGCTAACTCTGATTATAGGTTCACAACTGGACTGAGATCCGTCATTGTCTTTCACTTGACTTTATGAGTTCTACTTGAGACAGAAGCAATCAGAGAGAGTGAGAGCCTTGGGAGTAGGGACTGTGCTTGTATTAGAGCTGCCAGCTGTCTGAGCCTCACTTTCTGGACTCCAGAACAGCATCTGGCTTGTGTGCATAGGACTAGTTTTGGTATAGCTGGCAGGGGCTAATATACGTATGTCCTCTGATCATAAGACGCATCCCCGTGGGTCACATGAAGGAGAGGGCTCTGTCAGCAACACAGGCCTCCCTCTGCGTCCCTAAGCCCTCAACATGGACAACCGCATGGTCTAAACAGAATCAATTAAGTGTTAGCAGACAGAGGAAGAACAGGGAGATTAAATCAGTATCTGGTATTTGGCGGATCTCAAGGTAGTGGCAAGCTTCAAGCCCTAAGTATACTCTGATACGAGACATGGTGGTTTTGTGTGGGCAAAAGACCACAGTCAATAACAGGGTGAAGGAAGAGCGTTCTGACTCTAATACTGAAAATGCCCAAATGCCAAAGGAGCCCAATAGAACCTGATGGCATTATAACATTATGACATCCTCAGAAAGCATTTCTGTACTCTCAACATGTTTTACCTCGGGAATACACCTTTCACATCTTTGCTCCACCTGTTGTGACCTACACTGGGTCTGTGTGGTATGTCAACCAGAAAAACGGATTTCAAAATTACTAACTGATCTAGGCATATAGCTGTCAATAGAGAATTAGTGGTCGCTGGGCAAGAGAAAGGATTTTTTTCCTTGGTCTTACCTATGCAGTAGGGACAACACTGGCCTTTTCTCAACACAGGTCTTTCACAGGATACAGAGGGGCAAGACTCAGAGTAACAGCTAATGACGCTGTCCATGCACACGCAGCTGGTACACACGTCGGGTTTCCAGGACTCAGCTGCCAGGAATATATCCCCTTCATCGTTTTTGCAGTAACTAGGCACACTGTCATTGTGGGATGAGGAAGGCTGGAGAGGTTCATCTGCAAAAGAGAACAGAAGGTCAGCAGGGGAAAGACGACGCTGCAGTGTACCCACCGTGCAACACCGCGAGCTTCACTCTGCCCCACACAAAGTGTGCTCGCTCACTAACCTGCCAGCCTTGAATATGGGCCTGTGGCCTGTAGCTGTCATATCCTTCTCACATCTGTAAAAGAGAGCCCTTGCTATCACTAAGATACTAAATTAATGTGGTCAACATCTGGCTCCAAGCTTCCCATAATGCATGGAAAAGAAACCTCTACTTGTTTAAAAATTGAGCTGGGTTTTCTCCTACTTGCAGCCCCATGCAGTCCTAGCCAACCAACACCCAAACAGACTTCTAAACCACATGTGACACTTCAGTGTTCAGGCATTCATATTAATGACTAAAAGGTGATGGGGAATGTAGTAACTCCTGAGGATGTACCTACAGAGAAACTAGCTGCAAGTCTTGTATGTTTTTCCTACGTACAGACAGACCAGAGGGTCTTGAGATCTTGTGACAACTTAACAGAAAAGAATGTTGCCAGAAAACCCCGGATCTCTCTCTGGGTCCTGGCATTCACTGAAGTGACTTGAGAACTGTTAACTCAAGCAGAAAGCTGATGGGATATAACAAAGCAAAGTACAAGTGGGTGAGGTTCCTGGTTGAGCAATGTCACCGACAAGAGAGCTCTTCTAACCACCTCTGCACTTGAGAGTCTAGAAGGTGCAGGATGGTCCCACCAGCAATTCTTGAAGAGAATCCCATTTTCTCAATGGACACAGGGACAGAAGTATCATCTGTTCTTCTCAGAATCAACTTCATAAAGTCTGCTCTTTAATAAACATGTAGTTATCACAGCCCTGCAGAAGCTCTCAGTGTTCCACTTTCTGTTCCCCTCATGAGTACACCCCCAGCAGCAAGTTTGGCTGGACAAGGAGAGTGTCTATGAGAAGTGGGGTAGCTGCTTTGTTTTGGGCTGAGAGACCAAATGGTGTAACTGTATCTCCTACTGCCAGTCCTGAAGGCAGTGATAGAGAAAGAACAGCCACTGGTTTCCACTGCTCCAAAAGTGCTCCAGGCTCAGTTTTAGGAAAACTGGATCACATGCATGTGAGTTAAAGATGGGAAGACGGGACTGCTTTCTCAGGGACCTTTTCTGGGTCATCCATGTTGAGGGCTAAGTTCTTTTTAAGAGACTGACTGACGTTAACTTTTGATGTGGCTGGCAATGAGGGCAACTCACGCTAGTCTACACGAGGTTCTACAAACTGGCATGAGGTTTCTGTGGGATATGACAGCTTAGCTCTTGCAAGCAACACCCAACCTGGTGTCTGAAAACTCAGAAGTGGAAGCAGCAATGAAATCATGAAGTAGCAGCTGAAATGAATATCTCACAGTCTGGAGGGGACCTCAGGGGACACAGGGGTGGGCCAGCAGAGTTGGAGTGAGAGCTGCAGCTGAGATGTAGCATCTGCGCCAAGGGCAGGAGACTAACTGAACCCTGATGAAGGTGTCATCTGGTATCTTGCCCACGGTATCTTTCGTTGGGCCTCTTTCCATTTTTAGGAAGAAAGGAGAACCCCTCTTTATACCTCTGATTCTAAATATTAACAAGTTACTGACTAGAGACATCTAAGTATGTTTTCTGTGATCCAAACATTATTGACTAGAGATGTTTCAATATTCACTTACATAAAAAATTGCCGGTTGTAGGCATTAGTTTCTACAAAAATCCCCCGATCAATAGTGTGCTAACTAACTTATTCTGTTTTTTTTTTTTTTAACCAGTTCTTTCACTGGCGTTCATTCACTCTTTTTATTTCTATTCCAGCCCCCTCTTTCTTCTGTGCTATGCTTCTCTCCAACTTTAAAATATCAAAAATGAATGAGAATTTTAAAAGTGTGGAAAAAAAAGAAGCGCTCTTCTATTTTCTCCCTTTATCTTCACCTACAGGGATGCTCAATCTTTCTTCATGAGTCCACTTCTAGACCTTGTTCTAAACCAGGCCAGATGAAGAGTGTAAGTTAAGGACAGAGGGACTGACAAAGCAGACGAAGAGACACAATCACTAAAAGGGACGCAATTCTTCTGGTTTTATTGCCTATGTATCATTTGGGACAATATTACAATACAAGTATCCTAAGATCGGGCTTCCCAGGTGGCACTAGTGTAAAGAATCCACTTGCCAATGCAGGTGACGTTAGAGATGAGGTTTGATCTCTTGAGTCGGGAAGATCCCCTGGAGGAGGGCATGGCAACCCCACTCCAGTATTCTTGCCTGGAGAATCCCATGGAGAGAGGAGCCTGGTGGGCTACAGTCCATGGGGGTCGCAAAGAGTCGGACATGACTAAGTGACTAGCTCTGTCATTTCCAGGGTATATCCTAACAACATAACACATCTGAACGATTACTTATATTAGAAAAGATGTCACACTAACTAAGCTTTTCAGACTAACAAGGTTGAAAATTACACCAAAGACTCTGTACTAAGATAATACCTGAGCAGCAGGGCATGATGACAACAGCAAAAATGTGGCTATCCCTACAAGTTCACCTGATGCAATTAAAAATATCATCAATGTGAACCCAGGAAGATTTTGGACATCAACTACGCTGGTTATATAATGACAGAGGAAGAGATTCCAGTTGGTTGACTAGACAATCCAATGTAAAGAAACTAATCAAATGCAAGGGTTTTTGTTTTACTGAGCAGAAATGCTCTAAGAATATACATTTAGAAAATAAATGATTTAAGTTGAAAAGATAAAAGACTAAGCGACAGCAAAACAACACGAGTGTGCCATCTACTTCGCAATGATAAATGCGCAAATTAAGTATATTCTGGAAAAAAGTTATATATTCTAGTATTAATTAGAATTGCTACTTTAGTCGCAAGATTAGCAACTTATGTTTAAAAGTCTGACAAAATTTCATTGTATTTGTTACATGACTATAAATTCATCTGCTAAGGCCAGATTATCTGAGGACTGAAAAAAAAAAGACAACAGTAGCGCTCTTTGTACATATCCAGTGCTGGTCACTTAATACTTTTGGATCTTAAGCACTGCAGACTTGAAAATGTGGGTGTTATGCATATTTTGGCAATTCTTCTGTTTAACAAAGGATCTTCATCAAACACATATATCTTACGCTTTTCAAAGAATTTAAGTTACATTCTTTATCAATAACTGCTCTTCACATTTTGCAATGACAAAGATGACTTTCACAATAGCAAAATCATTTGGAATAATTTGGTGCAGCAGGACTCTCTCTTGAGTCTGAGATTTACGGTTAAGAGAAAAAAAAGGCAGAAACAATTTTCTGTTACTGTTCAAAGTCACCTCTGGTGCAAAGCATACTGATGGCATAAACATGTGACCGACAGAAGGGAGCGGATTTAGGAAGCCGGCTGCCCGGTCGCTCCCGCCTGGGATACCGGTGACTGGGCCTGGCGCGCTCCCGCATGGGGCCCCACCCGGCCCGCTGGTGTTGCAGGAGGACGAGGCTCGGGCTGCGGCCCCGCGCTGCCCGCCCGGCGCCTCCCCGAGGCCCAGCCTCCCCGCGGCGCGGCGCGCTTACCTGGGCACTGCGGGCAGCAGGAGTCCTGGGTGCGGGCGGGGTCCTGGCAGAGCAGCGGCGGGCACACCTCCGTCTCACACAGCACCCGGCCGCCGTGGCACGCGCACTGGGTGCAGGCGTCAATGTGCCAGGTCTCCCCCTCCACAAAGTACTCGCCCCCGGGGGCGTGGCAGACGGACGGCGTGCTCAGCTCCGGCTTCTGCACCTCGAAGTCACCTGGGGAAGGAGAGAAGATCCAAACACAGGAAATGACCGGGCTGCAGTCTCACCAGCTGGTGAAGAAGCCGGTGCTGTGGGCTTTGAGGGACAGAGGAGACGAGCTGGTGGCTCCTACCCGGAGGACAGGGAAGAAAACGTTCCATGCACAGAAACCCAAGGCAGAAGAGCTGTTTTTCAGGAAATGGTTCGAGTCTGTCAACATGGAATGACAGAATCTGTTGAGACAATTAAATTACAGGGACTCCCACTGTTGAAGGAAACAGGAGCCTCTTAGGGGATGTCTGTGAATGTGTGGGACTGTCTAGAATAAAGATCTCTCACTAACTGAGTGCTCACTATGGTCCGGTTTCCATGTTTAGTACTTTACATATGGTACTTCATTTATTCCTTACACCAGCTGTGTGGACAGGTATTTTTATCTTATTTTACTTATGACGAAACTGAGAACTCAGAATATTGAGGGGAGACAAGGGGTTTGAACCTAAGTCTATGCTTCTTTGCATCATGAATGTGCCTATAGATTAAACAGAATTGCCAACTGATTTGTGCTTCATCCTCTTCATTATCTCTGGGGCCCTGAGTCCTTGTAGGCTCAGAAATAAGTCCTACCGTTAAGCAGGACACACCCCACTATAGACCAGCTGTCAGCCCAGTGAGCAGGAATGCTTTTTCAGAATCTACAGTGTGAAACCTCACCTGAGACTAAACATTCAGTGATATGATCAAGAGAGGTAAACGCTTAGAGGTTGACAGTAAGTATAAGGTCTTTTTCCCCAGTGGAGGGGTGATTTGGAGCTCCTGGTGAGATGATAATGATAGAGAGTGAATTTAATGCTGAAAATGTCTGAAGAGGCACTGGGAGTTGCCCTGGAGTTGTGCTGAGGAAATGAGAAATATGAAGATATTAACCATGTTCATATCATCCAAACACAACAGGCGTTTCAAGAAGGTGCTGACAGTGGGGAACCCTGCAGAGCAGCCGTCTGCAGACACTGCGGCGGGCTCAAGCCTGGAGCTCAGCGGAAATCGGGCCCCAGAAGAACTACCCTGTTTGTGCAGAGATGCTCAGAGCTGACATCTCCTAAGAACTCATGGGCTGTGTCTTTCAAAGTAGTGTTCAGCCTGAGAGTTAGCAATACTGAGGAGATACAGTGGTGTGGGCCCAGGTCCAGCTAAGAAGGTAACTTTTAAGACAGCTTTGTCTCCAGGGAGCTAGTAAAGACTGGAACTTTGACCAAGTGTACATACCACAGAAAACTGACATCAGCCAACACTTATGTGCATAAGCAACTGGGCCAGACATTCTAGTATATGAGGGAAGTAGAGAGGAAGATAATTAGAATAAAAATTGGGCTGGTATGAGATAAAAGTACATTTCTCATGGCTTACAGGAAAAGATAAAATTATTCCAAACAGTATCAGTGCACTAATGTTGGCAAGAGGCTCCTTTGGAAAGGACTTGCAGAGGGTTGAGAATTGCTGCCCTTTTAAATGTGGACGACTCGGGAAAATGGTCAGAAGAAAAATGACATGTGTCTGCAGGTGCGTTACCCTCTGATTTCCTTTGCTACATACATCCATGTGCCTCAAGGCAAAACATGAGTGATCAGATGTGACAGAAAAACTGAAAGGTAGAAAAAGTAAAAGGTAGAAGGTAAGAGAGATAGGGGGAAAAAATCTGAGAAACCATATCATCTAGTGAATCTTCTATCAGAAGAGTTCAGAGTTGCTTACTTATCTCAGAAGGAAAAATAGCTGATCTTTGAATAGAAGACAGGAGAAAATACTCTTTAAAGTAGAAATAGGAGTCCATGAATGTATCAGTGCAAGGGTATCTATTCAGAAAGATCCATACATGGCAACTCACTAAAGATTTCTGGAAGAAAACATACCTACATATCTATATATGTTAATACCTATATGTTTTTGTATGTGTTATCTAGATAGTCACTCATCCACAATTACACACCAATAATTCTGTGTGTGTTTGTGTAAGAACTTTTCATATCTCTGTAATAGAGAAAACTACATTTGGTTTCACTGACTTTCAATACTCAAGTCAGCCATCTATTCTCAGTAACATCTTTGCATTTCCACCAGTTAAGAGTCCTTCATTGAGTACCAAGTTTAGCAAAGACCCAGATGGAGGCCACTCTACACTCTCATGCTCATAATTAAAGCACGGGGGTCTTCACTGGAATAAATGATTTTTCTTTCCCCTAAGAGTCAAATCAGTTCTGTCTCATTACATTTGTTCATTTATCTTCTGTTTCGGTAGACACTGGTGGTTTTTCATATTTAACTAGCAAAACATGAACCAGGAAACAGTTCTGATACAGAACACATCTGGCTTAACCAGGGGAAACAGAACAAACTTTGTCATCTGGCCCACTATCATAGGGGCATGGAGGCTGCCTGGCACTTTCCTTAGGTATCGAGGTACGCAGACTCTCAGGGCTGAGAAGGACTTCAGTGCCCCTCTGCCCACTCCCACCCTGGCAGGCAAAGCAGGTGCAGACCCAGGTGCTAGTGTGTGGCGCCTTCCCTCCCAGGCGGAGCCTGCCTTGCTGCCAAAGGCCCAGGTCTCAGGTTCTTGAGTGTACCTGTTGCACAGGCAGAGGGAGATACAGAACCAGGACTGACCAGGGGAAATACCTTCACTACTCCAAACTCAGACAGTACATTTCAACTGTAAAGGAAATCTGATGCAAGACTCAGGAGACTTCACGTCTCTCACGTCTCTCTGCCAGCTGACGCACCATTTTACTTTGGTTAAGAGAGTTAATCTCTGTGTCTGTTTTCCAAATGAAAATCTGCCTGAGTTTATTTTTCCCTAACTCAGTGGCCTCCACTTAGTGGAAGAAATAATAAATATAAAACCGTGCTGAGCTCTTTGCATGTAAGGTACTAGATGAGGTATTATCGTAATAATTACTGTTATGGACAACCATAATTTGGAGCACTGTGAATTATAAATCTGTTCTTCTACTAACTTATCTTGATGAGCATTATTATGATTTTAAATGTTTTGGATATGTGGTCACTCTAAACATCTCCATTTGGCAAGACTGCCATATATCTATTAATTAGGAATAAAAAAAAGCAATAGCCACAGACTTCAGTAATTCTCTCCCTCTCGATTATTACTTTATAAATAAAAAGCTTTCATGGAATAAGATCTGCACTAAGCCCCTCCAATAAACTAACACACTCAGGCTCAATACACCATCCATAAAGTGGAGAGCTGGAGTGTTAAGTACGTAAGACCACAAACCTTTATACAAATGGAGTTCAAAGACCAATATAACGGAGTTCAAACCTTCAAAACTTAGGAGTGCTTTTAGACCTCTAGAACAGTCTAGTGGTTTCTGGCTAATCATTTATCATGCCCTGTTGATGCTTGTGGCTACTGCTGATGAAAACCAGAGAGGAGAAGCGTGTTCCAGGGGTCGTCCCCTGCACTCCCCTCCGAGTGAGACGTGATGAGGCGCTAGCAGGCGGAAGTCGCTTGCTCAGGGACGAACGGGCCGTCAGCCAGCCTTTACCTGAACACGACGGGCAGCAGCGTCCCGGGCGAATGGTGGGGTTGCCACAGGCAGGCACGGGGCAGGTGATCAGAGCGCACATCTCCCGTCCGCTGTGACAGTAGCATTCCCGACACCCATCGTGCCAGCTCTCCTCATTTTTATGGTGATGGCCGTCCATGGACAGACATGTGCCGGATAGGACGGGTGGCCCGGCGGAGGCAGAGACCTCTGGACAGACAGAAGGCAGGCTGGTGAAGCAGCAGCCACTGCACAGGAGAGGCAGCCTGCAGTGTCTTGACAGGCAACGCTACTGAAGTCACCAAAAATCCCGTCTACATAGCGCAGTTCGTGATACAGGACAGGATCGTGAAAATAATTCATGTAATATGCCCTCAATTTTGAAAAATGGGAAGAAAAAACCCTTACAAATCTGTGTCTCTCCTACTGGCAGGCTTATAACTGAATTTTCCTTTCGCTCTATTTTGTCTTATGTGCTGTGTGTCCAACTGTTTGAGACCCCATGGACCGTAGCCCGCCAGGCTCCTCTATGCATGGGGTTTTCTAAAACCAAGTGGGGTGGGCAGTGGGGGCTACAGTCCACGGAGATGGACTGCAAGAGATGGTCCCCTAGAGAGTGATGGTGTTGTCAGAGAGGACAGTGACCAGTGAAACTGCTTCACTGACAGGCTGTCTTTTTCTTGGTTCCTGGGGAAAGGGCATGCACTGGCACTTACCTCTGCACTTGCAGATGAGACAGCCATGACTGTCCTTCTGGAAACCCAGGGAGCAGATCTTACTGCACCGGAGCTCTGGGCATTTCTTACAGCGACAGATGTCACAGCCGTGCTTATTCTTCCTGAGTAATTAAAATTTTGTCAGAGGTCAGAAAATCCGAAAGTCTCAAATGACGCCCAAGTGCTCACCCCCAGGGTCACGGAAGTGGTATTGTTGTCATTAAGCAGAATGACTTGACCTTCATCTCTCACGACCCCCTGGAGCAAAGTGTAATTAGCTCCCTGGGGCCATGACCACCATCCACCCATGGCCAAGGGTTAGAACTGTCCAAGCACTGAGTAGTCTAGGATATGACTATTAGAATCTCAGTGATATGACTGTTGATTTGATTAGGAAAAGTGGTACCAAGTACAAAAGAAGATGAACGTGCAACTCCATGAATAAGAAGGTGGAGGACAGATGGCTGGTAAATGTTGAGGCCAGCATTAAAGGCAGAAGACCTTCTTTTGTTAGGGCCACTGCCTTCCTCACATGACCACATTCTCTTAAGAAATTTCAGATATCAGTAAACATTTTATTGAGATATCTATAGAATCTTGTAGTAGATAGACAGAGCTAAAGGACACACAGACATGATGAAGAATAAAACATCTGAGAAGTTCTATACTCAATGTCCAATAGTTATTTCATTAACCAGTAAAGAATATCAACTGAAAAACTATGGGGCATGACTGAGGCACAGAGAATAAAGGAAAATGGTTGGATGAATAATTTTTTTTTCCTTTTAATAAACCAGGGTGCCCAAATTTTGTGCTGATCAGGAAGATGATATTAAATAATTACGTGTTTATTAAAATATCACCATGGTTCAAGTGAACAAAAAAATTCTTAGCAACAATTCCTTGTTTTCTCTAAAAGGAGAATGACCTTCTCTGCTACAAAAGGCGTTTCATCTGCTCTCCTCTTCCTTCTGTTCACTATCTGCAGCTCCAGGTCCTCTCTTAGACTTAACATCTCCTCCACACGCTTTGCCCTAGCTGGGCTTCCTGGGCAGCAGAGAAGGAGGAGTTAAGTCTAGCTACCTTCAGGTTTCATCCCAGGAGCCCTAAATGGCAACGGTGGTGCTCAACTAAAAATAAATAAATAAATAAACCCTGTTTTTTCTTATGCTGGGCAAATTAAGAGGTTCTAAAAGAAAACAGCGCTGTGGGAAATGTTGGTATACACCTGCCCAGCGATGAACTACAATCTGCTAAGTGAAATGAGAACCAACACCAGGGTTTACATATTTAAGTCAATATAATGAAAACAACGAATTAAATGGATGGTTCATACTCACGTCATAGACTGAGCCATTTGTGAGTCCTAACAAGTCTTTCATGGGTTTGTTTGTACACGCATTTATTCACCTGTCCATTCCTTCTCTCCACCCCCCTCCCTTGTGTAAGCATTTGCTGCATAAACAAAGTAATGATCCACCCAGCAGGTGTACATGAGCATTAACCTAATACTCCCATGTGGTGTCTGGCCAGGATTTCTCCTTCAGAGGCTGTCCTTGAAACACATGTGCTAGCCATTCAACTTGGTCCTCCTTGAATGTGCTTAATGACAGGAATATCAGGTGGAATCTACCAATCTTCTAAGAGAATCCTCTCCAAAATGAAGCTTGGACTTGAATGCAGCCTGGGTTCTAAACTGTTATAATGCTACAGGAAGAGGTTGTAGGTACTATTATGATAATAATCCTTTATTCTACATTAGCAAGTAAGCTAAGAAATAACTCTACTTTTATTAGTATTTCATATTTTAGTATTTCAAATTATTTCATATTTTAGGATTAAGAAAAACGATGATTTACTAGTTAACTTGGGGAATTTTAAAGAATAATGTCTCCCAACTTTAATTGTCTAATTAAAATTAAGGTTCCCTTCTCCCTGTTAAACATGAATTTCCAGGGGGAAGAATAAAAACAATGCCTTTAAGGTGTCGGGCAAGAGATGATGGCTCCAAGTCCCTTATACTACTAGCATTATATAAACATATCATATTGGAAAGGGAGAGAGACTAAAATGGAAGGAACCAAGGCAGGAATGAGAAAGAAAAATTCTGAAAGGGTATTTTTAAGGAACCAACTTGACACATGCAGCAGGAGATGCTAAGACAGACAGCAAAGTAACAAATGTGAAATATCTATTTTCCCCCGAGAATAACCTGAGTGTTCATGGGGTTTGAGTCAATCAAGAATATTTGAAAATATAAGTCATAATTCTTATCTCCAAGGAAATTCATAAAATCTACTGCTACTGAAAAAAAAGGATAGTGTAAGCTGTAGACAAACATCAAGGTAAGATAGGGAGGCAGGTAAGGATGCTCCATATTGCAAATCAGCAGCTTGACAGCTACTAATTCATCCTAAAGTATGGATTAAATAGGTTATCACAAAACAGTCGCTGGGACAGCTGTGCAAAGTCGAAGAGTTTACATCTCTGGGACCTCATGACAGGTCCACTCCCTTCAGCAGTGTCCAAAGGCCATGCCTATAGGAAATCTCACCCAACAGGCCCAAAGGGCAGTGTCATAACAAGGCTCTGGCCCGTCTTCAAAGAAGAGTAAAACCTGATTCTTATCCTTGGACATACCTCCTTTTCCCACTCTCCGATTCCTCTAACAAAACAAGCATAGATACTTCGGACTTCATTAGTACATCACTGATTTGTTCACAAAAACACAAAAACAGCCTCCGAAAATAGGTAACACACTTCGTCAAGTTACAGACAACGAAGAAGAACTCTTCTGATTAAGAAATACGTACAGATATCCAAATGGACAATGCTTTTCACAGACTACGGGTCTGCACTTCCTGGGGCGCGGGCGGCACTGACAGATCTCACAGCCATAGGCATCGGTTAGGAAGCCGAAGGGGCAGTTCAAGGTGCAGCCTCGTTTGAGGCCCATGCAGAGCTCCTCCCCTGTGAAGACACATGGACAGCACGTTTCTCCCAAGGATGAATGGACCAGAACACATCCGACGCATCAAGATCCCCTGATCGTCCAGTCTTCCACAGATGTGAGGTTCTCAGGTCTGCCACAGCATCAGCAATGGTTAAAAACTACAGATGGTGCCATTTCGTGTTTATCATGGTTATTGGAATGTAGTTTCACGTTTTGGTACTAATACACAGAATAAAGTTCAGCTCTCGAGTAATAGTTTCTGATGTTACTCCAATCTAGGGCTGAAAAGCAGGCTGGCAACTACTATTTAAGATGTGGATAAAACGGAGTGCACTTTCTCATGAAATTTGTTCTTATTGGTCACTTCAAACCACTGATTACTATTTATCATTCAAACGTGAGAACTGGAAGCTTACACCTTAAATTTCATGATGCATTTTGTTCCTCCTACATGCCCGTGAGAAGCACATTCACATATGTTTACTTTTATGAGTTTTAGATATTACTGTATAATACTGTATACTACACGGAGCATAAAGGACTGCTTATCTTTTCCTTAAGAGGTATCTTTCTAACAATTAATACAAAGTGAAATAATCAGTGTTTCAACTAGATACTTTTTCCCCATTGCTGAAAAATATTCAGCTATTTAGATACACTTGGCTAATTGACAAAAAAATGTATGTGCCAAAGAAATATCTAGATTAATGTTTATCCACTATTTGAAACGTTCAAACTCCCCCCTGTTGGTAGAACCTGGAGTGATGGCTAACTGTCCTCTGAGTCAGTCATAACTCACTGTAGAAGAGGGGGAAAGAGGGAAGAAGAAATGGTGGCTGGCACAAGAAACTTCTATTAGCTTAATGGAAATCCTCTAAAGAAATTTAAAAGGTATGACACAGGGATTACAAGAGTAACACAAGCAATAAACATGTTAAGGTAAATAAGAAAAGCATGCTTGGTGATGTAACTAAAGAAAGTTGAGATTTGTCTAAATTAAATGTAGAATTTGAAAGAGAATCAAATTTAAAGAAGGAGATATGATGCTGGTGAAAGTGTGGCAATGTTTAATCAGTGTTCTGTGTGGACTGGTAAAATGGGAAGAGACTACTTTTGTTGGAATAATAAATGCGTTTATGTGGATATCCTTTGAGCATAAACACTGTAAATAATGTACATGTTATTGGGAAAAACAGAACACATGTCCCTTCCACACACAAATCTTTAATCTAAATTTAAACCTTGTTGCTGCTTAGTTGCTTCAGTCGTGTCCGACTTGTGCGACCCTATGGACTGCAGCCCGCCAGGCTCCTCTGTCCATGGGATTCACTAGGCGGGAGAACTAGAGTGGGTTGCCACACCCTCCTCCAGGGGATATTCCCGACCCAGGCATTGACCCTGGGTCTCCTGCATTGCAGGCAGATTCTTTACCACTGAGCCACCAGGGAAGCCCCCAGATTTAAACCTTAACTACAATTAAATAGTTGAAATGGGTTCATGTTTTCCATAAATATTTTAAGAGAGCATCTTTTGTGAATCTTAGCTGACAACACTTGATATTTAATATGCTATCTTTTAAAAAGGATAATGTGATTTATGGTATAATTTTCTAGTTTGTCATCATCATAAACCTTTCATTACACATATTTAATGTAACCTCATGGGTCTGTATCACAGTGAAGCAACTGATTACTAATTTGCATCCTTAAAAGCAATATTCTAAATGGCTCATTTAAAATTTTATAATTATATGACTTGAAAGGTCATCATTGCTTCCCCATTATTACAGAGATGATGAAGGAGGGAGAAGACTTTCATAGCCACACTTCTTTCTCTGACACCAAGATCTAAGTTGTGAATCCATTTTTTTTTTATTACAGAAATTTTAAGTCTTGATATCAAGTACATTATGTGGGAAATCCATGAATTAAAACCACTCTGAGAACATCCCTGGGGACTGAATTCCTTGAAACTCTGAGTCTGAGCACCTCTGTGCTTTCATTTTTCTGGTGGTCCTGTAAAGTCAAGGAGTTTTCCCATAGATCTTAAATTTATTGGGTTGGCCAAAAAATGTGTTCAGGTTTAACCGGAAAGACCTGAACAAACTTTCTGGCTAACCCAGTGAAATGGGCTTTCATCCTTAATAAAATCTGTTGCCATCACTAAGCTTAAAAATTTTGAAAGAAACTAAGTCTATCTTTACCTCTGCTTTGCAGCAGACGGGAGCCTCAAGCAAAGGCTGCTGCATTTAAAGGAAAATAGAGCACATTTATGGTCTTCAGACTGGCTGTGACCTCTTGAGCAGATTGCCACTGTGCTGTCCTGACTTGGGACAGCTCATCAGCCTGCTATCTCTTTTCCCTCCCCAGAGGAAGGGAGCTCTAGGGCAGGGACCCACTTACAGTCCAGATGCTACCATGGTGTTTAGCACGGGCGAGCACTCAGCAAGGACTTGCTAGGGGAATGAACCTGTCAAAATTCTTACTATTTACTCCTCCATTCTATCAAGACTGACATGCTCATAGAAAATACTTGGGGAATACATGTACACCCATGGCGGATTCAAGTCAAAGTATGGCAAAACCAATACAATGTTGTAAAGTAAAATAAATAAATTAATTAAAAAATAAAAAATAAATAAAAAAATAAAACAACAAAAAGAGAAAATAATGGGATGAAAAAACTTAGTATCAAAAAAGTTTAATGATACTGGAACTTGCTAAATGTCTCCAAATATCATCTGCTAACTCAGAAATAGGGAACATTAAAGATTTCAATGTATTCCTAGATCCATGTATCAATTATGAACTTTTCTTCAGAGAAGTATAACTTTAAGGCAAACATTTTACAAAAAGAGTAGAACAGATACATTAGAAACATCTTATTCATAGATGGGTGGGGTTTATAGGTTTGTTTCAAAAGTGTAGGTAGGAAGAATGGTGAAAGTGAAAATGAAGTTGCTCAGTCCTGTCTTGACTCTTTGCGACCCCATGGACTGTAGCCCAACAGGCTCCTCCATCCATGGAATTTTCCAGGCAAGGGTACTGGAGTGGGGTGCCATTTCCTTCTCCAGGGGATATTCCTGACCCAGAGATCGAACCCGGGTCTCCTGCATTGTAGGCAGATGCTTTTACTGTCTAAGCCACCAGGGAAGCTTTTATGTTTATAATTTTTCAATGGTGTGACTTCACTGTGATCCAAAAATGCCTTCCAATCCAGAAGGGAAACTTCCCATTGAAGAGAAGTGCTAAATAATGGCAAACTACAGAGCCTGTATGATATGGCTGGTTGACAGCAGCTATGCAGTAAATTTTGTTTATTTGGGAGAAAAAAAGATGCCTTTGCTCCCAGGGGCAGGGAGTGGCCCCAGCTGTGGGGAGCACTGCTCGTGCTTTGCTCTGAGCGGACCCCACGGGGACGCACACAGAACGTGGTGTGGAGGTGCCCTGGAGCTGCGCCGCGCTGCTTCTCCTGCAGGGCTTCACGCTCTGGGGTTCTGGCAGCTCCCACCGGTCTGCAAGCAGTTACGGACACCACAGATAAAGTTCCTAAGGCTGTTAAGTAAAGAAGTTAACACTGCAAACAGTGGGCCCAATTTTGCCCTTGATAAGTGTTTGTTCAGAGTAACAATGACATGAAAACAGAAGCCTGTCTCTGTGCATTTGATGCTGCAAGCTTCTTTAGATGCTTGCTTCAGATATATATCTCATGAAAACTGTAAAAGCTTTTTCTCTTCCTGCTACCATTAGCTTTCTATGTCTGCATTAGTTTCTAGCTAAAAGCATTATTAATCCCTAGAATTACAGAATGTTAAAAACTGGAAGAGAAGTTACAAATAATTTGATGAAATCCACTTGATTTTAAAATGTAAATAAGATGCTAAAAGATCAACACCATTTAATTCATATGGATGTCATTTACTACATACAGTACCTATAGTAA
Source organism: Muntiacus reevesi (assembly GCF_963930625.1). Lineage (NCBI taxonomy): Eukaryota > Metazoa > Chordata > Mammalia > Artiodactyla > Cervidae > Muntiacus > Muntiacus reevesi. Next base: position 83,401,896 of record NC_089251.1, read on the forward strand.
GTGGAAATGCATAATATATGACGGCAAACATTTTGGTTAAAGTAATGCTACTAACAGCTTGGTATCCATAAAGTTATTTTTAGTATCTTATCCAAATGATTTTGACCTCTGTTTCTACTGAGCATTCTTAAACATTTTCCACCATGTTTCTTTTCTTTATTCTAAATATGTCTTTGAAAAAATGAGTCAGCGACAATTTAAATTGTCTGTATGCCCCTGATGCATTACTTTGCTTGGCAGTGTTATAAGAAATGTTATTTGTTACAGGTTAAAAAAGCAAAGTTACAACATGTTCAAATAAAATCATCCTTTGTCATATAACTTTCAGGTTATTTTTAAAGATTTTTTTTTTTTATGTGAACCATTTTTTGAAGCTATTATTGACTTTGTTACAATATTGCTTCTGTTTTATCTTTTTGGTTTTTTGACCCTGAGGCATTTGGGGTCTCAACTCCCTGACCAGGGATTGAACCTGCAATCCCCTGCATTGGAGGTTCACTGGACCACTAGGAAGTCCCTCCACCTTCTTTTTAAGGACGTGTTTCTACTGTATTTTGATTTCAATCTTCAGTGACTATCTATGATATACTTGACTATAATGTAATAGCACTACAACCTAATAGCATATAACCAATATTACCAATACATTACCAATACTAGTTAGGGATAAGGTCCATTTTTATCTTTTTCGTACTCCTAGTGTTTGGCATATAGTAGGCACTCAATAAATGCTAGATGAATGAAAGGAATGAACCAGCAAACAACAAGCCAGCCACAAAGGAGAAGAAGTTATTTGGTGCTGGTCTTAATTTTGAGAAAGAAATCTTGACACCAGTGGTCTGTACATATAGTCTAATTCCTAAGGGAAAACTTGGGTATAGATGGTTATGACCAATGCATGTGAAACAGCCTTCGGTGTGATGCAGAAAAATAATGTGAAGGAGAGATTTAGACAAAATCGATACTTAACATGTAGCTGCAATGGGCAAAAGAACATATTTAGCCATCCTTCAGTACAAGGGACTTTCATTTTTCTAAAACCAGGTGAAAGAGACTGAGAATATTCCAGGGTTAAAATGAAAAGGCAAAAGGAAAGCTGTTTGCGTGTGTGCCCTCAGAGGACAGAACGAACTGGAGGCAGGTTGGTGTCGGAACAATGGAGGGGAAGCTGGGGGCTTTCCAGTCAGCCAGCTCCAGCTGACTCAGAAAAGCATGCTATAAAACAGCTATTGTGTAGAGTAAACAATTACTATATGTCAGGTACTAAAGCTTGCTTTGCATTCATTAATTAGTTGTCCTCAAAATAACCCATTAATTTGGTATTATTACCTGCCCTTTATAGATGCAGACACACAGGCTCTGGGAAATAAAGCAATCTACCCAATCACCCAGAGACAAGTCAGTCTGATGCCAGAGGCTTGGTGGGGAGCTGGGTCCAATCACAAGACTCTGACAACCGAGGGTGTGGCAGTTTGGTTTAATTTGACTTACCTATCAAAAGGTGTCAGGATTGCTAATGGCAGGGGATGACAGCAGGAAGGCTCTATGACTTTGTCATGCACCTTCTGTGTACTTTTTGCTTGTTTGATACAGACAAAATGACAAGTTCCAGTTGACACAAAATGCAACGGTCTTCTGTGCTTCTTTCCTCCTAGGTGTTAATGAAATGAAGGCACAGAGCAAGCAGGACATGGGGCTGCTCCTTTGACAAAGCCAGGCAGAGCAGAATTCTGATAGTCTCAACTTGCGAAAGTCAGTCAGATGTTTTTGACTGGCTCCACTGACAACTGAGGGAAATTGCTTCTTTGGATTTAACTTACAAAGGGCTCACTGTGAATCAGCTGGGTTCTCCTGTAAGTGTGCCCAAGTGTCCACAAGTTTGCAACACCAAAGCCCAGGTGAAGACCGTGGGTGGGGTGATTAGGCACAATGAAACATAAATTTTTAGACTTCAAAAAATTCAGGGAAAAATATTAGGTATGCTCCCATGATCAAAATGGGTGTATAGCTCAAGAGATACAAGAGAAAGATTAAAATATAAACTCTTTGTGATATAATCACCAATTATCTTGGGGTCAAAAAACCCAAGCAGACTATTTAAGCCAACAGACACAGCTGCCAAAGCAGCCGCCTAGTGAACCTGGCCTTCCAAAGGGAGGTATAAAAGGCAGATGGGTGTATGACAGGGACCTGCCCTCCTCTGAACAGAAACAAGCGTAGGAAGGCAGACAGTCCCTGATTGGTGGAGGCTCATGGGAAATGTAAAGGTAGGAACAACCATCATCACAGTAGTTTGATAATCTCCCTTGCAGCACTAACTCCATCTGACAGACAGTATGATGATAACAAGTAATTGAGAAAAATGAATTATGCAACTTCTACTGAGTATCTGTCTTCATCAAAAATATCCTTACCAAAAAAAGTGTTGAACAATTCAGGAGAAGAGGAATACAGAGACCAAGGAAACTGATAAATCAGAAGGTGATCATCTCTCTACATTAATTGATTCCAGCTCTCTGTGCCTAGGGTAATTATACCTAGAGGCTCACAGAGGACCTGCTGATTATAGAAGCACTGTCCATATTTAGAGACATCAGAGAGAAAAGATTTCAGAAAACTAAAAGAGGCCAAATGCCGATTCAAAAGGGACAAAGGATTCTAACACTTGACACTGACAATTGAAAATTCTGCAGAATGAATGTTCTACCAGGAGGCAATATGGTGAAAGTGAAAGTCGCTCAGTCTTGACTGACTCTTTGCGATCCAATGAACTATAAGTCCGTGGAATTCTCTAGGTCAGAATACTGGAGTGGGTAGCCGTTCCCTTCTCCAGATGATCTTCCCAACCCAGGGATTAAACCCAGGTCTCCCCGCATTGCAGGCGGATTCTTTACTAGCTGAGCCACGGGCAGTATAGGTTCATGAAAAACAATCCATAACCTACCAACTTCGTCATATTTAAAGTAGGGTTTCCAGCAAAGAAATGTTGCAAATAGAATGTATTTTGATCTTAGATAAGGTACAGGCCAAGAGTTTCAAGATTTCCTTGTGGAGATGGGGCTGATATGATGTTAGTTGATTAACTCCAAAGAAAAAGTGAAGATTGTGTTCAAAGTCATTTCACAGGTAGGTCTTTGGTGCTAACAAAGCCCTGTCCTTGGTTCTGTACAATTTATTCTAGGGCAATGATTTAGATGAGGACATGTAAGTTACGCTCATTTAATATAAACTGAGAGATACAGATAAAGTATGAGGTCACATCAACAAGATTCAAAAATATCCCAACTAGCTTGTAAATGGTTGGAAATGCTCAGGGTAATTTCTTGTCCAATCCGACCTTGCATTTGTGTCATTAAAAAAAAAAAAAACTCAAAGGTCCAAGTACAGAACAGATGAGAACTACCTAAGAGAGCAGCTAATGCAAAAAGCACCAACTGGTTCTAGATCCTTATAAACTCAGTGTTAGCTGATAGTGTATAATCCAAAGAGCTAACACCCACTTAGGCCACACAATAGCAGGGCAGTGGTCAGACCAAATTCTGGAGTATTCTGTCTGTTTCTAGGCCATACATTTACATAAAAACCATGACATATTTTAAGTGTATCAAAAGATGGAAAGACCCAACAGAATTCTAGAAATTATGTCACCTGGAGAATGACTAAAATGTTTATTCTCGTAGAAGATTTAGAGGAATTCAAAATCATTTTAAACATGAAGGGCAATTTTTTTCCCCCAGGAAGAAATGCAATATACCCTATCTTGTTTCAGAGATCATGATGCAGACACGACTGGAATCTACATGGAGGAGAGTTGGGGTCAAAAAAGGGGAGCGCATTCTAAAGATTATGGTGCCCACGTGTGGAATGTGACACTTCTGTGTGAGTGACCTCCTTGTCACCGGATGACCCAGACAAGGGTGGTACTGAGAGCGCCCGGAGTGTTTGGAATCATGTGCCCCAGAGCTCCCAAGGCTGCACCCACGAAGCAGCTAGACAATAAGGAGTATCCCGATGTATAATGAAATGAAGGTGAAAAGCAGAATAAAGGGCAGCTCTTCTTCTGCAGCTGACTGTGTGCTTACATTAAGTACACTTTTTTCCCGTCTTTCAGGTTGCTAAGGCAATGACATGAAGAGGAATGAAAAGGATATTCAATCACATAAAGTGCTTTGACAATATCATATTAGGCTCTGAAAAAACACAGTCTTCCATGTACTCACTGTTTTTGCACTGACAAGTTCGACAACCATTGTGATCAAGTTTGAAACCATAAATGCAGTCCTTCTCTGTCAGGGTACAGTTTGATAACTCCCCACATGCAGGTGGATCAATTGTGATGTAGGTTGGTTCTAATAACAGAGAGAGAGAGAGAGGAAAAAAAATCAATGAAACATATGATTACCTCTTCAATGCTATTTAATCTTTGAAATCCCACACTATGGTAAGTTATAGGAAAAAACCTAATCAATAATTTTCATCAGATCCTAAATGTTTATACCTTCATAAATGTTGTTAACCCCTGAAAAAGAAATATTTTTAGTTATATTTTTGAAAATCCGACCCTCTAGTTCTTTGTGTTTGAGCAACTTATACATTGGGTACCTTCTATAGAAAGCTGGCAAGAAAGGTTAAAATGAATTTAAACTTTTAACTATTCTTCTATCTCCTCCTGATGTTTTCTGAGTTTTTTAAATAATAGTCAGGACACAGCTTCCAACTGTCAATGATCTCACTCTCCATTCTTCAATACTTCTGACATCTATTTGAGTTTTTTTTTCTCAAGTTACTAAATCAGAGAAGTTTCTGACACTTTAAAACATCTAGATTTCTTTGATCTGTTATGTGACACTCTGTCAATTATTACAGATGACAGAGCAGATAACATCAGCTATGGGAGCTTATACTCAGGGCCCAAGGCTTAGGGGAGGGGGAGTGAGACACACACATTCTGGAGGAAGAGAGCGCAACCATGCTGGGGTGAGATGCCCAGAAGAAACCAAGGCCAGAGGTGAGCCTGACTTTCCCTGCTGTGCTAACAATGAAGAACTGCTCTGGGTGATGGCGGTAATCACACACTTATATACAAAGTGCATTACGTATCTACATAACGTCCAAGGTGCTCTTCATAAATGCTTTCGCATTTTAGATCACAGTCCAGTGAGATGGGTGTTACCATTACCCCTATTTTAACAGATGAGGAAATCTAGCATCCTAACTTGCCCAAGGTCATGGAGTTAGTAAGTGGTGGATCCCAGATTCAAATTCAGTTTTTCTGGCTGTAGGGTCACACGCTCAGCTTCTGAGTGATACAAAGCACCTCACAAGGGTACCTGTTTTGCAGTGACTGACGATGGACGGTTTATACCACCTCAGTTCACGGCAAGAGTGCTGTCCAAGGGAACAGCGACAATGACATATTTACGTGGCCTCTTTTCAACCCAAAGATGCTATGAACTTCTTCAGAGTAAACTAGTTTTCACAATATCTTTGGGAAGTGCTAAATACAGAATGTCTCTAACCTATGTTTTCACAAATGGAAAATATGAGGTGCAGAGAGGGTAAGTGGCTTATCTGAGTTTACATAGCAACCCGGCAGCAGGCTGTGAATAGAACAGAACAGAGGTTCCTGACCTCCTGTCCAACAGTCTATGCATTAGTCCACACTGTCTTCTCAAGTTTCATCTCCAGTTACCATGGAAGAGAGACCAAAAATAAGTGTTTTAGCTGCCACTGCTAAGATCAAGAGTTCTACGTTTTTATCCACCTGCTAAAAGAGGCCAGTGATTCAACTCTTCACAGGTGGTGAGCACTAGGACTTTGTTACAGAGATGCTTTCATCAGCATTCTCCCAGCAAAAATACATATGAAGACGGTGTAGCACATTCTCTATTTTTATTACAGCACAGTTGAAGAACACCTCCCTGAAATTTTTATCTAATTTCCGCTGCTGTAAAATTTCTAGTTTTCTTCAATGACTTAAAGTATCTGTTTTGACGGGCAACTATAAATATCAAAAAGTGGTTTAATTTTCAGGCGAGTTTTAAGAATTAGTGGATTAAATACAGTAGTGTTGCTTTCCTCTCTTAAATTTCCTGTAAACACTGTTGACCAGTTGCTTTATCTATCTATCTATGTCGCCCTTGTGGCATTGTGGTGACCTCAGTTCCATGACTAGGGATCGAACCTGTGCCCCTGCATTAGGAACGCAGATTTCTTAACCGCTGGACCACCAGGGAAGTCCCACACCTTCAGTTTTTAAACCTACAGGCTTTCCTTTATCACTACTCTTCCTATTCATCCAAGATAACTCTATATCAGCCTTTAGCCATGAGACTGCTGAGGTTTTGTCAAAATTATTCTAACCACAAATATAAGACAGAGCAGTGGACCAGGGTCGCATCTGAGTAAACCACATCACAGATAATCCCATTGAAAGAGAAGTCAGGTCTACATTCCAGAGAGTTAAGGATGAAGGGTGGCTTCTAAACTCTTAGTCTATTGCTTCAGTGAATGGCTTATGGGTAAAGAAATGTCTTGGGCACATCCACACAGACCCAAAGCTTGTATTCTTTACTGATATTTAAGTTTCTGAGAAACCTCTGCCTTCAGAAAGTGTATGATGGAAAAATATATACCTGGGCAGATGACACTGACACTGAAAATGCAGAATAATGCCAGGGCAGTATGGGGTTTTACTTTCAATGAGTTTCAGGGATTTGTTAAGAAAAATGGTGATGTACAAGTGTATCATTGGTGATGTGCATCTTATTTTTGATACATAACCTGACTAATGGATGAGATGAGGATTGTGATCTGTGGCTAGAAAGTAAAAGGAAAACAAAACAAAAAAAAACCGCGGCATTGAGGATGAGAACGACAACATTGACTCTAACAGTCCCACACTTTATCCAATGGCTGCATCTGCTAGGTAGTCAGGTCTCAGGTGTATATCAAGCACACATTTCTCCAGGACAGGAAATACGTTCAACATGCCTCCCTATAACATGCAGGATAACAACTTCAGCTCAGTTTACCAAATGAAAAAAAAAAAAAAAAAAGCATAGAAGGGCTATTTAAGTAGGTGCTGGTTTAACAATGCTGCACTGTAAATATTTTAGACAAAACAAGTCCTACTGAGTGTCTTCCAGATTTTGACAATGTGGTAGAATGTAGAGAAGCAAAACATGATTTTGTGCCTAAAATTAGTATTTCCCCATTCATCAGTGATGTACATCAGAGGGCAGAAACTGTGAAGCACAGAGCTCTCAAATTCTGACTCCCTCAACATTTACTATGAAAACACAGAAAAACTCAACAAAACCATTTATTCAACAGAACTTATTTACTCTAAAACTATTCAACTGCCCCTCAACAGATTAGACTGAACACAATACTCACTGTGATAAGTTAAATATAGGCAGATGTCTAAATTACTTTTAAGAAGCATTTTAACACTAGTCATTTTATTTTATTACATTAAACAAATAATTACTGTTTTTGTTTTCAAATACAAAGTGGAACAAATTTTAAAAGCCTTATGAGGGTGGAGGCGCATGTTTTTGGGGTACTTACTGCTGCTGTCCTTTGTCACTGGAGTAACTGCGGATTTGTAACACACACATATGCCCGCTTCCCTGGTGGCTCAAAAGGTAAAGAATTTGCCTGCAATGCGGGAGACTGGGGTTTAATCCCTGGGTCGGGAAGATGTCCTGGAGAGGAGAATGGCTAACCATTCCAGTATTCTTGCCTGGAAAATTCCATGGACAGAGAAGCCTGACAGGCTGCAGTCCACGGGATTGCAAAGAGTTGGACATGACTGACTAACATTTTCAACAGACGCATACAGGTAACTGCTAAGTCACTTCAGTTGTGTCCGACTCTGTGTAACCCCATAGAAGGCAGCCCACCAGGCTCCCCCGTCCCTGGAATTCTCCAGGCAAGAATACTGGAATGGGTTGCCATTTCCTTCTCCAATGCATGAAAGTGAAAAATGAAAGTGAAGTCGCTCAGTTGTGTCCGACTCTTAGCAACCCCATGGACTGCAGCCTACCAGGCTCCTCCGTCCATGGGATTTTCCAGGCAAGAGTACTGGAGTGGGGTGCCATTGCCTTCTCCATACAGGGAACTAGCTGTCTCCTAACATTTTATCTAAATTCAAACATTACAGTCTAGTCCCTTTCAGCATTCTCTCAACAATCCAGTGCTCAGCTTCCCACCATGTGAGGCCATCTCTATTTTAGAATTCTGTAAGAACAATATTACAACAGAAACATGCAACTATAAATTGTCCAGCAGAATGCTGACGTTATCATAAATGAATCTGAGTCTGCTTTCAGTCCAGTATATTAATATGTAATCTCAGAATTGGTCTTATTACTAACATCAGGGTTAATGTTTTGAGAATGAAGTGCTGTGGAGCTACTGAAACCCAATTTCTTATTCTGCATAATGAACTCTGAAGTGAGACATATTTGATACCATCCTGAACTAGAGTATCTCAAATCAATATCTGAAACATGTACAGTCCTTAGAGAATAACCAAGAGCTGGTTAGACTTTTTGTATAGTTTAGATACAAGGAAGTTCTTGGTGGGGGAAGAGGTAAGTTTTAAGAATCTAGAATCATGTTATCATGGTATGATTGTTTCTAATCCAAGTAAACAAAGGAGCTTGAGGAAACGTCTGTTGGGCTTGTTAGAGCATCTGAAACTTGTGTATTGGGAATTGTTATTTCCCAGGTAGCTCAGTGGGTAAAGAATCCGCCTGCAGTGCAGGAGACCCTGGTTCGATCCCTGGTTGATATCCTGGAGAAGGGATAGGCTACCCACTCCAGTATTCTTGCCTGGAGAATCCCCATGGACAGAGGAACCTGGTGGGCTGCAGTCCATGGGGTTGCAAAGAGTCAGACACAATTGAGCGACTAAGCGCATTAACACTCTTTCTTTAGTCTATGCAACAGTGCTCTGAATATGGAAAATATCCGGCTGGGGCGTGACCTGAAGACCAGATGATCTCATTTAAATCCTGTCTTTCAGTGCTCTTAGATGGTCGTTGTTGTTGTTTAGTCACCCTGTCCTGTCTGATTCTTTGTGACCCCACAGACTGCAGCATGCCAGGCTTCCCTCACCATCTCCCTGAGTTTGCTTAAACTCATGTCCATTGAGTCAATGATGCCATCCAACCATGGGGGTAAAATACTGACATGAAATGCCAGACAGCATATGCCTTTCTAGAAGGATGATGGTGATGCCATGTCCTTGGAGGGTATCAGTTGAACAAAGACTAAGACTTCTGGAGACATTAATGCATCTGCCTGTTGCGTGAAGCAAATAAAATGGTGTTCCTTTAAACTGCCTGGGCAGAGATGTCTTTAGTGGGCCTCTTTCAGAGGCAAGAAATGCTCTTGGATCTCCTTATTTAGGAGAATGGGAAAATGCTTGCACAAAGATGGAGTTGGCAAGGAGAAATTCAATCAAGTACTGCTTACAGGTTCACCCTGAAATTCCATCTCATCTTGTATTGAATCAGCTGAGGAATTAAAGAAATACCTTAAAGTCCTCCAAAGGAAGAAGGCTTGAAACAGCAGGAATTCATTGTCTTTGGCTACAACTATTTCTAAAGGGAACCCTGGAACCGCTTCTTTGTGGAGAAGAACTCTAGAAATATTTTCTGAGCCTAGAAGCAATAAAGAACAAAAATGGGTGTTTGTTATGTCTATATCCATTTGCTGTTTCCTACCCTGCATCTGAGTGGGAATCTCTACTTTCCTTGACTTGTCCTTTTCCTGAATGATTTTTAAAGACTTTCCAAGTACCTATACCTAACACTGTCCAGAAGAGCTATTTTTTACAAGAACCCTTGGGACTGTGTCAGGAGTGCAGATGTTTAGCTACCAATTCTTATCCCAAGTCTCAGAAAACAAAATGCTGGGAAAAAAATTATTATAGCATGCAGTAACATAAGCATACACATATCGGTTCTTCATTTTACAGATTATTAAAATTTCCTTCATATCCTAGGAAGTCCAACAAACCTCTTATCAGTCAACACATCTCCAGGAAAATAATCACATTTTTCAAGACTTAGCCACAGACACTGTTTCTGAAGAACGCCACCACTAGTCTGCACTGAAGTTCAGGTATTTCCTAGAAGCAATTTAATCCACTCAGTAAAGATATTAAGGCACTGTGATTGCAATGCATAAAGTTGAAATAAAATCATTATTTTTAACTCCAAGACCACAGTACTAGACCATAAAGTAACATACATTTCATTATTCAGGAGGTATAATTGTGTCAAGCAAATCTAAGCTCTAAACTTTTTTGCTTATTTTAAGGAAAAATTTCCAAAAAGAGGAAAGGGAATTAAGTTGAAACTCCAATCCAACCTTTTAAGGTCTTGATTTAAAGTTTTAATATCAGTCTTATCATCATCATATTGGATAGTTCAACATGTTTGGAATGACAACAGAACAAAAGGGGATGTATTTTGACTACCAGTTAATTAAAAATGTGCAATGATAATGTGAATTTGCTTCTGGAACAATGTATATAATCACTGGTCTTTAAATTTCACATAGATATAAGTGAAAATGTTCATCGATCCTTTTTAACTTGGTGTCTAAACTGTGTTACTCCACTGAGCGCCTGGTTTTGAATAAACACAAGGTTCTTCTCATTACCTTGATTACTATGAGCTGTTTATCTTGCAAATAATACTAATTATCTCCACTGAGAAATGTGGGAAGCACTCTTTCTGATTAGCAACCCTGGGAAGGCTGACAGCCCATTAGTTGCTCTTGAGGATGGGTGGGTGATCCTGGAAAAATACACTCGTGTAAAGCATACGGAGCCAGCGTGCTTAGGACCGTATGCAGCACTGACTCTATCAGGAGGATAAAGTTAGCTCAGGTTCCAGATCCCAACTGTCTCCAGGCGTGCTGATCCCTCCCTGAGGTGTGCTCCGGGTGAGCGGCAGGTCTGGAAGGCCTGGCAGGGTAGCGACCTCCTGGATTCCTACAAATCCACACAAGTGCACACACGCACACACAGACATATGCCAAGAAAAGTCTTCCCGGGAAAAGTCTCACTAGAGGTAAAGGAGTCCTCTACGGCAGATATGTTCCCATATCTCTTTTATGAGTTAAAAACTTTCATATAGAAGTGATAAGATAAACAAAGCTAATTCTTATCTGTCTCATTACTTCTCCTTTGAGGATTTACTAATGATTTGCCTACCTTATGGAGCTCTTCCATATCAATACACAAGCCTGCTTATTTGATTATGGGAGACAAAGATGACTAATGATGTTGTCCTTTCAGACCTAATTCAGGCATTTTCTTCCTTAAGATTTTTTGCCCAGGTGTGGTGGGGTAGGGGGCTGGTGGTGGCTGGACTTGGTTATGCCATGTGAACATCTAATAAATGGGAAAATTCCAAAGCTTCACTTGGTTTATATGGCCATATATATCAGTCCTCCTTATAGTCCACCAATTACTGGTAGCCTGTCCGGGATCATAAAACTGGAGATAAAGCTGGCCAAGTCAGAACCGAAGGAGCTGTTTACAACAGCTAATCTGGTTTACTGTGTCATCATATGTCATTCTGTTACCACAGCTGCTTTTCAAATGTGGCCATAACTAGTCAGAAAACCATTCAAATAAATCACCAAATTGTTAACATAATTGCAGCCTGGGAAGAGGTATAATAAAGATGAAATATTTCCAAATGTAGTTAGAGGGGAAAACTCTATTAATGTAGACGATGAAAGAAAAAAAAAAAAAAACTGGGGATACAAAAATTCCCTAATCTGGAAGTGGGAATTTCCATGGGGTATGAGTGTGTATTTAAGAAAGTCTCATTAAGTCATGGAAAAAAATCTCCTACAGTCGGAGTTTTCAAATTCTTTCAGCCACCACACATTTAGTTATCCTTTTTTCTTTGTATATATTTCTCATAACAACACCTACATCCTTGTAATTTCTAAAGTACTTATCTCAGAACAGTTTCTTTATTTTAAAAATGAATGGTGTGAAAATGTTCCCAAGACTTGTATTATTTTATGGGCAGATAGGGAAGCATTATATTTACTTTAGGCCTATTTATTAACTTTGTATTCTTTTTCCAAGGAATCTTGGCTGTCAGTCATGTTTTTCTTCCTTTACCAATCTCACATTTAATAGGAAAAGACAGTACTATGATTATGTGATTATTAAAAGACCACAAAAAGAAAAAAGTAAAAAAAACCTCTAATTGAGAATGGGATCTTTTTCTAGGAATTCAGCTTGAGAGAATTCACAAAGTGATTGGATTCCAAGAATAATCTTTTATACTTGTCTTATATTTTATCCTTATATATATATTTTACTGTTTCATTTTCATGGAGACTATATCTTGGTAAGTTTTAACTGGAAAGAATGTGCCATATGTACAAGGACACGTGTATACGTGTGTCTGTATATTTTAATAGCTATATTGAACTGGGAGGGGGTGTCAGATGTGTCAGAATTCTGGTATCTCACCTCAATCCTCTGGGAAATAGCTGAGGTCCAGGAGGGGAGGATCTTGCCATTAGGGGCAATGGCTTATTCAGTGTTTACAACTTCAGCATTTAACACAGTGCTTGGTCCACTGGAGCACTTAATGAATGAACAAAGAGGACAAAAAGACATCTGACAACTGAAAGTCGGGACACATGTTCTGAGAAAGAGCCTTATTCAATATTGTCCTCTACCCGCCAAATCTCTCATTTCCTAACTTTTGCAGGATTGGACAGTATGTTCCTTAGGATCCTCATCATGGCCGGATCTCTTGCACACAGTAGGTACTCAATAAATGAGCTCTGCTGAAGTAGCAAGCTAGATCAGAAGTCTGCTGTCAACACAATACACTAATAACAATGAAAACTAAATGCACATCCCCAAACCCAAACAGTCCCAAATGAGATACTCAGTAGCCTATGAGTATCTTAAGCCTATGAGTATTTAAGCCTATGAAATGCTTAAATTATGATCTGCATCTTTGACCTAACAAGGCCCAATGGCACATGGAGCACTGTAGAAGGCCTGCCTTCATAAAATGCTGAACATAAAACTTGACACCCCAAATTTCACTCATCTGGGGAATTCACTCTGTGACGACCTCATTCCTTGATGGTGCCAAATGAATAAAGTGTTATTAACATAGTCTCAAAAATAGCTGGGCACTCGCTCAACCCTGCGGCTCATTTCATCCTGCATGAAGGACGGGCGCTCGTGCTGAAGGCTAGCCAATCTGCCTCCTGATTAAGCATAGTTGGCCAGGAATTAGAGGGAGATAAGGGAAGCGGGCAGGTCAGGATGCACAAGTGTTGAGGATAGTATCTCGGTGCCGGGCACACTCAGTGGAGACTTGAGCATCACTGCTCAGGGCCTTCAGCCTGGCAGGTGTGAATGAGGCTGGGCCCATGGCAAGCATGAGGATAAAGACATCTGGGGAGATAACTCAGCGCTTGCAGGGGGTGGGGAAAGCCGCTTCCCCAAGTGGGAGAGGCAGGAACCTACTGGGGGAGCAGGCTTTCCAAGAGGTCTAAAGGCAAGGTCAAAATTCCAGATGGAGGTTCAGGAAAAGAACCCAGATCAAAGGTAGGTCACAAAAGGTCAAAATAACAGCAACTGGGTCTCAGCAATGAGAATGGAGCCAGGAGCAAAGAGGTTTTGAATCTGAGCCATGACAACCAAGTACTTCCATGTCCACTGACTTCTTTTCCTCATCCTCTCCCTCCTTATGATCTGGGTCTCAAGAGAAGCAATGCCAAAGACATGGGCTTGGGGTTAGAAGGCTCAGCATGAGTCTCTGTTCATTCATTACCTTACATGTGATGATGAACCTTTCTGGACTTCTATAAAGTAGGAATTTCCCCTATTTCTACCTCACAAGATCATTATAAGACCCCAATAAGATCGTAAACAGGGGACTATTTTGTAAACTCAAAGGGTGACAAAAATATTACCTGTTGCTATAATTATTGTTGAAATGACTATCCTGCCGGCTCAGAGTCAGAAATGGTCTCAGATGATGGCTTGGTAGATGAATTACGAGCCCTTTTGCAGGCCTCAAATGTTCAGCTGATAAATGGTCTGACAACTGGCTTGGCATTCTGAACACTGTCCATTGTAACTTAAGCATCATTTCTATCTCCACTGATAACATGAAAAGCATCTGGGTCGTGGGTGGGTCCATGACATCCTTTCATATGGTCTGGTAAGCTTTGGAGCGTGTTAGTGACCGGCCACTGGCGCCTTTCACATTTGCTGAGCTGCAGTCTGAACATCATTGTTCCGACTTTTGACTGTGTCCATGGTGTCTCGAAGAGAAGAGAAAGCTCTTCATCATCAGTTTACCCAGTGTGAGCTGAGACAATGGCCCTGTGTGCCTGGCTGACCCCGCGCTTCCTCTCCCATGATGGGGGCCTTGCTGGATCTTCGGGGATGGGGGCACATTCATCAGAGGACAATGTATACTATTTTGGTATAGATTTGCCAGTAGTCCTGCCATTCTGAAGTTGAAAGAGGGTATGTAAGTCCCAACTCTAAAAGATGTCTTTGATCAGCAAATTTTAGTTTCCGTAAGTCAGTGATATGAAATACATCAATATTAAGCGACAATTTAACCAGTACTTTCTTAGTAATAGTTGGGGGGGTAGTTCTGTTTCAAATAATAATGCTCTCGGTGCCTGTCACAGCAATGTGGGACGCCCCTATTGGATTCCTATGGCCTAAAATTTCCCTGGAATCTTTTTAAAACTTGGTTCCCAAAAAGCATGAGAGTCATAGTTTTGAAAAGATCTAAGCTTGCTGTCCTCTCTTAACATGCAAGGCCTGAGGCTAGCCCCAGCTGACAGTTTATTATCTCTGAATATTTTTTAAGCTTCACTAATAAAATAAACACCCCTGAATTGCTTTAAATGTAAGCTGATTTTCAGGGCAATAGCTTTCCAACTTGGGGCTTCCCTGGTGGCTCAGATGACGGAGAATCTGCCTGCAATGCAGGAGACCGGGTTCGATCTCTTGGTTGGGATGATCCCCTAGAGAAGGGGATGGCTACCCACTCCAGTATTCTTGCCTGGAGAGTTCCATGGACAGAGAAGCCTGTGGGCTACAGTCCATGGTGTCACAAAGAGTTGGACATGGCTGAGAGACTAACACATATAACTTTCTAATTAAGGTTGAAAGAGAATACTATTCCATGTCTTCCTACAGATACCCAAACTATGGGTGGCGGGACCACAGTGCAAGGTGTCGGCACATGCAGTGGGGGGCACTGAGCACATAAACAAGCATTAAATCTGCTCTGCTGGATCCCAAAGCAGACCCAAGGAGTCTCAAATTATATCATCGATGATGCTGTTTAATTGCTATGTTGTGTCAGACTCTTTGTGGCCCCATGGACTGTCGCCCTCCAGGCTCCTCTGTCCATGGGATTCCCCAGGCAAGAATACTGGAGTGGGTTTCCATTTCCTTCTCCAGGGAATCTTTCCGACCCAGGGGTCAAACCCACGTCTTCTGCATTGGCAGGCAGGTTCTCTACCACTGAGCCACCAGGGAAGCCCTTATCATACATGTATATGTAATTAAAGTGAGAAAACGAAGACCAAGGTAACTGTTAAGTAGAGAGAAGACACTGCGGGCAGGGATGAGGCCCTGAGCGCGTGCCGTGACGCCCTGCCTGGCCGGGGAGGTGGCCCCCAGACTTCAGGCTCAGTCTGCCCTAGGAGCCAAGGTGGAAAATCAGACCCAGAGCACCACGTGACTCTCAGGGTCCCCCTGTTGGTCTTAGAAGGTTCCTGGGGATTCTTAGTCTCGGTTCAAGATGCTGCAAAGTAAAAGCTGGAGCCTTGGACCAAATCTTATTTTTGACTCACAGCAAGTATTGAATTCTGTGGTCCCCAGTGGTCTGAACCCTTAAACTGGGCTCTGTTTCAGGCAAGTGTGATAAATCCAGCTAAACTCTTAGATATGAAAATAAAATTCACTTGATTGGTAAATAGGCATCCTGTAAATATACATGGCAAGTGAAAATCTGGTCAAACTGCTAATAACTCACATCAAATTGAAAAATGTATAACGTGCAATGCATCACCATCCTCTCATGTTTCTAATAAATTTCAAAAAAGCACTAGCGGTTCCTTATTGTTTATCTTGTATCAAACTTGGGTCAAACTGATGGTTATGACCCCTCGATCAAGATCTGATATTGCCAAGTCTCCTGGTAACAGCTGTCCCAGTCTGCACGATGATGGAGAGTGAGCATGTCAGGAGTCTCAAAGGGAGAGGGTGACAGGTGGGTGTGATCCAGCTCCCTGTCACCTCAGCAACCACCTGTGATGGGAGATCCATCAATGGGCAAGGGGTGCTCTTTGACAGACAGCTTCATTCCTTTCGTCTGCTTTGCTATTTTATAGCAATACTGCGGCAGATATTTTATCCTCAACAATCGGACAGACACAGCAAATACTTCAATAGGGTCTCTATAAACAGTTCATTGGGTAGCTCACCATCTCTAACTCTCATGTATTAAATGATGGAAATCACTTTGCTCATTTTAAGGTTAAGACTATACCATGAGATAGTTTAAAATGGCACAATATATATAGGGAATTAGTCTAATAATTTATTTGAAAATAAGTCTGAATGGAGCACTTGCACTCCCACAAAAAGTTGAATAGATCACCATTTAAATATATGCCTCTAGCCCCCAGAAGTCATATAAATACTATGTGGTAAGTGGATTGATTCTTTTTTCCAATAAACACACCAGGGATTGTACTTACAAATAAGTGTTATTGCTAAAAATGCTCACTTTTGGGGGTTATATGCTTGTACTAAAATGCTGCTCATGCTAAAATTCTATTTGAAATTTCTCTTCGGAGTTGCTGCCAGAGGAGATTACTCTGTCATAGAAGACAGACTGCTTGTATTTTGCTGTCACTTTTTGCTTCCTCTGAACAGTTTTTCGCAGCTAGGTTACCAAGCCTTTCCATCAAGCTTAGGTGTGAATGTCTTTGGCTGTTTCTAAGGGCCTAATAAAACCTCTGAAGTCAGGGGTTTACAAAGCTAAAGATACTCAAAAGGATGTGTTGCAAGCTGTAATGTCAGTTTCAACAGAGAAGCACCCAAAATACTCTGAATGACTACACTCCTGCAGTAGCTGTACAATTTGCCCATATATCTATCTTGAAAGGAGAAACACTTCACTTGGATATGTAAACCTTGGTTTGTTTAAAAATGTCATTATGTTTAAAAATAATTTTATTACTTTACGGTTGGACCTTGTATGACTGGAAACAAATAAATGAGCTTCCTATAAAAAGTGCTGTCAGGGCTTTAAATACAGATGTGCTGAGACTGATCTATTCCTTAGAACTGAGGCAAACAGTGAAAGAAGATGAAGATGAGGATGGTAACATAAGACAGTCTAATCAGCCATGGCTAGTAAAGCAGGACATCTCTCGGAAAGGCAGACAATGTGATCACCAGTTAAAATATTAAATTCTGTTAGAAAGGAAACCAATTCTGCTACTTGTGGTCAATGGCTGTACCATGAAGAAAACAGAATCTTTCTTTTTAATGTCCACAGGCCTTTTCTGAAGGGCATGTCTCTTAATAACCTTCATTAACTTCTGTTTGGGCTAAGAGTTGTCTCTTTTCCAAAAAAAGTTTAACACAGTCTCAGTAGAGATTGTGTTTATTTAAGCTTGTTGGAAAAACATTCCTATCATTTCAAGAATGACTAAATATTTTTCATTCACATAGCTGGCATTCCAGACTATGTTTTCCTGCCTCCGTTGATTAGATGAAAATTAGCAGGCCCAAGTCTGAACTATTAGATTCGATGATTATCTTAGTAGGAAAATTATGAGACTTCTGGCAATAATGCCCTTTTAGGGATGGGAAGTGAACAGCAGAGGAAGCAGAGAGGAAACAGCCCCTTCCAAGACCATTGCTACAGGGAAATACTTAAGAGCAGGAACTGCTGAAGGCTGGACAATCAGAGACAGAGGTTTCTAATCGAGTGTTTCGGAATCAGCTCTGAACCATAACATTCTAAAGTTACTTGTAATACCAAAAGCTTTTTTAAATTCCCAGAAAAAAATCAAAATACTATGATATTCATTCATGAACAGTTTCGGATGCTTAGGTTCAAGGCCAGTGATGCTGACACAAGGTCATCTGCTATGCATTTGTTACCCCGCATATGACCTTATTTGGACAAGCCAAAAAACACACTGTGCTATATTTTAATCTCCATTTATGGAACTAGCTTCCAGGACACTTAGAGTTAAAGGATGAAAGAACATGCCTAAGAGTCTTTCAGATATAACGACTATTTTATTATTCTTGGCCTGCTAATAATAGCTGAGTATATGGCACTGAAGCAATATCACCCATCAACTGAGTTTTGATCCCTGTTATGTACCAGAACATTAATATCATGTGACCTGTGGCATCTTTGACTTCACAGACTCTGGGGTCAGCCAAACTATGTCTGATTCCTTGCCACAGAAGCAGTAGCTTAATCATTTGAGATACTGTTTGGTGAGGAAGTATTATGGGCAGGGTTGGAAACATTTTTTCTTATTTCAAGGAGTTCCCACCCAGATATGTGCCTGGTACAGACTTTTCTGGCAGGGCAGTAGAAATCGCATTTGAAGGGTGGCTTGATTCAAACTATATCATCAGGATTTATAGGGAAGAATATAGTGTGCCCATAAAATTAGGATTGATGATGAGGAAGACAGTCTATTTGACAGTTCAAAAACCTCCAGCTCTTTAGAAGAGTCCAGCATGTGATCTATCCAGTGTGCTGATGCTGAAGTGACTTACTAAATCCACAACAAGGTCAAAGAATGCCTAATGTCCTTGCTTTAAAACTGTCCCAAGTAGGACAAGGATTTCCAAAATAAGGGATTCAAGAAAGCCAGGTAAGCAGGAAGAAAGCCATTGCCTGGTTCCATCCTAAGTCCTGAGAATTAGAACGAATCGACGGGCAGGGAGTCAATCTTATTCTCCCACTTCAAGAGTTGGTTAAGTCCAGGTTAGCAAAATTACAAGGCCTGTTTGAAACTCAGTTCAGTTTCAGACAATAATTCTGCAAATAACATTCATTTAAAGTTTTCAATGACAGAAAAACCTTTTAAATACCAAGGTAGGTAGAGTAACATGACGGACCCTCACACAACCATTACTCAGCCACAGCAATCTATGACTATTTGATTTCCTGAGTGAATCTGGAAACGGATTTTGCTTTTGTTTCAGAGAAACAGAAATAATAGAAAGGAAAGTACCCATTGTGATTGGAAAGTACCCAACCACAAGCAGGGAATTCATTTACTAGCAACTCAAAGCCTAAGACTGAATGCTACCTAGTAAACTATTACCTATGTTGTTTCTAGTTCTTGAAAAGTGAGACTCTTGGCATTGGGTCTGAAATCCCCAGGATCATGGAAATCGTCAACTCCTCCCAGCAGGAAGACTCTGCACACACTGGGCCTAAGGCGCACTCAGGTCACAACGGCCACCGGGGCGGGGTCCAGCCACAGCCCAAGATGAGACAGCAGATGAGATCTGACATCAAGGCTCGCCAAGGATGATGAAATCCTTATCTCCTGCATCAGGTGTCACAGCCAACCTGGCCTCACAGTTGTCCACATGGCTTGCATTTTTCTGTTGAGTCATCAGGTCATGCCATTACATCACGCAGCCAAATTCCCCTCCCCAACACCTTATCTTACCTTTAATTAAAAAACAAACAGTTTTGTTTTTTGCTTTTTTGATAGAAAATGGCACTCTGTCCTTAGGGTATCTCTGATGTTAAGAATCAACCAAGAGAGCATTTATACCTTGCATTACTGGGAAATAAACAAGCAAATTATTCTCAATACCTAAAAGTGATATTAAAAAGTCTAGCTGAAAACAAGATAGTGGCCCCTATACATTCTCAAAAGCAGGTCGAAAAGCAGCATGTAAAACGTGACAGTGAGCATTAGCCTTGGAGGGTGTGGAGAAGGCCCACCTCAACTCTGTGATTCTGGACTGCAGGGGATGAACTGAGAGAGGATGAACTGCAGTTTACAAACCAGGCTTGGAAGGCTGTCCCTGGGAGGGGATAGAGAGCTAAGTGCTCATCATGAGGGTGAGCGGCCAACCTGAGCTAACTGGTCAGCCCACCTGCAGCCATCTGGACCCTGTGTGTGCCAAACATACTTCATACAGTACTCTGGTTTCTGTCCTCAGAGCACACGGTCAAATATAAGCATTTAAACATTATTCTTTTGTCAGCATCTGACCTCTTTAACAGCATTGGTTAAGGAAACCCCAGATCAGGGTCTGCTGCCTTACTCCACTCTTTTCCTCATGCATTCATTCATCAGCCATTAATTAACTACTTTTCAGCACCTACTTTACATGCCAGCTGCCATTCTAGGGATTCAAAAGCATATGGTAAAATCCTAGCTCATGGCAGGGCGTAGCCTCTTTCAGGTTACTGGTCAACCCAGAGGATGCAGAGCATTCTGTCTCAGAGACCGTATTCCTGTGGGGTCCACAGTCAAGGCTCTGGAGATACTGCTCTGCAACTTTCAATCTGTAGGAACTTGGGCAAGTCACACAACTTTTGAATTCTGGGTTCTGCAATCACAAGTTGGGATGGCAGAACCTGCCACAGAGGGAAGGTGTGAGTATCAAACGGGCTGATGCTCTTAAAGCACTGAGGTCTGGCTCAGTCAGTGTGCAAGAGGCAGCAGCTGCTCTCATTAAGGGCTACAATAAGACACTGCAAATGGTGCTAGACACTGAGGAAGACTCAATTCTGCTGCCCTTCTTTTTCATTTCTTGTTTGTTTTTAAGACAATATGGACATATCTCCCACATGGACGCTTAAACTGCAAACTTTACATGCTCTTCTGTGTATTTCCACTCTGGTTTTTTACAAGAGCCAAAAAACAGAAATAATGTGATTGGTGAATAAGAGGAGAAACAGAGAGCCAAGAGAACAAAACCTAAGAACACAATCACTTACAGAATAAGATGGCTTATCTGTGTACCTGAATTGGCTGTTGACACTAATTTGCTAAGACTTAATCATGAGAGTACTTAAGTGCCAATTTAAAAAGCACTTAGGTACTTGTGAACTGAGGTAGCTGTCAAGTTAACAGCCTAGTCTTTAAGCGCCCCCAAGTTCACATCCCCAGTCCTCCAGCAGTAACCAGGCACATTATGTTGTCATTTGGAAGGTATGTATCTCTAATAACATTAGCAGTCACAACAAGGTTTTTTCCTCCCTACAGGACCTAACACACCCTATTTGTTGATGCAGTAATTTATTTAGGAAGAATTTAAACCCACAATCCTTGTGTGGGATCCCTTTCATCAAATTTCAGACCCTGACTATGTACCTTGGGATTGCAGCTAATAAGGGTGAGGGCCAACCTTGTTATGCAATTGTGCACCGAGGAATTTACTGTGTATAAATTGAATAAATACCACTGTTTCTGTTTTCCTCCAAATAATTCTGGCTGATTATTCATTAAACAACAACACCTTGATTTTTTTCTTATTTTGTCTAATCCTTTGGCTTTTCTGAAATCACTTAAAATTCTATTTAAATAGGCTATTGAATAACTGCTGAGAAAAATATTTTCAAATAGTTTCAGGGTCTTTCTTGGATCCTAAAAACTAAGTAGTAAGATTTATTTGCCTTGCATAATTTTGTAAGTTTATTATTTTTAATAAACAAGTTTACTATTAATCATAAACAAACTTTTACGATCATTATCCTAAGCTGTGCACTGTTTTTTTGATCCCCATACCAAAAGAAGAGCATCACCGACACCATGGACACGAATCTGAGCAAACTGGGAGGCACTGGAGGACAGAAGAACCTGGCGAGATACGGTCCATGGGGTCGCAAAGAGTCAAACACGGCTTAGCGACTGAACAACCACAACCAAAAGAATCTTCCGGTTTTCTGAAAACATCTTAAAATCAGAACGTTACTGAAGAGTAAACACAATCTTATATGAAACCCACTACTTAACTGACTTTAAGACAAAAACAAGAAACAGAAGGCAAAGAAGTTCACCAAGAACTAGACGATGGAAACTTCTGAAAGGCTAGGGCACAAGACGGACAGAAAGGAACTGAGACCCGCAGAACCTAACAGCTTGGAGCAAAGATGCCAAGTCTGGTGGAGGGGACGGCCTGGATGTGAGGTCTGAGAGGCAAATCGAGGCTGAGTCTCAAAGGTGTCCTTCCCCCAAGGTCCTCAGATTCGGGAGATCACAGGGAATAGCTGTCAAACTGCAAATGCCTTTCTCCCTGTCAACTGACTTCCAGGTCTCCAACACAGGGCCAAAAGCCAGAGATGGAGAGATATAAGGGAGCTAGAAATAGGGGCATGAGGACAGTGAGATGACCTCTGGGAGCAAGGAAAACAGACACAGACGTAGCTGAATCTGACAGGCTGCAGTTGGCCCCAGCTCAGTCACATGTTGGCAACTGACCTTGCAAGAATTTACCTAAATCTCTCCAAAACCTAATTTTCTCATCTCTAAAATGGGATTATAAGGCCCACAGCACAGTGGTGATGTGAGGTTTAACGAAATCAGGTACACATAAAGCACTTATCCCACAGCATCTGAATGTAGACATTCCTTTTTTTTCCCTGGCTTAATTTAAAACAGCCGAAACAGTTTCTCTGACGTTTACTAGGAGATGTACTTTATCTTTGTGTCCAATGTGGTATCTGGATTACGGAAGGTGGTTAGTACATTTTTTGGAATTAATGACTGGTTCAAACTGTCCCTTTTCTCAAACAGTGGAAGATAAGATTACAACCTGACTCAAATGTTGCAAAGACCAAACTCTAAGTGATCAGACTAACATCTCCTTCCTACCCAAACATCTACATAAGAATAAATCAGTTTTCTCATATAGACTTTTTTTCTTCTATTCACCACCTGTTTCCCTTCTCTGCTCACCAAGATGGAATTGCTAATGACTGCAAAAGATGAATGCAAAACGATATGCCTTCTTTACTTTTAGAAATGAAGCCCTATATTTTTTTTACAAGTTTTTTTTTAAGTCTTATTTTCAATCTATGATTCAAGACTCCTGAAGTTAAAAGGTCAGTGCTTATTGGGTTATATATTTATGCTTTTTAAAATTAAAAAAAATTCTTCATTAGCATGCATACATATATACTTAAACATTGCAAATCAACAGACTGTCCCTAATTCTTAGGAATAGATAGTCCCATTTTAATCTGCATCAGCAAGGCATCCTTCCTTGTAAAGCTGACTATACACCTTCATACATACTACTGTGCACTCCATTTCCAGCACTGAAATGCTGCCTTTAGGGGATAGGAGGAGTATATTGCAAGGGTGGGGGGGGGGTGTGATTTCCATAAAATTGGTCATCTGGAAGCTATAATGTTTTGGAGTGTGGCAGCTGCATTGTAAGTAGAGTAATGGTGAGGGAATTGGTGATGTCAATAGAACCAGAATCCTCCAGTTTAAATTTTTATATGACTTTTAAGATCTTTAATAACTCCAACCCCTCAGAGGTTAATGAAGCTAGTCAGGCAAACTCTGAAGACTGAGTTGATTAAAATTGAGGTAGAAGCAAAAGCCTTCTCCACAGAGGACTCAGTCTACTTGACTGAATTTCTTAAAAAACTGGTCATTTCCTTAACAGCTGTTTTTAAAAATTCTAGAAGGATCCATCTTCTACAAGGATTAATTTCCGACCCACTTTAGTTCATTTCACTATGCAAACGTGTTTCTTAGTGATAGATACTCTCTATTAGACCTATCAGCATACATAGTCAATCTCTTGTATTAACAGATATGGACTGGGGATTAAGACTGGCTTGAAAAAATGTGCAAAGAATCTTCCCAGGATGGTGAAAATGGCCTGGCTTAGAGGTTGAGTGGAAAGATGAGTCCAGGATATCTCAGGCGCCTCTTCACTGAAAAGAAAGAGAGGTCACGAATGTAGGTAACCAGGACATAAGTGAAAGCCTGAGAGGAACTGCAAAGCCACAGCCATCATGATATTAGGAACAACGGACACTCAGAGGGAGGACTCTGGGCAGTGAAAACTGCCTTTGATGGTTCCAGGTCTTTCTTCTAGCTGCCAGGACTCTTGGGCTTATAGAAGCATTATAAATTGAACAAACTATACTTTGAATATGGGTCTTATTTCCAATTTCATTTCCCTGTTTTGACCTTTAGGTGTTAATTAGGCTTGCGGTGAACTGAATTCAAATGCATATATTCTCTGAGTGTAAAGTATTCAGTTAAGCATCATCTGCAGTGGTAAAATAAAGGCCACACTGCTCTCACTGTAAATCTGCAGCATCTCCTCCAAATGATTAGTCTGGGCTGTATCATCAAATCACCTGCAACTAACAGCAGGAAGCAGACACTACACCTGAGGAAATAAAACACAAGCGAGCACACACTGGTGGAAGTTGATCTGACACGAGACATTCACCAGAGGCTCACTAGGATCCCCAAGGTTTACCTTCGCATACGGGGCAGCACTCCCCAGGCACTTTGACGGGGTTCATGCAGCTCTGTCCACAGGCCGTCGCCACGCAGTGGGGTTCCCCATTGATGCACTGGCAGAATGTGCAGTCATCTTCCCGCCACCGGTCCCCGTGGGCGTGGATCTGGCCATTGGCATAGCAGCCAGCGGGATTGTTCAAAGGATACACGGGATCTAAATTAAAACGTGAGTTCCAAGTAAGACCGAGGGCATTCTACATGTTATTTCTGCCTGCACCTAGAGACATTTTTTCCCCCAGGTTCTCCTCATCAGCAGTTCTTTCCCAGCTGCGCTCAGCAGAAACTCAGGGGCTGCAGGAGGTGTCTCTAGGGGGGATATGCAAAGGCAGCCATCACGTAGACTTTATGCCCACCCATCCTGATATGGCTCACAGGGCAGGGGACCTGAGGCATACAAGCCAGGGTGCAGGCGTTGCTGTGTCATCAAGGTGCAAAACTTCGTGGATAGAGCTGTGGGGTGGCAATCAGAAAAAAAAAAAAAAAAGCAGATCCATTTTAGGCTCTGCAGATGCCTTCTGAGTTGTCAGTTTACAAGTTTATTATACCTCAATTTCAGCCCCCTGTAAAGTAGAAAGAGTAACACTCCATCTAACTTACAGTGAGCCTGCTATTTCTAGGGCTAACTGGAGTCTATCTCATGACGCCTGGAGGTCCCTGAGATAACAGTGAGGCGTAGGCAGGCCCCTGAGGGGCTTATTCCGGACAGGGCAGGGAGACCTTGTCTAAACCATAGACCACGGCACTGCTCGTGCCCTGGAGGGAATGCCATGAACCCACACAGCTTTCTCTCCACCTGAGCTGAGCGGTCAAGCAGCAACTGAGGCTGGGGACGGAGTTAACCAAGGCTACTGGGAAAGAGTTTTCTGAGGCTGTTGACAAGCGCATAAATACAAAATCCCCAAATATCCTTATACATCAAAGTAACTAGGTAAATCACTCAACGTTCTTTTCTCGGACACATAAAATCTGGTCTCAAGAGAAGCAAGTGCTGCTGTGCTGGAAGGAAAGTCCAGGCAGTTGTGAGTTTGGTCCTCTTTCTTTCGAAGAGGAAGAAAGTTTAGTTACAAGAGAGTCAGAAGGCCAGAACTGAAGGCCGTGCAGTCACAGCTTCAGAAAGGCAGTCTGTCAGCCACGGAAGCAGCCAAGTGACCTGAGTTAGATAAGACTTCATAAAATTTCTTTGTAAAAAGAAAATATTACATTGCATACTTCATTTCTACTTTGAGTCTGGATCTGAATTCCAGGAAGTGAGACATAACTGGATCCGTGGCCAGACAACTCGTTATAATTATTACACAGAGGTTCACATCTATGCTTTTATACCACCAACTGCCACCAACTTCAGGGACTATTATACACTGGCAGTAGTGAGGGGACAAATCAATTGGGAAGGTTAAAAGCTTGATGTGACTTTCTTAAATCCCCTATGACACCTAAAAAGTGAACCACCTTTCTTCTATGTTAGCAAAAATAATTTCTTAACAGGTGAGCGGGCCTCCCTGTTAGGAATGTAGAATTGTTCGCTGTTAGGAATGTACAATAGTTTGTATAATCTAAGCAATTTCAGATCTTCAGATTCTGTGGCAAATAAAGCTCAGATACTGGAAAGAAATGGGATTCTGAAAACAGAGCAAGTTATAGGACATGACATGAAATTCTGTTCTCTCATTTCACGTGCGGAGGTTAAGGGTGGCGTGAGCGTCAGACGTGAGGTGTACACGCCTGACTCTAGACTGGAGGTTTGTGGCCCAGGCAGAGAAGAAATGCTCACAAGACCCTCCTTTCTAGGGAAACCGTAGTGTGGTTAGACCAGACACACAGCTGGGCACTATTCCTGGCTTTATCGGAAACTCAAGAGAGAAGTGACCACTTTTCTGACTATCCTTAGCCTTAAAATGTGTGGGATGTAGCATGTGATATTCAGTTATCATTCTGAAATGTCCATTATTTCTGGAGAGCAGAGACAGGAGGGTCAAGCCTATTGGAGGAACATGGACTTATTATTTCTTGGAGGGAAAAGGGGAATAAAAAAAAGAGCAGACCTTGGGCATCCTTGTGCCCAGGGCTGCCCTGGACGCATGTCTGGGCTTTGACTGGTGCCACACCACGGCCCCACTCTCACCAGCACACACGTGTGAGGGCCGAGGAGCCCGGCTCCCACCTGGAGGGGCACGAGTATCAGAAAGGAGGCAGGGCCGGGCCCTCTCTGAGCGGGCTGGCTGAGGCTGTCAGCCACCTGTCCTCCTGTCCCCACCCGCTCTGAGGGGAGCAGAGTGGGTGGAATTCTACTGTCAGGATGAAGAGAAAGTCCCGGGACCTGCCAAGAAACTGCTGGAACTGCAGAGGAGGAACAGAGAGTGCCTCCGGGAGACCTCATGTCGACCTGTGGAAACACGTCCGCTGTCTACACCCAGGGGATAATTTCCCTCAGGGAAGTGTTTCCACATCGTCTACCTGGCATTACCTAAAAGGTAAAACATGTGACAAAAACGGGGAATTCTTCAATCTTCCTCTATTTTTGAATGAGACTGAATTGCATCAGTTTTGATGTTGACACTTTAAACCATGTCTATGCTCTGTTGTTTAGTCGCTCAGTCATGTCCGACTCTGTGACACCACGGACTGTAGCCCAGCAGGCTCCCCTGTCCACGGAATTCTCCAGGCAAGAATACTGGAGCGAGTTGCCATGCCTCCTCCAGGGGATCTTCCCAACCGGGGACTGAACCCATGTGTCCTGGGTCTCCTGTACTGGCAGGCAGATTCTTTACCACTGAGCCAGCTGGGAAGCCTGCTCTTATTATTCCCTAATTGGCAGCTTTCCTTACCTTCACACACAGGGCAGCACTCCCCTTCGGGCATGTAGTACCTCTCACAGCTCAGCTCACCACACTGGGCAGTGAAGCAGATGGAGACGCCCCCTTGGCATCGACAGAATCGACAGTTGTCCATTCGAAACATGTCTCCATCACTGTACTCCACGTTGTTGAACACGCAGGCTGGCTTTGTTTCTAGAGGAGTTAAAACAAGCAAAGCACATTCAAAGTCATTTCTGAGTGGTGTCCTTTCATGTTTCTCTAACAGCCTCTAGAAAATACTGCACGAGGTTAAAATTTAATGGAACTTTACTAGATTCAATATAATTTTTTTTACAACAGACGCAATAAAGCTATGTAAAGTACAATAAAATAAACAACACATATCATTATCCTCATTATAACAAGGAACCAAAATTCCCCTTAGTAAAATCTATACTGGCTTCTCTTTATCCCAAACAAAAGTCATCATTTGACCATGAATCTGACATTTCTGATACATGCTTTAAAAAGATTTAATTTTGTTAAACAGAATGTTTCCTTTGTTAAATCACTGTCTATTTCAAGTAAACGATCCTGAATCCACATTAGATTTTGTTCTGCCTCAAAAAATTTATTTAGGCCTCTTAGGTTATGTTTCTGTTTCTCCAGTGTTTCCTCTGAAATTCTTTTTTCTATTTAGTTAATAATCTATAATTATAATATTGCTTGGTCTTTAAAAAACACTTTCTACATACATTACTTCACTTAATCCCCAAAACAAAGGTCTGATGTAGAAATACTTATCCTGAGTGTAGAAGCGAGGAAATCCTAGGTAATTTGTGTAAAGTTACATGTTTAGCAAATGATAGAAGCCAAAACAGTAGCTCTTCAACTAAAACCTTGTACTCCTCCCACTGTGTTTCAAGACCATGTTTTCTGCTAAGGACTCAAAACCCAGCATTTAGAATGATAATGATATACCAATGATTTAAAATTTTTCTCTGCACGAAAACATTCTCCCCTAAATCCACTCCTTAACTCTAATTTTGGTTGACCTAAAAGAACTCCTTTCAGATAAAGACATCACAAGAAAAGGAAAACTACAGATCTACAGCTTTTATAAATATAAACATAAAAATACTCAAAAAAGTACTACCCCACTGAATCCAGCAGGATATGAAAAATATCATATACCAAGAATGCAAGGTTGGTTTAATATCCAAAAATCAATGTAATTAATGGACTATAATGTAATGTAATGTCTATAGAATAAAGGACAAGACCATAGGATCATTTCAACAGACGCAGAGAAAACATCTGACAGAGTTCAACACCCTTTCATGATAAAAACATTCAACAACTTAGCAGTAGAGGTGTTAGACAGCAACTTGATAAACAGCATCTATGACATTAGCACAACATACTTAACAGTGAAAGCCGAATGCTTTTTCCTTTAGCTCAGGATTAAGACAATGATGTCCACTGTGAGCACTTTGACTCAACTCTGTACTGGCAGCTCCAGTCAGGGTAATCAGGCAAGAAATTGACATAAAGAGCACCCATATTAGAAAGCATGAAAACTCTAATTGTCAATAACATGATTTTGAATTTTAAAAGATTCTAAAGAATCTACTAAAACTCTATCAGAACAAAAAGTTTAACAAGATTTCAGGGTAAAACTGAAACTCCAATAAATTGTATATCTACACACTAGCAATAAATGATCTGAAAATAAAGTTAAAAAATTCCATTCACAGTAGCATGAAAAAGAAAAAAATATTTAATAATAAGTCTAAACATAAAGTACAAAACTTGTACTCTGAAAACTAAAAAACATTGTTCAAAGAAGGTACAGAAGCCCTAAGTAAATGAAAATATAGTCCATGTTTATGGACTGAAAGAAAATACTGGCCAAGATGAAAACATTCCCCCAACTGATGTACATATTCATTCAATCTCTATCAAAATTCTAGTTTTTTCTTTTGTAAAAAACTGACAAGTGACTCCTAAAATCAATAAGAAATTCAAGGAACCCAGAATTGCCAAGACAAACTTGAAAAGAAGAACAAAGCTAGAGGATTCACACTTTCTGATTTTAAGACATACTGCAAAGCCACAGTATCAAGACAATGTAGTACTTGACATCAGGATAAATACATAGTTCAATGGAATTGATTAAGAGTTTAGAAATAAACTCTCATATTTAGTGACCTTTAACAAGGGTGCAATCTGACATTTGAGATATATAAGAACTTGCATCCAGAAAGAACAATAAAAATAACCCAACTGAAAAATGAGTAAATATTTGAACAGAGATTTATCCAAATAAGATACAGAAATGACCAATGAGCACTGAAAAGATGCTTAACATCATTACTTATTAAGGGAATATAAATCAAAGCCACAATGAGACATCAGTTCACATCCGAGGGTGGCTATCATGAAAAAGATACAGATAATAACAAATGTTGATGAGGACATGGAGAAATGGAGACTCGCATACATCTTGGTGAGTGCAGGATGTCTTAAAAAACTGGCAGTTCCTCAGAATATGAAACAGAATTACCAGAGGATCCAGCAAATCTACTCTTAGATACACATCCAGGAGAAATGGAAACATCTACCCACATAAAACCTTGTACACAAATGTTTACAGCAATGGCTACTGTTATTTGCAGTAGTCAAAAAATGGAAAGAGTCTAAACATCAACAAACTGATGTGTGATACACAAAATGTGGTATATCCATGTAATGGAATATTGCTTGGCCATAAAAAGGAATGAAGTTCTGATATATACTACAACATAAACGAACCTGGGGAACATTATGCTAAGCAAAAGAAGTCAGTCAAAATATACCACATGTTGTATAGGATTTTATTTATGTGAAAGGCCCATGATAGGCACATCTACAGAGACAGGAAGTAGATTAGTGGTTTCCTAGTGCTGTTCTTTGGCAGGACTGATGCTGAAGCTGCAACTCCAGTGCTTTGGCCACCTTATGCGAAGAGTTGACTCACTGGAAAAGATCCTGATGCTGGGAGGGATTGGGGCCAGGAGGAGAAGGGGACGACACAGGATGAGATGGCTGGATGGCATCACCCACTCGATGGGCATGGGTTTGAGTGGATTCCGGGAGTTGGTGATGGACAGGGAGGCCTGGCGTGCTGTGATTCATGGGGTCACAAAGAGTCGGACATGACTGAGTGACTGAACTGAACTGAGCTGAGTGCTGGAAAGTCTGGGGGACATACGGGGTGAGTTAAAGAGCTTGGGAATTCTGGGGGGAATTGATGACAATGTTCTAAAATTGTGATGACAATCACACAACTGTGAATACATTAAAAATCATGGAACTGTGCAACTTTACTTTGGTGAATTGCATGGTATGTGTCTCTGTAAAGCTGGGAAAATAAAAGTAATTCCAAGGGAAAAAAAAAGTTCTCCTGAGCTAATGCAACCTATAGGTAGGACTGGATTATGACATACATAAGTCATGGACTTCTCTGTCCTAACATAATTTCTCCATGTGTCACCTTGCATGTTTGGAATATGTGAGACTTCCACTGCATTTTGAGTATACTTACATTTGTTTTGGACTTGGACAAACTAGCGTTTTCTAATTTGACTTTATAACAATGCTGTTGAGAATAGAGAACAAATATTAACATCTACTTCTTCAATGAAGAAAATGAAATTTAAAGCAATCAGGCAGCTTGCCTAAAGTCACATCATTAGTGTGAGATGATCTGTGTGCATGTATTTTCACAAAGGCAGTAAATGTGCATGTCTGAACCTCTTCCCTAGTACTGGCTGGATATACTATTTTTTTTCCCCCTAGAAAACTCATGTCAGAAAGAATCATCTTATTACAGCTCAGAAGTCTATATGCTTTTACCTAACATACTAAACTGAGCTGGGATTGGAAGGAACTGGACAGTTAGACCCTAACTTTGAAAGTATAGGAAATGAAGCACTTTTCACCAATCAAATTTTCATGCTGTGGAAGGAGGCAAAACACTGCATTCTATCAAAATGCTGAGCTTCCATTCAAATTGAAGAACATTTTTTAAGAAACCAATCAGTATTAATTACCTATTTGCCTTCATCAACCACAACGGCCATCTGGGTGAAGCCACAAATCTCGGTGCGAGATTTGAAGAAGTGAGGAGGAAAGGTTGTGGTTATGAACAAAGTGGCTCCAGATGACCTCGCTTTTATGGCGGGTTGTGTGGAAGCTTGAGTGGGAGGAGACGAGACTGACAAGGAGGCTGGGGCAGTTACGTCTCACTAGCACAGGGAGAGAGCAAGGGAGCAGAACTGAGAGAGATGGCGAGTCCCAGCAAACACAGCCTTGAAAACACAATCGATTCTCCAGGATTAAAAAAAAAAAATCACATGATATAATGAAATCCCTGTTTGATGCTGAGACGGATTTAGAGAAGCTCTTCAGGAAAGTGCACAATAAAAATGGCTGGCAGTGCTCTTTGAGGAGCAATGACCAATTACTTCTTCACCTGCTGGGGATAGAGATGAATCTCAGAACCATAGGGAGGGTACCACCACATCTATAAGAGGACATTTTCCATGGATGGAGAAAAGAATAACATTACAAATAGAATACCTTACTATGCAACTTGTACTTCTCAATGCATAAAAGTGCATATGCACTGAGATGCACAAGTGTCCTTTTAAAGATTTTTGCATGTTTTTTGTGTCTTCCCAACTAAATTTTATGTTTCTCAGTTCTGGAATCTTCTCTTCCCTCTATAATATATTCCAGAACTCCTGAAAAAGAATTTTATAGTATAGATTGCTAGTAAGTACTATTGCCCTGCCAAATCACGCTGATTGGCAGATGGTGATAGATATACAATTTTAGCAAAGGAAAAGATTAAAATGTAGAACTTCACATCAAATGTGAAAATGGAGGGGAAAAGTCCAAAAAAGTATACTTCTGTTGCTTTTTCTCTTTAATAGCTCAGTGAAAAATGGCTGATGTCTTGCCTCTGGTCTCCGTTCTCTGGGGTGAGTGGTACAGGAAGAGGGTGGGCAGACGTAGTAAGTCAAAAAGAGATAATGAGCAATGTCTGACAATTTCTCCATAAACCAGCAACAAACTGATAGGATCACAAAGGCAGGTTACATGAGCTTCCCGATACGTGAAGGAAGAAACCACCTTTTCTGTGCGGGGGAAGCCGGGCGTGTGTGCCGGAGCATAGTGGATAGGGGGTACCTCAGGATAAGAGAAGGGGAACAGTACTTACAAAACAGGACTGCAAAACACTGTATCGCTCTTAAGCAAAGTTAGCTTGGTAAGGCCCCCAGGACAACATGGAAGCTCAATAAATGCACATTGTGTGAAATATTCCTTTCAAGGTGCCATATTCTCTCCATTACTGTAGAAGGAGACCTTAGATCCCTAGAAACATTATTGTGCATCACTGCTACACAACGGGTTCTCAACAGATGTTTTCCTACTAACTATTTTATTAACAAACTGAAGGTCTGAGTTTTTTCTTTTCTTAAAGGTTTATTTTTTGGCTGTGGTGGATCTTCCCTGCTGCGTACCGGCTTTCCCTAGTTGCAGCGAGCGGGCCTCCTCTCTGACGGCAGTGGTCAGGCTCTCGCTGCGGTGGATTCTCTTGTGGAGCAGAGGCTCTAGGGCACTCGGCTTCAGTAGTTGCAGCTCCTGGCTCCAGAGCACAGGCTCAGGGGCTCTGAGGCGTGTGGACTCTTCCTGGAGCAGGGTTTGAACCCATGTCCCCTGCCTTGGCAGGCAGATTCTTACCCACTGGACCACAAGGGAAACCCAAGGTCTGAGTCTTCCAGGCCCAGATTTTGCACAAGGAGAAGCTGACTCTGGGTCTGGCTCTCCTATGATTGATTGATTTTACATGCGAGTGTCTGATGCCGGAGGAGTCAGTGGCTGTGACACTCAAACCACAATGTTCCAGTCTGGATTTCTGTGCATTTTTGTATGTTGGAGACCTGATCATATCTAAGCAACCAAATGATCGCTTCTATACTCTGAGCATGAATGGCTTCCCTATTCAAACCCAAATGCCTCTAGAAACGAGTGAGCCAGGTCAGTGTAAGGCAGTAAGATGCAGTTACCAAATGGAAGAGGACACATGTCCATCTAAAGAGAGGCCATCACTCAACCCCCGGTGATGGATGAAAAAACTTGTTTTTGGGCCAGAGCAGACACAGAAATATTTCCTGAAGATGATGTGGGGTTATTCAGCACTGCTGTGGAGGTCATCCTCCTAGGTGATGATACTGATGTCTCACAAGTTCACACGAAAGGAGCTCAGCACCTGCTCATTTGGTTTCTAAACAACAGGGTTCTCATTCAACTATTACCGTGCCGGTCCTCTGCTCGGCCCTCAGTCACAGACTGGCACAGTCTGACGGGCAGCTCAGCTGTCCTCCCACCAGTATAAAACCAAACCCAACAGAAAAGAGCAGTAACATTTACGGAGAATGTTCTTTCCATCTATCCATCTAGGCCAATGTTTTAAAAACTCAGGAGTTCTTGAATTCTCTGTTTTCAATCTTCTGTTTTCACTATAATGCTTATCTTAAAAAAAAAAAAAAATAACGTAAGCATATGGATCACCTGGATGGCAGTTAGGGAACTGAGTGCTGGCAGGTAATCTCCGTTTCTTTACATGGGGTTAGACAGCAACCCACTGTCTCCTGAACGGGGGTTCCTGATCTACTCCAACATCTTCCTACACGTTGCGGGGGCACGGTGGTGGTGGGGGCTAGGGGGCTGCGTGGCGTTCTCAAAATCAAACAGATCTTCGGGCATCCAGGGTCCAGATGGGTGTTCAACTCACCCTGAGAACTGCTTTTGCGGAGGTGTGTTTTAATATTTTGCTTTTACTTTTTATTGAGAAGAGCAGCCAGAGGAAACTGGGGGTAAAGCAACTAGGACGCAATTCACTGCGTCATCCAGCGCTCTCTTTTCAAAAGTTTCCATACGAGGGGAACGCTGCCCTGTCTGACAGGTTTCTTGTCTCTAAAAATAAGAATCGTGGCTCCGATTCTATCTCCCTTTCCACTTTGATGGCCAGGACGCCGGGGGCCTAACCTGACATTTAACTCCAGCAGTTACATAGACAGATGCGATGGTCTGCACACCTGTGGGCAGTTCCTTTTTGCTTTTCAACTTTCACGTACAACTCTACAGTCTGACTCTCTTTTCTCATTAATATTTTACCACTATTTTATTGTGTCTGCTCTTAGTGTAAAATTGCCTCAAAGCCTGTGTGGATAAGTAAGGCTTTATATATACATATATATATGACTTTAAAAAATATGTATACATAAAATAGACCCCTGCTCTTCCGGGTAATGATAATGAATTTTTGATAGGTGATACCCTGTAATGGGGATCTTCTGACAATAGTAAGATTTCCCCAAGGCACTGGGTGCCAAATAATCAAATATACGTACACACATACAAACATGTGTATGGAAGGGAAGTGTGTGAATGTATGCCAGAAAAAGTGAAATACAGACTTTGAGGTAGAATTCCATAAATAGTATCCTGTGGAATGTTAAATCTTCAGAGTAGCGTAGTTTCTAGCCTCACCTACAGTTAATGACTAACACAGTAATAGACAAACTACAGCAGGACGAGAAGTAAAGCAAAGATCACCCTACCGATTTATGGCGGCAAGAAAGAGGCAAACACCTGAAATCCTGTTACTGCTTTGTCGTCTCAACATTTTCTCACAGTAGAAGGCCTGTTCCTGAAGTCAGGGCTCTATAACTAGGAGCAGGCCCTGGAGATTTACCCAAGGCCACTGAGGTCAAGCAGGGGCAGTAATCAGCTGCCCAAACTGCATCACATCGGGGTGAGATGTAAAGTGAATGTCCTGATGAGAAGGCCTGACACTTGGGTTTCTATAATTAA
The DNA here is from genome assembly GCF_963930625.1 of Muntiacus reevesi. NCBI lineage: Eukaryota > Metazoa > Chordata > Mammalia > Artiodactyla > Cervidae > Muntiacus > Muntiacus reevesi. Next base: position 83,437,226 of record NC_089251.1, read on the forward strand.
GAAGCAAAGAAAGAAGAAAGATACTCCACTTTCTCACCCAGTGGATACAACAGCAAGTTGTATTACTAGAGGTGTTATTTCCAGGGTATGAGAGACTTCAGATTAAAGTGTGGGGCAGTAAAAGGTAGCGGATTCTCACAAAGTAACTCCTCTTTGGGCTGACAATTAATAGCCACTCTAGAGGGAACTAAGATGATATGAATCAGATCACTTGCTTGCTCACCCAGCCATGCGTCAGAACCCAGGTGCCCCTCAAGAAACAGGTGATATGCTAATGTCACAGACACAAGGATAGATTCCTTGTTTTCTGGCAGTTCAGATTCTAGGGTGAGAGAGAGGCACGCAGAGGGGTGAGTACTAGAAGGAAGCACATCTGAGATGCTGGGAGCTCAGGACAAGGACCAACTATTTTGGTCCCAATGGTACGAGTTAAATATTCACAGAATATCACTTACAGTCAATTAGCTTCAGCAGGAAGTACCAGAGGCTTGGTCATTTGCTGGTGGTGAACAGACATGGCTACCGGCTGGATGATAATGCAGGTGGGGAGAAACACCGAGAAAAGATCTATGTGCATGGAGCCTGCCCTGCACCTCTCCCTGCGTGCCTGAAGTCAAGAAGCAACGTCCTGCGATGTCCAGGACCGTGAACAGGAGGGAGGCACACAGAATCATAGAGACTGTTTGCTCTCGAAGCACAATTTCTAGTGCCTCACATACAAAACCTCACTTAATTACTGTGATTCTCCCCACTTGACACATGTGGCACCTGAGGCTCAGGGAGGCCACGGGGATGACCAAAGCCACACAGCCACCAAGTGGAGGAACTGGCCTTCACACTGAAGTCATGCAGTTCCACTCGGTGCTCTCTTTTAACCACAGAGCCATGCTGCCAGTGCTTCTTCAAAGTGGGGAAAGAAACAAAACAAAATGTGTAACCTCTGGCCGAAAAAGTACAGGACTCAGTGAAACAAATCTGGACTTTTTAATATTACCTTTCTTGTTGGGGAGGGGCAGCTTGGGAGAAGGGCAGAAAATCTTCTGAACCCTGAATTCTTATAGGCAGCGGTTAAAATGGACGCTTCTACCTGTATAATTTTGTCGTATTTGTCCACATCCAAAGTCATTTTCCTTGTGTGTCTAAATACTGACTAAATAATGCTCTCTAAAAATCATTGACATTTCACTTGCTTGAGTTTATTCTTTGCTTTTCTTCTGAAAATTCTGATAGAGGGGCATGATTTAGGCTCTCCTCCCTTCTAGCATCTAAATTCAATAAACACCAGGTTGTCACACCCCAAACCCTCTCTGCTGAGAGGTGAGAGGGAGAGAGGTGGATTTTCTGCGCAGGAATCCTGGGACTGAAGAATGGCTTTTTTGGCCCACAAGGTTCCAGCTTTAATGAGGCCAATACTACTGACTGGGGCTGGCCAGAGGCGTTTCCTCTAAGCAGAAAAAGGATGAACTAGAGGAACACGGTCTTTTCTCTTTCAAACTGTGGTCACTCCAGCGTGGCATCACTTACACAGGCTACTTCCAAGAGCAACGGGATGAGGTCTTCTGACTGGAAGGACACGGCCACACTTTCTGTGGTCCTTTTCCTGTAATCCTAGAATTTCTCAACTACTGACACACAGCAGGATATGACGGTCACGTGCAGTCTGCGATGACCTTTTCAAAAACGCCTTCTCTAAAAGAGGGAATGAGGATTCCCTTCCTAACTTTCCCTACTGCATGGTGGGATCTTGAGCAACTATTCTGAGTTTCGTCAACGCCCTGAGCATGTCGTCTGCCTTTTAAAAGACAGAAGCAGCTAGATTGGACCCTCCCTCCTCCTCCTCCTCCTCCACAAATGTACACTCGCTGAGAACAAGAGAAACCCCACGTACCATTAACACATTCAAAGACATCACAGCACTTTCCAGGAGTCCCATCTCCGCGAGAGACTATGCGGGCAGTGGCTCCCACCTCACACACGGGGAAACCACATAAGCCAGAGAGACACTCGCATCTGAAACCAGAGAAAAGGGAAGGAAAACCCCGTGAATAAACAGCAACACAGAAGCTGGGAGCCCACACACAAAGCGGCTGCGGCACACTCCTCACCCCTCTCCAGGACGCTGCCCTGGGCAGCTGGCGTCACCGGGGCACGGGGAGCGGGTCCTAACGCAATTGGCATTCCAAATAACTAAGGCTCATCTCCTGAGTGTACGCCCAGATATTTAACATTAACCATTTGGACAGAGAAATCCCTAAAATGCATTGCTTCATTTCTTACTTAACCAGACTGGTATTGAGCATAACAGAAACTTTCTTGATGACTCAGGGCCATCTTTTTATGCATACATTATCCTGTCTCTCCAGACATCAGCGATGCTTGGATGGGCTGACGCAGAACGGTGCTCCTGCATTTTCTAATGACTCTGAGATGCTGCTTCGCTGCTGTTGACCTTTAGGTGTTTCTCAGCAATGTTTCTGACTCTTCTTTCAATGAATAGGTCATTAGTTTTCCAGCTTTTTTTTTTTAATCAGTGGAATTGTGCCTAGTAGCACCCTCCTTTGGAGCTACATTAATTTGTAATTATATAATTAAAAAAATAGATTCTGATTGAAGACTGAGGAGCTCTTGACAAATAAAGGGTATAAGCTGTAGCAAATGGATCCTGTGACAGCTATCTGGATGCTGAAAGTTTTAATGTTTTAGGTTTTCTAAGCTGCATGTGTACACTTCTCTGAATGCAAACTACCTCTGTTGGCTCTCGCCCTTAACTTCAATTCTCCTGCAAAACTTGCTTGACCACAAGAAAATAAGAGGCAGGTTAAAAAAAAAAAAAAAGGAGAAAAAGATGTTGTCAACTGCCCGATGCTGATGTGTTAGAATGAAATTGGAGGCAGGAAATGAGAAGCCCAATGCAGCAGGGCGTCAGGATGTAAATGTAACACAAGGGAGGAGCAGCCAGGCTCTGCCCTGGACTCCCCTGGCAATGGAAGTGTGGGTCAGAGGTGGAGTGGATGACTAAGGAAGTTCCCAGGTCGACAGGAGTGAAGGGAAGGCCTCCTAAAAAGAGACATCCTTGCCAGAAGCATGTGGGTATTTATGTACCAGAGAGGTCAAGATTCGGGGAGGGTAACATTCCCAGGAGAGAAGAACTATTAACACATCAATTCATTAATTCTGTTTTTTCCCTCTTCTTATTTGATTGTTTTGTTCTCTTATTTTTCTTCAGATTTTTTCTAAAATAAAATGTCTGTCTTCCACAAGTACTTCCATAATCAGACCCAGAGATTTAATGACATTTACTTAAGTGTAGAACTAAAGTAGAAATGAATTCAGATAAAATCTGCACCAAAGATCATTAAAGCCACTGGAAAGGTGTGAGTGACCCCTCTGAGGTCTCTTGTGGGGAAACGGCTATATATGCTTTATAGTGGAGTTGAGGGTGTTAGGTAATTAAGGTTTTGATGCAATGCTATTTCTGTGATTTAGAATAAATGTTTGGCTGTTTGGTGTGAGCAGAGTGAGGAGCTCTCGATCCATAATCTGTATTCCTACAGGACAATCACCTTCCACGGCTGAGTAAACATGAACTGAGCTTTCGGTCCCTGGAAAGGTTATGCGACAGTCTCTCATTTTTATGTGCGTGGCCACTGCAGTTTTAAATGGATGATCATATTCCTGTGACATTATAGTAACAATATATCCTTTACATTTACTGCACTTGACACTCTGTACAGCTTTAACTTTTCAGAGTTCACAGACTAATGGGGAAAGAGCATTGAGAGGCCCCGCCCTGATTCCAGTATCTGGATGTAATGACAATGAAAGCATCCTCCAAGAACAGCTGACCAACCTTCCACGTCTTTGGGGATTGGGTATCTTCTCTCCCACTCCTGGGTTCTAGGAAATCACTCTTAAGTTAAACAGCAGGGAGCCTACGACCAACCAATAAACACCTCATGTGATGTCTCTGGACCTTTCAGAGATCTTTACTGAACACGCATGTGCACTTGTGTGCCAGGCTTTGTGCCAGGCTATCAGAAATCACACCAACTTGAAAAACATAACTAAGTTCACCTTAAGTCTATTCTCCCCACTTTGTTGTTTCTTGCTAAGTCTTATCTGACTCTTGTGACCCATGGGCTGTAGTCAGCCAGACTCCTCTGTCCGTGGAATTTCCCAGATGAGGATGCTGGAGTGGACTGCCGTTTCCTTCTCCAGGGGATCATCCAGACCCAGGGATTGAACCTGTGTCTCCTGCATTGCATGTGGATTCTTCACCACAGAGCCACCAGGGAAGCCTGCTTCCCCCACTTTTACATTTGCTCTGTTCCCACTTTTACATCTAACCTATTTCCCATTTTTAAAAATATTTCTCTGATTTTCTTAGAGACCCACATGGGTTGTCTCTGGCACACTGCAGAAGATCTAAAACTGCACAACTGCCTAGTAACCCACTGGGGAAAGGAAAACCCTTTAGGTTGAATTTTTATTTCTAAACCCAGAAGGACTGCACAATACAGAACCAAGGATTCCGACGCCCTGGTTTTGGCCAGTGGGCTTGCTCCTGCTCCCTTCCCCTTCTTGACCAGCCCTTGGGCAAGCCCTCTGTAGTTACTGCCACCTTTGACTCCTCAGAACCTGAAACTAGCACATGTTCAAGACCACTAGCACCTTAAAAAAGAAGGAACCTATGAAGGAAACCAACAGGGAAAATCTGGGCTCACATTGGATATCTACTGAGCAAGGATCTATTAGGTTGAGGCTTTACAAAACTCCCTTCTTTGCAGATCAAAAATAGCCAAACGGCAATTTCACACAGTTCAACAAAAGACAACTTGGGTGAGTTCTCTTTTGACAGATAAAGTCTGTACTGTCTCAGGTAACAAATGAGGGCCAATCAGGAACCTTTTTCCCAAGGAAATATACTACATTATAAGTAATGTTGAGTTCAAGGCAGCTTGATCAAAATTCTCTAGTAAGGTTACTCTAGATTCTCTGGTTTACCTACATTGGAGGTGGGGAGTGTTCCCTTCCACAGATGGGAATAGTGAGGCAGGCAGCCTCATCAACTGATCTGAAATCAAGTAAGGTTTCCTATCCTGTTATTTATAGTGAGTCATGGGGAGGAAATGCTAAATTACAGAGCAACTGAAGCACGCAAGCGGAATCTTGCCTTTATCACCTTTTCTCTTCATTCTTATTCTTCTTTTGGTCCCTCCTCCCAATCTCCCTCTTGCCCTTTACCCCAAAGCCTGGATAAAGAACAAGTAATGGAATGGGAAAACATGTGGGTTAGTGGCTGAGAAAACAGACTAACCTATAAGTAAATCGATGTCCACACTTACCCCTGACTTCTAAAACCTTCCATCCTCCAATTTCCAGGTTCCGACCTGGTCTCCCCTCACCTAGGTCTCTCCTTCTCCCAATTCATGCCACACCCGTCCTATGGTTCAGTTCCCGCACTTCCGTAGTCAAAAGCCTTCAGTTACTCTTCATTTAACTGATAAACTTGTCAGCCTAGCATTCAACACTCTCAAGTCCTCCGCATCTCTTTATTCCCATGCAGTAGTTCTCTTCATTCTCTTGATGCTAGCCACCTTCTCCAAACAAGCCCTCCCTCTGGTGTCTCTGCGCAGCCTACTCTACTCCCTGCTGAACATTCCTTATCTAGCCTTCATCTCCCGCTGTCTGTCTAGATACCATCTGTCTTTCTAGATTCCTTTAGATAATAACTCCTCTCTGAAGCCCTAAACACCACACTTCTCTTAGGACACCTGGAGCAGAAGAGCTAAGGGCTTTTTAAAGAAAACCAATAAATAAAACAACAGCTTTATCGGGACACAATTCACATCCTATAAAATTCACCCCTGTAGAGTATACAATTCGATGGTATTTATATTCACAGGGTTGGGTTACCATTACCACTACCTAAATTTAGAACATTTTCATCATCTCATAAGAAGCCCTGTACTTCCCATTTCTTTTCTCCCAGCCCCTGGCAATCACGAGTCTTTATTCTTTCTCCATGGATCTTCCTATTCTGGTCAGCTCATATAAAAGGAATCACATGCTAAGGGCTTTTTAACCTCCAACAAGAAGCAACTTGTATTTGCAATCTGCCTGCAAAATCAAGCCTTTAATGTTATCCTTGGTATTAAGATAATCATCAATCAAGGTACCACATTAATAAATGTTTGCATAATGTAATCACAGCTGCAGCCAGGTAGGTGAGCGAAGCTGTCTTTTTCCCTCTCCAGTAGGTAATGGATGCAGCTTAGTGGCAAGCAGAAAGATGAACAGCACTCAGAAACACCATCTGAGCCCCTAGAGGGCACTCCCCTCCTTCGGAGGCCTGCGTGGGCTGGCTCTCTGGGCTGAAAGGCAGTGCACAGGCCAGCCTCCCCTTTGGGTCATTTACCTCCTGATCTACACAGACACTCCCAGGCAGGCCAGGGTCCCAGCACAACTTCCTAGGTGCTCCCAAGTCTCTAGTTATCTTCTAGCTTCCATATTCTGTGACGTGTGGAGGAGACAGCAGAATGTGTCTGCCCACATGCGCTGACACAGTGTATGCACATATGTGACAATGGCGATCTGTGTTTCACTGAATCCTCCCTCCCCACCCCATCCCTCAGTGCCACGGCTCAGCCATCCACCATCTCCCATGCCTGCCTCTCTTTCTCCCCAGGCAAATTCCATGCAGCCTGAAGGCTACCCGCTCGCTCCACAAGGCCTTCTCTCATCAAATAAGCAACCAGGATTAGTTAGTTCTCTCTCCTGGTATAGAGTTGCTCCTTGTACAAAACAAAATCCTACCGTTTCTCCTGTGAATTCCCCTCGTGCAGGGACATGTCTTATTTGTCTTGTAATGAAAAAAATGAATGATATAAAGACATCCAAACAGTAATCTGGAATAAGATTTTTTTTTTTTCGTGGCTAGTAAGTCAGAGGTTCGACCATGCATTGTTTTTAAAATTTTTATTTTTAATAAATTTTAGACAGAGCTCCTCAGTCCGTGCTTTTCAAAACCAGCGTGTGGAGGGAAAGACTATGGAATTTGTTTAGAATGCAGATACCAGGGTACCATTGTCAAGGACTGTTTCTCTGTCTGGAGAAGGGCTCTAGAAACTGCCTGGATGATAAGATCTCCAGGAGATTCCACCGGGAATCTGGGGCCCACTTTCTGAACAATTTGCTCCTAAAGCTCCTAAAGGAAGTGATGCTGAAGTTGAAGCCACCTGATGCCGAAGAGCTGACTCACTGGAAAAGACGCTGATGCTAGGAAAGATTGAAGGCAGGAGGAGAAGGGGATGATACAGGATGAGATGGTTGGATGGCATCACTGACTCAAGGGACATGAGTTTGAGCAAACTCTGGGAGATGGTGAAGGACAGGGAAGCCTGGCATGCTGCAGTCCACTCAGTGGCAAAGAGTCAGACACGACCAAGTGACTGAACAACAACAAAGGTCTCAATACAGTGTCTCAATAAAGTAGGTTGCACTTCCCAGAGGTAAAAGCCATGTACAACTAGTTCTGTCATTTTACTGAGTAGTATGTTTTGATCAGCAGCACTTGCTCTTGATCATTTACTAAGTCTCCTTCCTGCCTGAACACAGCTAGCCTACAAGTTAAGAGACATAGAATGAAGAAAATAATAACTGAATTCACTATCCAGTACCATCAACCCATCAAAAGATGGTGACTGCTAGCAAGCCACTTAACCTGTGGGATGCTCAGCTTTCTCCTTCTTAAAATGAGATGGTTGGACCTTCATGAGTTTTCCTTGAACTATAAAATCCCAGGATTCCAACACTGTCATTCCCATCAGTCTGATCTTGGTTCATCCTTGTCTGCACCTCATCCTCGAAGCATATCACAGTCTCTTCCTTCAAGCCTCTCAACCTCCAGACTTGGCTCATGATGGGCCTTGTCTCTTTCTTTTTCCCCCAAGGAGAATGCAGGAAAAGGAATGATACACTCAATACTGGCATCTCCGGATTACCAGGCACATCTTCATAACTACATTGAAGAATCAACAGTCTGTTTCACCACAATGATGACAGAAACCGTAAAGGATGCTAAACCACAGGGAGATGGCAGAAGACGCTGTGGGGAGAAGGAGCCTCTTGGCCTTCCTCCCACCACTCAACAAAGCAGCAAACTATCAGACTCCTCATTGTCCCCTAGCAGATCCTCATTCCTACCTGTTCGTGGAGGAAACACCACTGATTGAGGCCCCTGAAAACATGTCTCCCAACACTGGATGCATTCCACATCCAAACTGAGTCCTGGGCCCTTGGCAAGGAGAAAATCACTGTCTATAAATAAAAAATGACTCTATTTAGGTGGGAGGCAGTGCTCTCTTTACACAGGAAACAAGAATAAATGTGGAATTAAAAGGGCAAAGCACGTGTACTACTAGGATTCCACACATCATAAAAATAAAATAACTGTCAGTAACGGAAGTTATAATGACACATAAAACATATTCCTAGTCTATAAAAAGTAGTTTCAACTTTAATTAAATCTGATCTATCTACTATCTTTCTACTGATTAAATTTCTAACCTCTTTCTAGCTATGTGTAAGTTCTGTGTTTTGTTTTGTTTTTTAAGAAGACTGCAAATAAAACCTCCAAAAAGAAATGTGTTTCCCAGCTGAGGGCCTGACTAGCCTGGTAGAAAACTGCCCTCCCTATGTATCTTATCATGTTTCTCCTGCTTCATTTGCCAGATTTACTACTAAGTAACGCCACCCCACGCCATCCCCAGCCCATTCGTCCCCATCTCCTTCATTTCCACCACCCAGGCGTTCAGCATGTGCCTCAGCTGTAGCAGCAAGCACAGGGCCTGGCTCCAAGGACCACACGCCTCCTCCCAGGGGCCTCCTCACTCCTCTTTTCACCTGTAAAGCCAGAAACCCCATGTTCTGCATCACTTTCCCTTCAAAGACAATAGTAAAATCACTCTGTGCTTTTGGTCGCTGTTGTGTTTTGCATGTTTCTGTGGGGAGCAGTGGAAGGACATGCTTCAGTAAAGGGGCAGTATCAACGGAGGGCAAACGGAGAAAACAGTCCTCTGCACTTCCTGTTACACGGTACTAACAGGAAGGTCCATCGTAAGCCCTTAATGACACAGGCATTATGACCAGCCTCTTCCTAGCTTTATCAAGGGGCCGATGATTATGGCTGCTCAATGCTGGCCTGTGGCTCAAGGAACTTAACTGTAGGTGCTAAGTTTGAGAGAAAACTGGTATAAATCGTAAGACAATAGGAGCTGTGGGCTCACGCCATTCCTAGAAATCACCCTCCGGAGCCAAGCCCCACAGTAAGCAGGTGAGGTCAGGAGAAAGCCAGTGTACATTGCATGGGTCCTCTATCCCACGTGACTGTTTAAACAAGAAGAGTTGGGACTGTTCCCAAGAGACTGCCCCTGGTAGCGGAGGAACCAGAGGCACAGACACACAGCTGGGAAGCACCCCCAGGGCCCAGGCCCCTGTTGAAACACCGAGACCTTGGATCTGGTGGGGGTCCTGAACTGAACTTAGCGTGGCCCAACAACTTGATAACTATCACAACCCAGGACGAGAAGCTCTCTGCCTTCACCTCCCCAGGCCCTGTGCTTCCATGGCGGGCAGGACGGCTGCAGAGCGGGGACAGGAGTGAGAGGTGCGTGGAGACCCAGGCAGGAGGAGGGGACACCAGCACGTTGCGCTCTGGGAAGGAGGAGTGGGCCTGGTGGGGACAGTGTGTTCCAAGAAAGCAACATCAGGTGTTCCCAGTTCAGGGCTGGATTCACCGACTGCCTTAGGAATGAGTGCTTCACGACGTGGGAGCAGCTTGCTGGTGAACACGCACTGACCCTGGAACTCTCTGCCGAGTATGTGCGCGCAGCAGGCGCTCAGCGGGGCGGCCCGGGATACACAGCTGCTTGGTTCACGAAGCCTGGTTTAGGGGGGTATCGGATACACACAAACAAACCGGAGCACAAGCTGATGGGGACCATTCTGTCTCCTCCCTGGATCATGTGAGGAACAAACTCCAACATCCGGACTATCTGGAAATGTGGACAGACCCTCCACCGCCGGGGCTGCTAACGCTTCTGTAGGGCCTCGGAGCTGCTTGCGACCTGAGCTGGCACTGAAAGAGCTGACTTTGAGCACGCGTCCCCTGGATCCCTTGGGGCTGCTGACTCCCAGACCTCTCATCCTTGTCATCAGTGTAAAGTGCAAGGTCCTCTGGTCTTCCATCCTCAAGGGAATGTACATCCTCAGAGATCGCCCTGCTTCCCAGGGACTCATCCCTTCGTGCCCACTGCCCGGCCTCCCCCACCCTTTCCTCTCCCAGAATCTGATCATCATCACAAAGTGCACCATCAAATCTGTTCTAGCCCTTACCTGGCTCACCCGAAAACATTACTTCCTTAAGGTAAGACCATGAACGTCCCCACACTCACCTTTCCCCTGGGCTTGATATTCACAGTGACTACAGGCCAGCCCTACGCTGCCGCTTGCCCCCCTCAAGCCTCCATGCAAGCCCCCCTAGCCCCCTGGGGCTTTATCTCCTGCCCATTTCCTACTGGGGGGTGGAGGTTCTGAGAGTGTGCTCTGACATGCGGGAATCCTAGGTGTGAGTTCTGGCCACGTGGGAGCTCTATGACCTTGGGCACCCCATCAGCTCTCTCAAGCTCACTTGTTCCGCATGTAGGACAAGGAAGATTCAAGCTTCCCTATCTCGTGGGATTGCGACGTGGATTCAATACACTGATGTAACCAACACAGTGTGTGGAACATAGAGTCACTGAACTCCTGTGAACTACTTCATATCACTATCATTTGGAAGCTTCCAGGTCTATATGGAGGAAGCCTTTTCACCATCCTGACCCCCTCACCTGATCTTTTGGACTTCAGTGACCCTTGCTGCCCCTCTACTTCAGCCATCTGCTTTCACCAGCCACACTTCTCTCAAACGTCAAATCAGACTTCCTATAGTCCACAATATTGGGGGTTGATTTTGGCATTTTCAGAATAATGGTTCATTTTTCCTTCCAGTTGTCTCAGGCCCAGGCTCCCACCACACTGACTTCTCAACCTTACTGAGACTTCTATTCCCAAATGGTTCACTTTCCTTTTAAGCCTGGGCCTCATTTGATGGTATCTCCTTCACAAAAAAATAGCCCCCCAAACCCATGGCATTTTAACTGAGCCACCAGCTTCATGATACCTTTAAATTCCCGGCCCCTTTAACCTCCATCCATATCTTGTCCCTTAACATCAACCCCAAGTCAGATACACCCTGAAATGGCAAACGTGACTGTCTTCTTTCAAAGGTTGGAAGGGTGCTGTGGACAACTCTAGAGGGTCTGTGCCCTCTGAGGGACTTCACTATTCACTCCATGCAGAAATGTATAGTCAATGTTGCTATACCTTCCAACTGCTCGAGGCACCAGATTTTTCCATGAAGAATCCCAGGTTTTAAATGTTGATGACTAATTTAAAGACGGACCCAAAAAAATTAAAAAAAGGGCAATGTCCAGAAAATATATCTTGGGGTCAAATTCAGCTCCAAGGCAGCCAGCTGCAAACTGGAATTCAAACCAGCGACTTCCTTTAATACCCAAGCTGTTGATGGGTGGTGGAGGGGGAAAAAAAAAAATCACACTTCCGGCAGTATCTGTTCTACATCTTCAACACTGGAGTCCCTCATGCATCTGAAGACCTCCGTTCAACCCTTAGGATCATTCTTCCACCTGCAGGCACAGAGAGCCAATGCTGTGTGTATGTGCGTGTAGGACCAGGGTGGTGAGAGTGGACACAGGTGGGAAGCGTTCATCCCACATGGGGAAGGGAGGGTGGAGGGAAAGACATTCCTGGAAGGGGGAAGAAACTACTCACATTGACAGAGGCAAGAAAGAATAGCGTGTTTAGGCTGGAGCACATGGTTCAAGTCACCAGGAGGATATTATATGCTGGCTGGGGAACTGGGGGATATTGCGGGGGAAACTTGCGGGAGGCATGAACTAGTGAGATAGGCCAGAGCTGGGTAACAAGGGGCCTGGTGTACCATACTAAGTAGTACCTTTAACAGAAAGCAGTAGAAAGTAAATAATATCTAGATCTAGTGATGTAGTTTTGCAAAAGGGATGATTACCAAAGGAAAAAAGAAAAAACAACATGGGCATGAATTCCATTTTTCTTGAATCATCACGTGTGCTGTGTGCTCAGTAGCTCAGTGGTGTCCGACTCTTTGTGACCCCATGGACTGTAGCCCGCCAGGCTCCTCTGTCTGTGGAATTCTCCAGACAAGAATATTAGGGTAGGTTGCCATTTCTTACTTCAGGGGATCTTCCTGACCCAGGGATCGAGCCTGCATCTCTTTGCATCTCCTGCACTAGCAGCAGCAGCATCACTACCTACATGGGTGGGATTAGTGCTAATTTTTAAAAAATAATTACTTTGAGAATAATTACAATATTGATGTGGTTTTTGCCATACATCGACATGAATCAGCCATGGGTGCACATGTGTCTCCCCATCCTGACCCTCCCTCCCCAGCCCATCACTCTGTCCCAGAGCACCGGCTTTGAGAGTCCTGCTTCATGCACTGAACTTGCACTGGTCATTTATCTTCCATACAGTAGTATACATGTTTCGGTGCTATTCTCTCACATCATTCCACCCTTGCCTTCTCCCACAGAGTCCAAAGTCTGTTCTTTACATCTGTATCTCTTTTGCTGCCCTGCATATAGGATTGTTGTCACTGTCTTTCTAAATTCCATATATATGTGCTAATACACTGTATTGGTGTTTTTTAAGTTGTAAGATACATTAAAAATATAAAAATCGTGACCACAATAACCTAGAATGCCCTTTCCTCTTTCTCCATCTGGTGAACTCTGACTCATTCTTAAAGACTGAGCTCAAAAGTCAAATCCAACAGTCAAATTCTAAATCGAAATCAGTATCTCTTTATAAGCTTACTGTTTTTTTGTACAATTCTACTTCTAAAGCACGTAGCACTTTAAATTGCTCCAATTATCTACATCTGTCTTCCCTTTAGACTGTAAGCTCCTTGACATCAGTCTCTACTTCTTATTCCTACAAGGTTAGCAAAACATCCAGCACATGGTAAACACTCAAATATTTGTTCTCCACACAGACTAAAACATTATGGGGTTCTGATGCTAGGAGTTACTACAGCTTAACTACCTATAAACTTAACTAAAAGAGAATGCTGAGTATTTACCTGTGATAGACAATGATGAGATTGAGACTTACCAGGTGCATCCTTGTCCTCAAAAAAGGACACAATCTAACGTCTTAGGAAGTGTCACACAAGTCTTCAGGAATCCATGATCTAGTTGATGGAGATCAAAGTTCTCCATCCTCTTATCACAAGAGCCACAGCATACAAACAAAGGCAAAATCCGGAAAGGACCATTTAAAATGTACTTGTCTGTGTGATAATACATTCACAACAGACGGAGCAAAAGTCCAAAAGAAACGAGTCGTCTCTACCTTCAGGGTTGCAGTCAAACAGTTAAATGTCTGCTAAGCTCATATAACTCTCAACCCTCTGCAAACTGTGTCTACACAACGATGAGTCTTATCACCTACACCCCGTGTAAGGTGGCAATGAATAGTAAAATACAGCCCACAGTACTGGGTGTTGCTTTTGGCATTTCTAGAAGAGGGAGGATTTTAACGGGTTAGTTTCATAAGTAACTTCACAAAACATTTCTGTAGCACTGTCTGGAGCTATTCTTCCAATAGATTGAGTCATGAAGATGATGATGATGATATCAAATGAGGGTGGGTGGGTGAAGCCCTCTGAGATGCCATATGAAAGTCTTATGGAATTCAGCTGAGGGACGTTCTTTCAGTGACAGAGGGCCACGTATTTATCATCTGGCGATGGCCAGTCTCCCTCATGTCAAACTGAAAGCCCCCGAGTGACAGAATGAAGCTTTTTGTCTCAGGAGTAAAACAAGGACCAAATAAGAACAGACACTGGTCAGATGCAACACAAACAGCGTAAGACACTAGTATAGGAAGTGCGGGGTTACACATCTGAAGTGAATTATTGACAAATTAAACTCTCTATTAGGGAGATAGTTCATCTCCAATAGGCAAGGGTTTTACTTCTAGGAAAGCATATTTTCTTCCTTCTGGGGACAAGTCCAATAATAACATGGAATTCCTACAATTATTTTGTTTTACAAACATCAGAGTTTAATATAGACTCTGGCTTTTTTAGTCATGAGTTGACTTGCTCCTTTGGGCCAAAAATTACTGTGACAGAGGGCAACAGAATAGAAGTTCTTTTCTTAGTTGAGAAAGAAGGGCTTCAAATATATTTCCAAATTTTTCTGCATGTATTTAAAAACAGAGAGAATGCTGCATGATAGCGTGTCAAGAGTCAGGAATGTTTTGAATCTGCTCTATGCTAATGCATATTTTACATACTGTGTAAGTTAATTTTATTTATCCCCAAAGCAGCTAGATAAATTATTGAAATGAAAGGGAACAACCAAAATATGAACTGAATTAGAGAAAATTGTCTACTAATAGATTAATTAAAAAAAAAAAACCAAACTGTTATTAAGTGCCATCTTCTTCAAGACAAGGTCTTGGGAACAGATGGACATGATAATTAATTACAAGGCTTTAATTTGATCAAGTCCTTTTGAAAATGAATATTGAGGGGTAATTCTCACTGGTTAGTTTCAGTAAGCATCATACAAGCACCTTAGCTACCCAGCACACTGTCAGGAGCGCAGGGATCTACAGAAACTGTTCCTGGGTGATCTAAAACTTAACACTGTCTCAGAGGACTCAGAGGGGCTCTGGTTTTTCTGAGCCGCCTGCAGGAAGTTTCTGGCTTTGACTTCCCTGTCTGGTTGGGCTGATGTGCCGGTGATGAGACCTGTCCTCCATGTTTCTGACCCTGTGTAATCATCCCGCCTACCCACTGGTCCCCAGCACCCTTGAAAGGCACCATCCAGTTGAAGACGAGCTGAGGTTCTACAGTCAAGACTTGAGTGGGGAGGTCTAGAAAACTGAACCACCCAAGTGCATGTGCAGGAACCAAGCGAAAGCTAAGGTATTTCTGACACTGACCCTCCAAGACCATTACTCAAAAGTGCTCAGCTGTGTCCGATTCTTGGCGACCCCATGAACTGTAGCCTGCCAGGCTCCTCTGTCTATGGGGTTTTCCAGGCAAGCATACTGGAGTGGGTTGCCATTTCCTTCTCCAGTTACGCAAAAGTGGATAGATGTTAAATGATACAGAGGAGTGAGATGTGACTTCTCTATAAGCTGGGACCTGTAGATTCCAAGCTTTGAAACTACAGGCAAATATGGAGGGATATGAAAAAAGATCATCAGTGATTCTGTCTGTGTGTATGCTTTTTGAGGTCCTTGATTTCGTGGTTTGGATTTAAGGCTTGCCTAGTCTGGATTTAAAGCTTGCTGGTTGCTTTATTGCTTTTTCTTAAATGCAGTTTTCATTATTTGGTAGAAATCCAGTCTATGACTTGACGCTTTTCTGAAAGGCAGATTACCTCTGTGTGTGTTCCTTTCTTATTACCTTCCAAAGGTCTGAAACTCTTCTGAGACTGGTGGAGGTGGTATTTGTGAGGTGCTGAGCTCCTGCAAGCCTAAGCCTCATCTTCATCACCACACCCCAAACCAAGCCCAGCGCTCTCTGTCTCCCATGAGGTTCCCAGTGAGTCTCGGCTATTTAACTGAGCACTTCCCAAACTGCACCTTGTTTTCGCTCGCTGCAGCTTTGTGGCTAGATTAATTTTGATGTAACTCAAGCGCTTCTGAAGGGAAAGGACAGCCTGCCAAAGATTCCACTCTGCTGGCTTCATCCAGGATGAGTCAATTTCAGGCTGTAAATTCTGAAATCCCAGAAAGCTTCTTTTCTAAATATCTACAACCAGTCACAAAAACCAGTGTACAGCAATCTCCAAGACTCTATTATCACAATACAATACAGTACCAACAAGGCAAATTTTCTTGAGAGTCCAAAGAGATCAGGATGGAGCAAAGGGAACTAAGCATCCTGAATTTTCACCCTGAAGCAGCAGCATATGACTATTTAGGTGCTGTAGTAAAATTCATGACCTTCATTCTGGCCATGGGCTGCATAGTTGATGTATCTTTCTTATACAACAGGGTTGGGCATCCTTCTTTCTATCTTATTTCCCTTCCTGGAATTACAGTGTTCGGAGCTTTATGATACGACAGGGTATGAGTGAGGAACTGTCTTCTAAGGTCAGTGTCTTATGAGACAGAAATAAAACTGAGGCTCAAAGACAAGGGACTGTAACTCAATAGACCATTTTTTACTTGAAGAGACATAGAAAAAAGTGGTCTAATTATGAAGTTAGAGAATCTAAAACTCTTCCACAAATATAATGCTCTGTGTGTGTGTGTACACACAACTTAGTGTGAAATAAAGAAAAGTGCCATAAAAATATGGAGAACCCGGATAAAGAGGTGTGACAGGGAAGAGAGACAAAGACAGACTTCACCTTAAAGAAAGTGGGGCAGCAACAGCTGGGGACAGACAGGTACAAATATGGCTGTGGGAGCCAGTCGGCAGCCATGTGCAGGTTGATGGAGCTCACACCGGTGAGTGTGCAGGGCTATAACGATGCTACACACATCACCCTCCTCACAATGCACCCATCAAGGCAGGCTCACAGGCAGAGATATTCACATTCTATTAGAAAGCAGTTTAATAGGGTAAATCCTTATCTTACGATTCAGCCTTTAGCCAGTCTCTGTTCCTGCTATATAAGGGGCTATCTATTTATAGATGTACAAAAAGAAAAAGCAACTAGTGGTATCCAGCTAGCCATTAACCAACAGGCAATCTCTTTTGTTGGATTACCACTCAGCCTTCACAATTCAACCAGTTCTGATTATCCTGGTTTAAATGATTAGTCTATAGCATTTTAATTTAGTTAATTTTGCCTTACCTAATTTTTTTTAAGAAAATGGAAAAAAAAAAAGTAACTAATTCTTTCATGACTTCCTTTGGACTTTACCCTCTTCCTATCATGATGAAAACCATCTCTTTCACTCTCTCATTGTCTTATCAGTCTTGGGATTTTCTAAAAATTTTCCTTATCTTCTTTCCCAGAAGTCTCTGATCACCAGCAGGTTGGGTTCCCCGCCGCCCCCGCCCCCATTCTAAAGAGTTTGGGAGAAGTCCAAGAGTTTAAAGGTAGAAGTTACTTTTGAGATCATCAAATCCCTTCTTGTCTCCTCCTCTCTCTCAGGTAAGAAAACAGACCCAGATGAGGTGGGAGGCTTATCCAGACTCATGCATAAGTGGACATGGATTCTAGAACTCAGATCTAGACACGGGCTCTCTCTGCACGGCACCAGGTCATGTGTGGAGGAGTGTTCTTTAGCTGTCTACTCACAGACCACAATGTAAAGCCAAGTGTGGGCCACGGGACATCAGGTCTCCTGAGTGGTGGGGCTGGAGGGGAGAGAACACAGGGCCACTGGGGTCAGCGCTGCCCTGTGACTGACGCTCACAAAGCTGAGCTCTGCCACTCAGCAGGCAGGACCCTGCCTGAAAGCAAACAGCCACACAGCCTGTCTCCTGGGTGGGTGGGGGAGCACTGGGACTCAGGCTCAGCTGCACTTTCACTGGAACTGTACTCAGAATCTAACGTGCTCAAGACATTCTGTTAAGCTTTATAGTGAAAACCAAAGTCACATATTAGTCAACATTGTAACTAACAGGTAATCTAAAATCTTTAATTACTTTGGACTAAGTAAGGCTTAGTCCAATGTTTCCAAATCTTGATTTAAAAATAAAAGAGGATTTTCAGTATAGAGTCTCAGAAAGCAAGTGATATAAATGTTCCGGATATAGGCTCTGGAAGAGGATCAGACCCTTTAGTCAGAGAGAGGCTGGAGCCAGGAGGAAGCTTGGGAACCTGGCGTGATACACTGCACACAACCCAGGAGAAACTCTATTTTAAGTTTTTGAACATTATAAACAATGACTTCATTTATTTCCACCTCAAAATAACTGGACTGGATTTTTCTCAATAACTATTAAGGAATGCATACTTAAAGACAGAAATTGATAACAGAACATTTCGGAACAAACAGTTTGGGACAAATCTCATTAAAATAAATTTAGAATGGCTGACTGTAAACAACGTATTACATTCATTCATCTTCTTAATAAAAATATAAGAAGAGTCACATAACACAGCAGAAAAGGCACAATGATATTAAAAAAAAAAACTCAATGCACAGTACAGAAAAAGGAAAGACAGGAGAGGTATTACTTTTTAGATTTTTAACTAGTTAACTTCTCTCCTATGAATCTGTACCTAAAAATCCTGGTGAAAAATTACAGGAGCAAAGGAAAAACTGTAAAATGAGGCATGTACACTGGGGACAGCAAAGAATACGGAGCATAGAGCAAAAAAAAAATCATGATCTAGGAGCTTTCCCCTTAAGACAGTCTAAGCTGGCTGACAGGAGGACATGGGATGCACAGAGGCACAGGCCAGGCTGGCTCCACACTCCAACCACACCTGGTGGGTCCAATTCTCTCAGACAATCATTCTATAATCAACCAGTCTAGAAGGGAATTACTATATATTGGGTTGGCCAAAAAATTCTTTCAGATTTTTCTGTTAGACGTAAGATGTTTTAAAAATTGACCTGGTTTTATCAGGCAGATCTTGTCGTGTCCAAAAATGGTATTTCCTATTGTGTGATGGGGCAAAACTAAGTTTAACTAGGTAGTTACAACATTCCGCAAGGAGAGGAATTAAAAATAATGATCAGCTAAATGATGCTTAAAGTTTAGGCAGTGCTCAGAGGCTTCTAAATCTTCTATCTACTCCCAGGTAAATTGCTGAATGGCCAGGGAAGGAAGAAACAGGAAGGGAGTGGCTGGGAGAAAGGAGGCCATGAGCCCCGGGCCAGAAGGACACTGGTTTTTGGAAAAGAAAATCACAGAGCTGTAGCAGTCCACCAGCTCTCCACCGTCAGAAAAGGGAAACTAAAGGAGTCCCTATTTTGGGGGCATGTATGTTATGGTGACTTAAAATTGGCCTCAAATTCTTTGCAGTTTCTCCCAGTTAGAGGCGGAATCCACTGCCCCATCCTTTGGACCAAGGCTCACCCTGTGAATTGCTTATACCAGCAGAATGTAGTGGAGGTCGTGCTGTGTGACTTCCATGCTGGTCTCTTTTTAAACCTTTGCTACTTCCTCCCCCTTGTTACTGCCATCATATGAAGGCGCCAGGATGAAGGACCACACAGCGGGCGACTCGCCCTTCCGGCCCACACATGTGAGTGACACCACCTTGGAGCATCCAGTCCCAGACGAGCCACCAGCGAGCTGGAGAGGAACCGCCCCGGTAACACACCGAGGCGTGAGAAATAATAAATCTTCACTGTTTTAAGCAATCACTTTTGAGGGTGTCTTGTTACACAGCAGTGAGTAACTGAAACATGTGTATATTGTGTTAATATGTACTATACTGTTATAAACAAATATGACGGTTGAAATATAAACTCATATTCATTGATGTGTTTCCTGAGCTTTAAGACAACAAAGTATTGTTTTTTTTAAATGCAGTGGAGAGTACAGGGCTTTAAATCAAAGAACTCGGGCTAAAGACTTGGACCTGCTTTGCCCCCTGTACCAAACAACGCTTGTGATCTTGCACAAGTCACTTATTCTCTCGACCTCTGTTTTCATATCTGTAAATTCCTCATGGAGTCAGGAAGACAAAATGAGTACAACAAAAGTTAAAGAAAAAAAACAAAGAAAGCTTTGTAAATGGCAAGGCACATTTTAAGTTAAGCTATCATTATTATTGCACCTAGATGTTACTTAAAGACTTCCTGTTTTTTCTTCCTTGCAAAGACATCATTTGATCAATGCATCTGACATGGCTTTCTTTTTTTAAGTTTTCTTTCTCATGGAGGCACTGGCAAGTCTATCTGCGCACACCTACAAACGGCTTTATGAACCATGAAATGTTGGTTGCTCCACAGATAGTCCCATTTTTCCTTTTTGTAATCATGCAGGGTTCAGGACCAGAGCCACTAAGACTCATTCCTTCCCACTATCTCCTGAAAGGTATGATGAGCTGCCATTTACCTCACAACGTAGTCAAGCTCCAATAGAACAGAAAAGGATGAAAAGTACCAGCAAGGTGCTTGAAGCCTAAACCAAGCTGAGGAAAGGAAGAATTAACCATGATAATTATATCACACAGAAGAACGATGTCTAAACAGGATGAAGGTGAAAGTTGCTTAGCTGTGTCTGACTCTTTGTGACCCCATGGACTATACAGTCCATGGAATTCTCCAGGCCAGAATACTGAGTGGGTAGCTGTTCCCTTCTCCAGGGGATGTCCCAACCAAGGGATCAAACCCAGGTCTCCTGCACGGCAGGCATCCTTAACTGCCCGAGCCACCAGGAAAGCCCTAAAGAGGATGACGTTCAAGAGAAAAGACAGAGAAAGAGGCGACAGTGGAGAATGGGGATTAAGAACGTGTAGAGATGGAGCAGGGAGAGCAGGGCTCACCTGTCCCTGGAAAGGGCAGGGATGGGTGGGAGAACCAGTGCTTGGCAGGCATGGAAGTGGAAAGAGATATCCATGCATGATAAGGCACCTGGAAGGGAGTGTCTTGTCACCTGGAAGAGCCCAGCTCAGCTCGTGTTCCATGAGTGAATGAACAACTGAATGAAAAAAATGAACTGAAAATAGGCAACTCAAAAAAAGGTTCACAAAGTGACCAAGTACTGAAATAGGGCAGTCAGTGGCCTGAATGGGCGACAGTCTCACTGAGAATGGCAATTCCATTCGGATGGGAATGAAGGTGGGAGTTTATTCTTCAAGATAAGGGGAAACATGTCCACAGACTCCTTTCCTAGTCTATGCAAGTACAATAAATCCTACAGAAAAGGGGTCTGTGACTTCTACCTAAGGTAGACCTCTTCTGCTAAAGCTTCCAATACTTTATACTTCATCCTGACTGTAAAGGGCTTCTCCCCCAGAATTCTCCATATAAACAGTTCTGATCTCAAAAGGCTTTAACTTCTTAACAATGCTCTTTATAAATAGGCTGGTAAAGGTCAAGTCATCATGACAGGGTTTTGCATATTCTGAAATGATCTTCTTTATATCTAATCATGGTCTCAAAGAGAAAACTTTTGATGTGGATCACACAAGGATAAAATTATTATGTAGCCTTTTTCCCTCTAAAATATTATCACTATTACAACACATTAGACTTTCTATTTCCATTTTCATATGATTGTTTGGGTTTTTATTCTTCTGACAAAGAATGACCTGAACGCCATCCTCCTTAATAAGCAGGAACCTCAGTATGCTCAAGTCAAGTCATGGTCTGAGTCCATTCTGCATTTACTGATTCATTTGAAATTAATGCATATGCAGAGGAGAAGAAAGGACACAATTCCTGACCTGTAGAAATGCCCTTTAGCTGGTGAGACAAGGTTTCATCCATGTTAACAGTTACATAACAATGCAAGGAAGTATATGATTAATCGGCAACATGGACAGGATATGTTGGGAGTACCTAGGGAGCGAGCTGGGTGTTGGCTGCAGAACAAAGGCTTGTGGATAAAGTGGAATTTAACTGAGAGGTGAGCCCTGTGCTTGGAACAGAGGATTCCTGCAGTGATGGCCATAAAGAAGGGAGTTGGGGGAAAACTGCAAGGGTTTTATAGTGAGACAAGGAGGAGTATTACTACCTAATGGCAGAAAGAAAATGCTTCTCTCTGCAATATATAAGTCATCATGGCCAATAGTGGGCCTGTTCATTCATTCATTCATAAATGCAGGTTCATATTTTATACCATATGGAAAGCTATAAAATACTCCCATCCCTTGAGAAGCACACAGTTTAAGAGACTGCCCCCCAAAAATCACTGAGTTCAATGTACTATGAAAACTGCTACGATAAAGAG
The DNA here is from genome assembly GCF_963930625.1 of Muntiacus reevesi. Taxonomy (NCBI): domain Eukaryota; kingdom Metazoa; phylum Chordata; class Mammalia; order Artiodactyla; family Cervidae; genus Muntiacus; species Muntiacus reevesi. The sequence goes on from NC_089251.1 coordinate 83,459,223, forward strand.
ATACATGGGAATTATTATTAATACATTAAGAGTAGAGGAGAGACACGTGTCATCTTTGGGGGCTGAAGACTGAAAAACACTTCAAAGAGAAGGAAATGTAGTCCTGAAAAAGGAGAAGCCTGTAAAGGGGAAGGCAAATGCAAGGGCCCAAAGCCTGAGAGCATGGCGGGGGAGGGGGAGGCAGGGTGCGGGGGAGGTAGAGGGGCCGTTTCAGGTGGGAACACAGGACGCACATGGACAGGGGGCAGCAAGGGAGCAAGGGTCACTGGCTATTTGAAATACAGGAAACCGAAGAGCTGTGAGAACTCCCTCCCTGCAAATAATTTACCGTGGGATTTCTGAATGGCTTCCTTCTCCCTATTTCCACCTTCTACATTAAAGCCACCTTTAACTGACCACTCTTTGGTTCTGAATGCCAATGTAAAGATTATGTCAACATATAATAACCGTACCAAGGTTTATGTTTACAGGACTCACAGAAGCATGGGGATAAAAGGGAAGGCCTCTGCTCGAACCTCCTTTCCAAAGTGATGTTCTTTCTAAGCATCTCTGGAAGGTGGCCCCCCAGAGGGAGAGAAGGCTCTCCAGCTACAGGGAGCTCAGTTTATTTCCAGAAACAGCCCAGTTCATGACTGTACATCATTAGTTGTGAAAAATTATTTTTTCCTTAAACTGAGATTAAATACGTCTTCCTGTGGCTTCTATCCATTTTGACCCCCTAGCGTGACTGAAAAAATAGCCTACTGTGCCTCCTACATGCAGATGGTGCTACATTATGTTCATAACAGTGCACTGAGACTTGTCCCTTTTCCTCTCTACAGGTGTTATGAATCTACAACTGGCTCAGTTTTGATTAAGTGGTCTAATGTCATGTGCCACCTCTCTTTTCATGAAGACCTTGAAAGAACATCTGTCGCTGGTAGCAATGCTCCATTTTCTTCCTTTACTGATAAGTAAATATGTTTGCATGATACTTCAACCCTTTCCAAGCATTTCACATAAATCAACACATTGTAATGTCATTAAGAAAGGGCTGCATCACTGTAGGTTAGTGTCACAAAAATCTTTGCACGTGTTTTATGATACACTATAAAGGACTGGGCAAGTCCTGTAAAATATGTCTGAGAGAATCCTATAGTTTCTCTTGGGACAATGATTAGGAAATGCCAAAGAATTAAAGCATTTTAAGAGCAGAAAGAAGAAACCAGTAATAAGAACCAATTCTGGATGTCTACTCCAATCACGGACAAATCACTGATACTTACCTTAACTAGAGACCAAACAGATTCCTATCTTAGCAAACCACTTGTATCATCACAATTACTCATGCAACACATCTAGGTGCTAAGTGCCTGGCACTGGGGCTAGCGGAGAAAGAGGCTCGAAGTGGGGTTAAGGAAGGCACCATGTTAACTCTGGATATTAACTGTGGACCAGCAGTTGAAAGAAATGAGATGACTTTGTCAAAATCATGCCTGAGTGACCTGGGGAAGCTGGAGGGGAGGACCTGGCAGGGAAGAGAGGAGGGCAACTCCGCGGGGGAGACAGCATGGAAACCCCCAGTTTACAAGCTCAGTCTTTCCAGAAGCAAAGCACAAAGTGCCAGCTCTATGGTGGTCCTATGCATCCCCGCAAGGATGGGGTCTGGGCACCCCTGAGTTCTAGAGTAAGCCTAGTCCCATAGGGTTAAAAAGACGTCATGCTACTAAGACTAAAATGATAGCAGGTTTTCCTCTATCAAGCCAAAGAGAGATTTGTTTGTTACTCCAGAAAGCATTATAGAAATCTAAACTCACTGTGGCCTAGGCAAGCTATGGGTCTGGGTAGATGTGTAATAACAAACGTCAAAGATCCTTGAGGAGCAATTCTATGACGCGTGCAGTGCTTCGTCCCATTGGACACAACAGTTAAACACCTTAAGATTCACTGTGGAGGATCAAACAACATGCCTACTATGGATCCACACCTCGCTGCTTACCTGACTAGATACTGAGGGACACGCTTCCTTTTCAGGAGCCCACCTAGAAAGTGCGCAGGCGCCCCAGCCTGAGGACCCTCTAAGGGTCAGGGGCTTATCCTGAGGACACCTGCCTTTGACCCATACGTGGAACTACCAAGTCACAGGAACAGTTCAGTGACTTCTCCACACGAACAGGGGGATCTTAGGGTTCCCTGGCACTTGGGAAAAGCAAACTGCATGCTTGAAACTGATTTTTAGATGCAACCACACTGGACAGAGGAGAAAGCGTGATGAACAGACAGCAGACCAACCTTGTTGGAAGAGTGCAGCAGCCATCCGCGGTGAGTCTGACCTGGGTCTCGTAGCTGTCCAGGGGGCACACAGTTTGCTGAAAGGAGGGGCACTCCACGGTGCTGCAGTCCACACTGAAAACTGGGGGGCAAACAGAGGCACGGGTCACTGCTACGTTTGCTTGCACTTAAGAGTCCCCAGATGAAAACCCTGGCTCTTTGCATTTTTGCAGTTTCCTTGTTTCCTGAAAACCCTGTGTTGGCACTGGCATTTTCACTTCAGTCAATGTGAGAGAACTATAATATGACCAAAACTTTCTGTTCAAGAAAAGAAAGGAACAAGACACGGAAGAGTTAAGATGCAGACACAGAGAGAGACAAAGAGTTAGACCAGTGGTGGTTCTGTGGATGGTGACGATCAGCCAGAGGTATTTCAGATGAAACAGTTTAAGAGATGAGCAAGGGATGGCGGGGCTTGAGCATTTAACTAGCAGTTTAAAAAAAAAAAAAAAATCTGACCGATGGTTAGAAACTTTCGAAGAGGCAATCACTCCAGTCCGAACCTATTCACAGACCACAATGCAGCCACAAGAACAAGGACGTTAGAAGTGCCATAGAGCAAGGAACAGCTGGGACATGACAACAGAACAAATGTGGCAGAGAAGTTGAGTAAATAGTCAAAGATGACTTAGCACATGCCATAAAGTCAGCCGAGGAATGGTGGGGAGCAGGCAAGAAGAAGACAGGGGCTGAGAATCTCACTGTAAGATGGCTGGCACTTTGATGCATCTATTTATCTAAAAATAACTTTCTGTTTTATGTATGATGATTGTTTTAAATGTAGTACTTTAAAGTGACAGATATATCTGCAAATGAGGATGATGACCTTCTCTGGGGAAATGAAGGAGGCGGCCACAGGACCATAAATTTTAACCCTACTGCCCCTATCAAGCAAACTTTGAAGGAGAAAAAAAAAGAAGAGAGAAAAAGCCAGGATCCCTTTCCGAAGATGCTTATGTATCAGTTGATTATCTGGTCCTCTGACTGGAGGGCAGAAGTCAGACTGCCAGTAGCTCAAAGTAGCAGGTCTGCAGAGCCCATCAGCAGAGCGTGTGCGTGGGGCGGAGGGGGCGGGCAGGGGAGGTGGTGGTTGGCTGCTGCTACACTCTGATGCAAAGCAGCGAGGCTGCTGAGACCACACCTGTGCATACCTGGTTTGCACTCATAGAGGTCACAGCACTCTCCCGGCTTTCCTGAGGCTTTGGACACAAGGATGTTCAGGTA